>NC_142028.1:39170730-39480730 GCF_982192425.1 Myodes glareolus | reverse complement strand
AGCCTTCACCCCTACAGTGAAGCGTCTTTGATTTGATCAGTCCTGCCTGCAAGATGTCCTTGGACAATGGTGGCACAGAATATGTGGAAGGGACCAACCTATGTTGGGTTTATTTTGAGGCCCACCCTACAAGAGGGAGCCCATGCCCTGCATTGCCTGGACAGTCAAGAACTGGAGAATATCCCAGATGCCTACAGTAGAACCAAACACAGACTGACAAAAAAAAAAAAGAAAGAAAAAAGAAAAAGAAAAGAAAAGAAAAAAAGAAGGGAAATGAAGGGAAAGAAAAGGAATAAATGAATTGATTACCAATGATAATCTGCTATACTCATATATCTGCTTTGTCCCATCATCATCATAGAGGTTTTCTCCAGGCGTCATCCAGCATCAGATATGAGCAGGTGCTTAGACCCACAGTCAGACATTATTCAGAGACAGTCTAAATAGGAGTTCTCCATTGGGTCTCCCCTCCTCAGAGATGGGGGAACCCTGTCAAAGAAGGGAAGGAAATACTGTAGAAGTCATTGGGATGGAAGATTCATGGAGAACATGGTTCATCAAACCAACTAAGCATGGTTCACAGGGGCTCATAGAGATTGAAATAGGAAGGGGAATTTTTATTCATTACTGGTAGAATTGCAAACTCCTACAATCATTGTAGAAATCACTGCGGATATTTCTCAAAAACCTAAAAATACAACAAGTGTATACCATTCTTGACTATGTGCCCAAAGGAAATCTAAATTAATATACCACAGAGATATTCACCATAAAAATAAAACACATGGGGTGCATCATGGCTTTAAACAGCACACTTCACTGTCTCCTTGTTTAACCATGGCTAAGGTGAACCCCCTGCTTCAGAACCCCATAAGTAGAAATTCAGGATCCCAACAGAGCTGTTGTCTCAATTCAAGACTCTACTAGGAAGTATCCACTTCTAAGTTGACGGAGATGTTGGTGGGACTAGGTTCTTGGAAGACCTCCTTGTCTTTCTGAATGTTGTCTGGAAGTCACTCTCCCTAAATTCCTTGTCATATGAACTTTCCCAACATTGTCATTTTCTGCAGAGTAATGCAGGAGAAGTACTATCCCATTAACAAAGTACTCTAGTTGTGTGAGTCAGGGCTCTCTATAAGAAGAGACAGATCATATGAATATGTCTGGGGAACACCCCATGTTAACGGTGAAGACTGGAATGGACTGTAGTCAGGCCATCTAGATAGTACGGCTCCCTTCATGACTCTGAGAGATAAACTTTAAAGCTAAGCTCCTAAGATATGTAATGTTGACAGTTTCGGTAGGATAGCAGTCAAATATTGCCTATATTACAAGATCCAAATTGATAAATTTAGGTCAAACAAAGAGAGAAAAATGCTTCTCATTTGTCATACTTAGCTTCATCTACCAAATTGACACATATATAGATTCAAATGGAAAGTGGAACCCTCAATTGAAGAATTTTAAAGATTAGTTTATCCTCTGGTCACATCTGTGAGGTATTTTCTTAATGCTAATTGATGTAAGAGGGCCAGATCCTGTGGACAGTGCCATCCCTAAACAGAGAAGCCCCATCTGTAGAAGAAAGGAGACAGGGTAAGTCATTAAGTAACATTCCTTCGTGGTCCCTGATTTGGTTTCTGCCTCTAGGTTCTTGCCTTGAGTTCCCGCCTTGGCATCCATTGATGACAGATAGCAAAGTGTAAGATGAAATAAATTCTTCCTTCCCTCAAGATCCTTTCGGACACGTTACTATCAGAGCAACACAAAACAAACTAGAACATCATCTGATTAAAGTTAAAAGATGAGAAGATGATGTAAGTGGAGATTTTGATCAAATGTTTTTTTTTGCAAAAGCTTGCAGATTAAGCTTTTACATTCACACGATAAAGTCCCCGAGAAGCCCTAGAGTGAATAAACATATGGGCCTGTATTTTTCAGTGTCTTTGACTTGGGAACTCTATTTTTCTAGGTTAAAACCTCAGGGACACTTTGGAAAATACTGCCTTGCATAATCCAAATATGTCACTAGGAACAGTTATAGGTAACATAATGTCATTCAGAGAAGATAGATTGTTAATGTACTGAAAAATGGCACCTTGGGTCTGAAGCTGTTTCAACACAACATCTGCAGATATATTTCCCAAGGTAATCAGAGCAACTATGCTTGGATTGTAAGTAAGTTATCTTTGGGAGCAAGATATCATGAGAAACATAAAATCCACCTTCATGGATGGAAGATGGTAATCTTAAAGCAATAAATCCTCCTCCTTTTCAGCTGGAATATTCCTCAACTGACATCCACAGATAGTCTCCAGTGAGTACAGAATGATGCATAACAGTGACCATTTCCTTTCCATGTAGTAGCTATATCTGCTTTCTGAGTTATTACCACTGGGTAGCACCAATGTGATTTGCATAGCAACTGACTCAGTAAAACTGTATTCTACACTATGGAAACCTCAGAAAGCTGGGCAGTTCATGCATGAAGCACTCTGACAAAAAGAAAGAAATCAAGAAGTGATTTTGGGAGTTCATGAGCTGCTAATTTGCACAAATGGTATTAAAATCAGTTCAATGCCCTGCTAAAAGACACAAGAGGGTTCTGTCACTTAATAACTGGACATATTCATGAGTTATTGAACTAGAACTTAATATTTTTCACTTACAAGATATTGAATATTCCAGAAGATTTTAGTTCTAGTGTGTGAGAACCTGCTCCTAAAGAAGCAAAATGTCAAAGAAATAAACTAAACCAGGAAACACAAAGTATGACTCACGTGGGGGCAAGAGGACTCTAATGGAAGCATTGTCCTAAATGTTAGAAAGAAATTAATAATCCTTCCAGTTGAAATTTATCCAAAAGTTGGTTACCTTCCTGGTTCTAGGCTTTGATCATAAAAGGCCCATAGTACATTGTAATTTTTTTGTTTTGTTTTTCTGTTTACAATGTGCTAAAAACTATGGGCAGAAAACAGTTAACTAGGTACTCAGGGCACTCATGGTGACTTCAACTATTGATGGCTGTAGTCATCTCAAGCTGAATTCAAATGGGAAAGGAGCCATAAATACTGCATGTGCTACGTCCATCCCACTGAACTTCTTCCTAACAGAATGTATGCTTCTTCTTTATTCTTCAAATTTGTTCATGGGCTCATCATTTCCCTCCTGAATATCTTGCTCATTGTGTATGGATTATAAGTATAGCTACAATGGATTGCTCCACTCACGTATGTATTTGGACCATGAGTGGAACATGACCAACCATCAATAAAAGATCACTTCTTTATACATTTGATGAGTACTCATTTATTATTGGTTGATTCAGTGAAGGTGCATGGGTAATCTTAATAGGCTAATCAGCTGTCGATTATGAAAAATATTTCTTTTAATCTTAATCACTTTTCAAATTCCTCTCTCTCTTCCATTATAATAGTGCAAATAAAATTGTTAATCCTGTAATCTTAAACACTGTAGGACTTTCTGAACTTCTCACTCAAAATTTCTTTCCATTTTAATTTCCCTTGCCTTTGGATTCTTTTTGTGCTTTTTTACACCTAAGATCCCTGATGAAATATAGACCTTTATGCTTATAGTCCTGATTTATCATATTTCTAGGAAGGTTGGGAAAGTGAATACTGACCTTGTATAATTTATGCCCCTACCAATTATCTGTCCAATTGACTGTAATCCTCTGGATTTCAGAACAAGGACTGGTTAGTGAGAAAGTGTGCCTTCCTGCTGTCTTCATCCCAGCCCAGCCTTTTCTGCATCTTTTAAAACAATTTTCTTCATAGAAGAGTCATAATAGGCTAGAAATAAAGAGCAGTACTTGGTATGGAGGATGGATTAATGGATTAGATGGGAAAGTGCTTGCTTCACAAGCAATTACATAAAACTCAGAATAATGGCAGTCCAGGTCTGCAATCCAGAGCTGAACAAGTAAGACAGGCAGACCCCTGATCACACTCTCCTGCAGCCTCGCTGAAGCAGTGAGCTCCAGGTTCAGTGACAAACTCTGTCTCAAGAACTAAGGAGGAGGAGGATTAAGAGTGATAGAAACTCAAAGTTAATCTCTGGCCTTCATATGCAGGTGTACACACTCATGTAAGCATAAAGAGAACAAATAAAAATATCTATGAATACACTACCCAAGATAATAATAGACAGCCAAATATGGCTGTTGGACATCTAATAATGATACATCCAAGACAAGATGATCTCTAAGTGTTAAAACCTATACCATGAAGACCCAGGACATGATATGTTTTGCCAGGTTTAATATTATAACTTGTAGAGTTCACAGCTGAGTAATAATAGTGATTTCCTTTCTTCTCTGGTAACAAGTATAGTGCCTTCCAGCATTATCACAAGTAGCCAGTAAGGATGGAACTTCCAGGTGACACCCAATGAATGAATAGTGAAAATGGGGAACAATTACACAATGGAATATCACTCAAATATTAAGAAAAACAAAGTGCAATTCTCAGGGAAGTGAATACAGCTAGGAATAATCATTCTGAGAGAGGTAACTCAGATTCAGATAAGTAGATGCTTTGTGTGACATTTAAGTATGTTAGGTCTTCAGTAAGTCTTCAGTAATAAGATCCAACCATCCAATTCTGGAAAGTAACTGAGAACAATGGAAGTAGCCTGTAATGTTTGGTGATCTATGGGGACCTCATTGCTAAACAACCACAGAAGAGATAACCCATTCCAAATAATCCACTGAGCTTTTTATTTATCAGCTTGTGGTATCTAGTAGAGGTTTTGCTAACCCATTATAATAGGGTAACTCCATTTGACCACTTTCTGTATGTGTGTACATATAGGAAGCTTCTACAATAGTAGGCTTCCATATGACTTTTCCAAAAGATCTTTCTTATTTATCTCTCTTAGTATTCCTTCATCAACCATTCTCTTCCATCTTTTACTCCAATTTAACCCTTCGTGTTTAAAGCATTTCTCTTCAGCCCTTTATATCACTGTGATCTATCTTCTTTCCCAGAAAACACTCCTAATCCTGTCCCAGCATAGTGTCTTACCAATTTCCTAACCTTTATAAGTATTCCAAACAAAACACACATATGAGAGAAAATGTGTGACATTGGCCTATATGGAAGGCTGGAGAAGGAGGAATGCTTGAATCCAGGAGTAAGAGACAACCTACAGAGACTTAGCCATTGGGAACACAGCAGGAATCTGGCAGCTGCTGGGATCTAGCATCAACCATAAGCTGACCATGAGCATCAACATGAGAGGGGAGGGGAGAAGACAGTAGGAATGAGAGGTGCTGCTGCGAGCTGGTCATCAGGCTTCAGTCAGAAAATGCCCCAAAGGACTACTGCTGATTTTCACTTCATCTAACAGAACAGAGAGTATGGGAGACCCCAAGGAACTGGCCCTTAAGAGCAAAGCTCTCAGCCTATAGCTCCTGTTCCACTCCACTAACTCACGAACATGTCATTTGATTGGTTGGGTGATCATTTCTCTTCCTCAGAATTTTCCAAACAGAACTAAAGGAAATAATAATGTTTACCAGTTGTTACTGCCTTAATTTTAGAGTCATGAGGAATTCTGAGTTTGGCTTCAGTGGTGCAGACCTATAATCCCATCTATTTGGGAGACTGAAAGGGGAGGGCTCCAAGTTCATGGCCTCCTCTGCCTACAGAATGTGCTCACAGCAAGTGTTGACAGCTTAGTGAGACACATAAAGCAAAAGAAAAACTGGGGATGTAGCCAGTAGCTAGCACACATGGTTTATTGAGTTTATCTCCAAGTACTACGAATCCTTACACACACATACACACACACACATACACACACACACACACACACGCATACACGCATTTACAAACATATACATACATACACACAAACACACACAGAGAAATACACACAAACATACACATACACACAAATATACACATACACCCACTTATACATACATTCACACACTTACATACATGCACATACCATACTCACACAGTTTTGAGAATCTCAATACACAATTTAAATGAATTAATATACTCAGACAGGATGTGGCTTAACCACCATCACTATTCAACTATCAGATATATATATATATATATATATATATATATATATATATATATAGATATATATATATATATGCAGAATTCCACAGAGATGCCTAAACCAATACCAATAAACCACCTATGGTTGAGACAATTGCCACCATTTGTTGACCCACTTCTAATTACTGTAAACATATTGGTGCCATTAAATATTTTGTTACTAATTAGTGGGGTAAGATCTCCTTCTGGTAGGGATCAGGAGAATTCTCAATGATGCCGTATTACCCTCCCCCTTCTAACTTTCCAATATGTTTCTGCATTCTGCTAAAACAACCATTAGCATTTACACAAGGGGATTTGATAATTTTCCACTAGCATAAAGCAGATATTTAACAAAATGCAGTATAGGCAACTAATAAAAGTTTTCAAAGCTAGTCGAAAATAAAATACATTCTTTATGGGTTCATTTTATTGGGATTTTGCTATTAGAACTGAGAAAAAATGTACTTTTAAGATTTTGCTCAGTTGCCCTTAACCATTCTACTCACTGCTGTCTGGACTCCAGGCATGTCTTATTCATCTTACTAGGAAGATATGGACACATAACAACTTTAACCTAAGCCTCAGCCTCTTCTCAGATTTATCAGTGATCTCAATGATCAATCTTATTAGTTTTCCTTGGATCTCTCTCTTTTTAGTGTGTGAGTGTGTAGCTGAATGAGTGTGTGTGCATGTGCATGCATGTGTGCACACAAGGAGTTAACCACAGAAACCAGGCAAAAGACAGCTTTGGATACCCTAGAACTGGAGTCACAGGGGTTATGAGCTGCCTAATACACATGCTGGTGGTCAAACTAGAGGGCAGTTGTAGTGAACAGGAGAAGATGTAGTGTCTCATATCATTCTCTTGCATGACTCAGTTTCCACTCCCAGCTGACATGCCATTATGTTCCTAGAACATGAGCCTCTGATCTTGGGACTGCATCCACAACCTACCTTGCTTCCTAAAACACTCCCCTGCCTCACCACCACTTTTAGTAGACAATGGAGGTATGATGGTGTCATCATTCAAGATCAGCATCCAAAGTCCCTTTGTGTCTGTTGACATCTTTCTCCACTCCATTCTCAACTTAGTCCCATTCCTCCTTTCTGCCATCAAGGCAATCCCATTGGGATTTATCATCACCTCCATAGGCTGCAGTCACTTCCAGAAGAAGGGCAGTTTCAGCACTTTTGAGACTTCTGCATCCCTAGTGGAGCAGGTATCTGTATGTAACAAGATCTCTGGATCTCTGGGGATTGTTTGGATAGAAAGTATTAGTGCAAGAATATGTGAATAAATACTGTGATTATGGGCCTCAATAGAAATGGTAGAGTCTACTCCCGCAGCCATCCACAGTAGTGGGCATCAATTTTCAATAGAAAGTTACCCACTTCCGCTAGTCCTTCCTTGCTTTTAACTTCCAGATCACTCCCATTCCTCCACTCAAGGTCACAAGTTTTTATAACAAATTATATCCTAGGGAAAGGGATGGCTCAGTCAGTTAAGTTATGGTATCACAAGCATAGGGACTCAATATGACCCCAAAGAAAACACACAGAAAAATGAGTAAAATTACACACTCAGACTCACATTCTGTAGTAAAAGGAGCAGCGGGCTGCTTTCCACCACCTGACTTCTGGCTAGCTTTACCTGAAATAATTGCATTAAAACTGTATTCATTTAAATAGTGCCTGACCCATTATATCTAGTCTCTTCTTGGCTAACTCTCACATCTTAATTAACCCATTTCTATTAAATCTGTGTATCACCATGTGACTGTGACTTACTGGCAAGGATCCTAATCTATGTCCATCTCGGGCAGAGATTCATGACGTCTGCCTGACTCTGCTTTCTTTCTCCCAGCATTCTGTTCGGTCTACTCCACCTATCTAAATTCTGCCCTATCATAAAGCTAAGGCAGTTTCTTTATTTGACCAATGAAAGCAACACATAGAAAGAAGACCCTCCTACACAAACATTCACACATTTCCACATGCTCATGTAATTTATACTCACACTCACAATTCAAAGACATTGACTCACAGGTATGCACATCCACATTCACACATACAAACACTGTCATTCACAGGCATATTGTCATTTATACATAGATACATTCACATATTCAGACACATCAACCCATTCACACCCAAATACACAGTAGCAAATGCTGACACTTGCACAGTCTCACACATTCATAGACTCACACACATCACAGGCTTATACACTTATGCACACATGCATGCACACACACCCAACTCACATGTTCAAAAACACCTACGGGTGTACTCACATGCCCACATATGCTCACACATGCTCTTGCACACTTATATACTCAGGCACATTACATTCATATAAACATACTCAACATACCTACCCAGTGAGGCACATGTTATACACTCTCATGCACACTCATAAATTCACAAATGCATGCACATACTAGCATACACTCATACACATATTCTTTCACATTACACACACACACACACGTGAACACATATATATTCACAATTCATGCACACTTGGACACACTCACGCAAAAGATCCATCTTACTTTTTAATGGGGGCTATAAACATCAGTCCTTTCCAAGTCACGATGAAGGAACTTCCTTGTCCTAGCCTTCCCGTTATCCCTCTACAGAGTTTGCCTAGGGTTCAAGTTTCTTCTAGTTTCACAGCTCAAGTATTAACGGTAAGCACTTTCCCCTGGGCTAGGTAATGACCACAACAGGGCAATCTCTCTCTATTACCTTCTGACATCCCCAAATTATCAAATAAATCACTGGCATCTATCTTGCAGCTGACATTTGAATCAGTACTCTCTGTAAGGATTATCTTTTATCAATAACCAGCTATTGATTGCTCCCACCTGGATTGTGAGTGGCGGTAAAATGGATACATCTGTGTTCACGTGGAGTGAGGACGAGTTCACACAGACTGCACTGGGTAAATGAGGTGGCCCAAAACAGAATGAATAGCACCCGTCCAAATTATATTAACTTTTAATGAGCCAAGATTAAAACAGCTCCAGGGACACAGAGTTCTTGTGGAAGAATAAAATATCCAGGCTGATGAAATACCAGTTTGACTAGATGGTGTATAGGGTAGGATTCCATTTTCTCCTAATTCTGTGAATTTCCCATGCAGCCAAAACCACTATTAAAATACATATTTCACATTGATTGCTTGTATCTCAGCATCTCTTTAATAGGGGCCCACAGAGAGATGGGATGTGAATCAGAAGGGAAAAGACGCCTCAGGAAGCTCTCTGAATAATTAAACTCAGTACTGAAATGGACTCAAAATGCTATGGAAATGGAGTGCAGATTCAGAAAAACCTCAAAAACTAATTTCAGGGTTGTAAAACTTTGGAGGTTTGGAGTGGCGGTGTTCCTCTGTGGCCTGGTGCTTGTCTAGTATTTGCAAAGCCCTGGCTTTTATCTCCACAGCAAAAAGAATGCATTTTAAAACTTAGATGATTGTGTTTGGTTAGAATATGAGCAATTTGAGTTTGGATATAATATTATTTAGTTTATTTTTAGTTTATTGCATTTTAATTATTTCTTTATCATATGTGTATGTGTGTGTGTGTTTGTGTGTGCCCATAGTACACACATCTAATCAGAGGATAGGTTTCAGGAGTCATTTCTCTTTGCCCTCCATGTGGGACCTGGGAATTCCTTTACGAGCAGTACCATCTTACCAGTCAATATGATATGCCTAGCACATGGCAGAAAGAACCGTTGTTAGTCCCACAAACTTATGTCACCATAGCCAGAATTCAAAAATCCCAGCTTAGTCACTCATAAACCATCAGCAAAGATAGAGCTCAGTGGTAGAGCTCCAGTGGGGCCACAGCTTTGCTGCAGAGTGTGTGCTTAGCAGGCATTAAGTTGCAGATTGAATTCCCAGTACAAAAGAGAAGAGAAGGGAAAGTGAAAGTGAGTTGGGGAGAAAAAAGAGGAACAGAGAATAATAGGAAAGAACATCACTGGACAAATTCCATAACGACACCATAACTTTGCACTAACTTGTATAATGCAAGCAAGAGCTATCGCTGACCTTAGGAATATGTGTTAAATTCTACAAGTTGCCCAAGGTGTAGAAATATTGTGAGAAATACTGGTATCATTGATGCCTGATTTATTTCCCAAACGTTTATGGAATCCCTAAGTGGGCCGTGTGAGTAGGTGTGGGGATGACAGAGTTCCCAGCATCATCTTGCTAAATAAACAAGGTAAGTCCTTTTCACAGTGGGTGCTACATAGACAACAGATGGGCTGCAGGGCCATGAGAATAACATGTTTGGGCCAGGGGAGATATTTGAGCTGAAAGGAAGAAATACAAATGGAAAGTTTGACAGAAGAAGGAGAAACATCTGTACAGGAGGCAAGACAGGCATGTTCAAAGGTCCTGAAGTCAGAAAGCATGTGCTCTAGGTGAGAGGGAGAAGAAGCGTCAGTAAGTTTGCATATACCAAGCAACGGAGATTATAAACACACACTGAGACAAGAACATGAGTAGAATTAGGAGCTGTGGCCTAAGAAAATAGATCAGCTGATGTGTGAGGACATGAGTTTGAGCACAGAATTCATGCAAAGGACCTATGTATGGTGGCATGTACTTACAACCCTAGCACTGGAGAGGTGGAGACAGGCAGACCTTGGAGCTCTAAGGCCAATCCCCAGCCTAGCCAAATAAGTGAAGTTTGAGCCAATGAGAGATAGTTCTTCAAAAACAAGGTAAGTGATACCTAAAAAGTGACAGTCAGGTTGGCCTCAAGCCTCCACATGCAATAGCATGCGAACGTGCATGCGCACGCGCGCACAAACACACACACACACACACACACACACACACATTCAGGAGCCCATGCCCAAAGAGTTTTTTATTGTAGAGAAGAAATATTAGAGCTTATGCTAAAATGCATGGAATACTGCTTATGAAGTTTTAGGAAAAGGACGTGTTACTTAGTAATTTCCCCCACACCTGCTTGTCTACAACTACGGCCATGCTAGAAGAGCATGCTGGATCGCTGTTTCAAACTTCCACGCATCTTCCCTTCTTGGAAGCATAAATTTTTCTCTCCAACACCAATCCTGAATCCATCCTTCCAGGTCCCACCATACCTCTTTGAATTGTTCCAGAAAGCTGGAGAAAATCATGACTGCACCCTGCACATCCTCCTATAGCCCCAATGGGCTGCACTTGGTACTTTTGTCTTCTCTGTGACCTTGTGCACAGGTCTTGCTCCAATGTTCACTCATGAGCTCAGTCCCCAGGACTCTTCTCTCCCTCTACTGCCTTCCAATCAAAAGCAAACTCTCTCCTGTTTCCAGGGAAACCCAGGCCAATGTGTCATTCCTGTTTTGCCTGTCCACCTATGTATCCTTAATTCATTCCTTCCTGACCCAAGAGGAAAAAGTCTCACCTAGCACTGGAGACCAACTATACTAGTGTCGTGTGTGTGTGTGTGTGTGTGTGTGTGTGTGTGTGTGTGTGTGTACATTTTGTGTGTATGCACATGAGTATACAAGAATGTGTAAATGTGACCATACAGGGGAGAATGCGTGAAGGCCAGAAGTTAAAGGCATTAGGTGCCCCTTTTCAATCATTCTTCACTCATCTTTGAGGCAATTGTCACTCACTCACTAATTATACCAGCTGACCAGCTGACTAGCTGACCAGTGAGCTGTAGGGATCTGTCATCTCCATCCCCCAGCACTCACTCAGTGCCAGGATTACAGCTGCTCAGAACCACTCACAACTATTTTATCTTTTCTTTCTTTCTTTGTTTCCCTTTACATGGGTACTAGGGATACAAACACACAAGTCCTCATGCTTGCAAGGTAGCACTTGGCCAACTAAGCCATCTCATTCGTCCTCCCTCACCCTACTCCCCCACTTTTTGTTATCTTTCTACTGTGCTCTACAGACATTTTTCTGATATTAACTCCTCTTCCTGACCAAATCATTCTCCATTAAAGCTAATGGAATATATAATTCTTTTCAGTTTTAACTTCTAGTTTCAGGGATGGAGAGATGGCTCAATGCTGAGAGCACTGGCTGCTCTTGCAGAGTACCTGGGTCCAGGTCCCAGCATACACAGGGTGACTCATGGCCATCTGCACTTCCAGTCCCAAGGGATTCCAATTCCCTCTTCTGAATTCCTTGGGTATCAGGCACACATGTGGTACTCATACATATATGTAGGCCAAACTTTCCTACAAATAAAATGAATGCAGCTAAAGAAAAAAATAAAGCTTCTAGTCCCCTCTGCCCTCAGCCTTCAGGACTCGCTGGTTCTTACTGCCCAGTAGTTTGAAAGTTCATGTGCACACGCCACTTTCCATGCCCTTGCCTGCTCCTTTGCTAGCTAAAATGGATATCTCCACTCAGCTTGCTCTAATTAACGCATCAATGAATCACTAATTGTTTCCATTCTTGCTATTTTCAAGTCAGCCTTCATGGCTTCTCCGTGCTGTTTGGTTTGCTCCATCTTGAAAGACATGTCCATCCTTGTCTTCCTGAGAACATTTGTCTTTCTCCCCATTTCTTCCTTCACTGCTCCCCAAATGTGTCTTTTATTTTTAGTGATACTTGCATCTCTCTTCACCCCTGAAATAGGGATTTGCCTAATTGTTGCAATCAAGCTATATCCTACTCTGAGTTACTCCATACTGTGTGAAATAGTACTTTAATCAGATGGTACCTTCCTCTTAGAGACTCCATTTCACAAGCAGCACTTGAATCCACTTTGAAGATGGAAGAAATGACAGAAGCTATAAGCAAGAAGGCCTGACTGTCCACACTTGTGATCACCGACTGTTGTGTGTGTTTTATTCTTTTGATTGTTTGAGGGACCCACCACCCAGCTCCCAAATAAATTACGTGGAGACTTATTCTTAGCTATGAATGCCTTCCTTTAGTTTGTCTTGTTTCTTGCCAGCTTTTCTTAACTTAAATTATCTTGACTTCCTTTTGCCTCTGAGCTTTTATCTTTCTCTAGTTCTGTGTATCTTACTTTCCTTCTTCTTCCATGACTGACTGAGTGGTTGGGTGGCTGGCCCCTGTTATCCTCCTCTCCTCGTTCTCTTGCTGCTTGTTCTCCTCCTTGCAGAGTTCATCTTCTATTTATCCTCTCTGCCTGCCAGCCCCACCTATCTTTACTCCTGCTTCACTATTGGCCATCTATCTCTTTATTAGGACCATCAGGTGTTTTAGACAGGCACAGTAACACAGCTTCACAGAGTTAAACAAATGCAGCGTAAACAAAAGTTAGACACCTGGTATTACTCAACAACCAACCTTGAGTGTGTCCCATATTTTCTCTGTGCCTCCTCCAAGGCTCCCCACAGTGCTGGAGAAAGTCAGTGTTCATCAACACCAACACTTCACCCCAGGGAGGTCATGAGTCACTTGGCAGAACCCTATAAGACAAAGTTCTGTCTCCATTCCTGAGAATACAAGAACTCCTTGTCATCGGTTTTTGCTGTAACTCTGAGAAGGGACTTTCTCTTATTTCAGGGTTTTCCAAAATGAAATTGGCTTGTGGGAAAGTGTGTGAGAGACTGGAGATTGTCCTGATCGATAATTGATGTTGAGTACAAAGCTTCCCTGCTCGGAACTTTTAAATGATTCTAAATTTACCACTCTATTTCCATTGGAGTCCATTCTTAAGTTATATTATTAATGAGATTGAGATTCCCCAAAAGAGACCCCAAGTTTCCTCTTTATCTTCATTCTCATACTAAATTATATGTACATATAAAATTCTCAAAGAATGCAATTATTTAATACAAAAATAAAACCTCTCATAGCAGGACCCTAATCTAAACGATTCATCATTGAGACTCTTCTTTAGAGTAATTCTACATTGGGTCAAATTCAAGGTCAAAATTAACCACTGTAATCCTCTAAACAGCCTGCTGGGTATGACTTTGGAAAATTGAATTTCAAAAAAAAAAAAAAGTAACTTCTTCAAGGTCATAGGGTTGGTATCTGTTCATAGTCTGATACCGGAACCTTCTATACCAACCTGAAGTCCTGCATTTATCCCGAACATCTCTATTTTAAAGTGCATGCCCTTGCTTTGCTTCTTAATTCTTTCTTCCTGCCTGTCTCCAGGAAACACATGAGAGCTCTGGGCGGAGAGATTCCTTTCCCCTGATCCCTCTCTCTACCCCACTAATGGATTAGGCAAAAACTAAAGGTTCCACAAAGACTTCCTGCATTTGCCTTTAACGGAAATGCATTAGGCATCTCAACTGAGGGTGGGAAGGAGCATCAAGTCAAAAGATCTAATTAGCCTGTGTGGGTGACTGCCAACACTCCAACTGGATCCATTTCGATGGAGTTGCATAAGAGGGCAAACAGTCCCAGCTCATTCTCTGTCCCAAATCCCTAAGCCTCTTCAACTAGGCTTTCAATGCTGAACCATAGAAATTGTAGTGAACACTCTAAGAACTTTCTGTTTATAGAAAGTGATGCTTCACAATTCTCTACCAGACAAACTCTTAAATAAGTGACTTACCAGCCCCAGGACACTAAGACAGTAAGGCTCACGGAAAATCTTAGAGAATCATGGCCCTCAGTATTTCATCAGAGCAGCAGTCTCCTATTGCTTCTGGAGTATTCTGTACTATCCACCATTACCTTATCCATGTTAGAATGGATAACAAAGAAAATGCTGAAAGAACAGGAAGAATTAGCCACAAAGGGACATGAAATTTTACTTGTTGTACCTATTTGTTTTTCTAATTTAAAAAATTTACACATAACAAGCCACATGATCTTTAGCTATTTTCTTTTAAAAATCATTTATTTACTTATTCATTTATCTATTTGTGCACTGTAGTGTGGTGATTTGAACAAGAGTACCCCTCATAGGCTCATATATTTGAGTGCTTAGGGAGTAGCATTAGGAGATGCGGCCACATTGGAATGGGTGTGGCCTTATTGCAGGAAGTGTGTCACTGGGAGTGGACTTTAGGGTTACAAATGCTTAAGTGAGGTCCAGTGACTATATCTGTATCCCTGCTGCCTGCTGATCTAAATGTAGAACTCTTTTTTTAACAATTTTTTCCTTATTTATTTATTTATTTAAAAGATTTCCACTTCCTCCCCTCCTCCCAATACCCTCCTGCTCCCCCCAATCCCTCTCCTCCTCCCTCACCATTCCCAAGAACAGTCAGGGTTTCCTGCCCTGTGGGAAATCCAAGTGCCTCCCCCCTCCCTCCAGGCCCAGGAAGGTGAGCATTCCAAACAGGCCAGAATCCCAAAAAGCCAGTCCATGCAGACGAAACAAGACCCAGTGCCATTGTCAATGGCTTCTCAGTCAGCCCCCATGTCAGCCACATTCAGAGAATCCGGTTTGATCACCTGCTCGTTCAGTCCCAGTCCAGCTGGCCTTGGTGAGCTCTCATTAGATCAGTCCCCTTGTATCAGTGGGTGAACGCACCCTTCGCGGTCCTGACTTCCTTTTTCATATTCTCCTTCCTTCTGCTCTTCATTTGGACCTTGGGGGCTCAGTCCAGTGCTCCAGTGTGGTTCTCCGTCTCTATCTCCATCCATCGTCGGATGAAGGCTCCCTCTGGTTCTGCTTTCCTTGCTCACGATCTCCCTCCCTCTGCTTCTCATTTGGACCTAGGGAGTTAAGTCCAGTATTCCAATATGTGTCTCTGACTCTATCTTCATCCTTCGCCACATGAAGGTTCTGTGGTGACATGCAAAATATTCATCAGTATGGTTATGGGCCAAGGCCAGTTCAGGCACCCTCTCCTCTGCTGCCCAGGGAACAATCTGGGGACCTCTCCTTGGGCCTGGGAACCCCTCCAGAATCAAGTCTCTTGCAAACCCTAAAATGGCTCCCTTAGTTGAGATATAAGCTTCCCTGCTCCCATAACCATCCTTCCTCCCTCCCCCTCCCATTCCCTCAAGCCATCCCCAATCCTCCCCCTCTCCCCTCTCCCTAACCATCTCCCCTTACTTCCACCCACCCCCACCCCCCATGCACCCAAGTTTGCCTGGCAATCTTGTCTACTTCCAACATCCAGGAGGATAACTATATGATTTTTTTCAGGTTCACCTTATTTAGCTTCTCTAGGATCACGAATTATAGACTCAAAGACCTTTTAACTATGGCTAGAATCCACTTATGAGTGAGTACAGACCATATTCCTCTTTTTGGGTCTGGGTTACCTCACTCATTAAAGCATTTTCTATTTCTATCCACTTGCATGTAAAATTCAAGACGTCATTGTTTTTTACCGCTGAGTAAAACTCTAATGTGTATATGTTCCACACCTTTTTTAACCATTCTTCTCTTGAGGGGCACCTAGGTTGTTTCCATGTTCTGGCTATTACAAATAGTGCAGCTATGAACATAGTTGAACAAATACTTTTGTAATATGATAGGGCATCTCTTGGGTATATTCCCAAGTGTGGAATTGTTGGGTCCTGAGGGAGGTTGACTCCCAGTTTCCTGAGAAACCGCCACACAGACAATAAGAGAAACAATGAATAAATGGGACCTACTGAAACTGAGAAGCTTCTGTAAAGCAAAGGACACTGTCAGTAAGACAAAAAGGCTACCTTCGGACTGGAAGAAGATCTTCACCAACCCCTCATCAGACAAAGGTCTGATCTCCAAAATATACAAAGAACTCAAGAAACTAGACACTAAAACTCTAATTAACCCAATTAAAAAATGGAGTACTGAACTGAACAGAGAATTCACAACAGATGAACTTCGAATGGCCAAAAGACACTTAAGGTCATGCTCAACCTCCTTAGCGATCAGGGAAATGCAAATCAAAACCAGTTTGAGATACCATCTTACACCTGTCAGAATAGCTAAACTCAAAAACACCAATGATAGCCTATGCTGGAGAGGATGCGGAGTGAGGGGAACACTCATCCATTGTTGGTGGGAATGTAAATGTAGAACTCTTAAGCTTTTTCTCCAGCATCCTGTCTGCCTGAAGGCTGCCATGCTTCCCACCGTGGCAATGGGCTAAACTTTGGAATTGTAAGCAAGCCCCAATTAAATGGTTTCCTTTTTAAGAGTTGCCTTGGTCATGATCTCCACAACAGCAGAACATTGACTAAGACAAGTGTGAACACATATGTGCCACAGCACACGTGGACTTTAGAGAACCTGCTTTGGGGAGTGGGTTCTCTCCTTCCATTAGATGAGTTATGGGGACCAAACACATATCTTAAGGCTTCACCACAAGCATCCTTACCTTCTGAGACACCTCACAGATGATCTTTAACTATTTTCTAAAGCTAAGAATTACCTTTCAAAAATCCATCAATTTGTGAAACTTGTAAGAAACCCCAGAAAGTTCCTTGGGAAGCAAACAGGTGTATGTTTTCCTTTGATTATAGGAAGTGGCCTATTTGGAAGACCTGTGCCAACCAGAAGACCAACGTCACATGTTTGACTGACCCCTTCACTTAAACTTGGAATTCATGATTCTGTCTTCTACCCCATCCCTGCATTTATCACTCAGATTTAATGGAAGGGGGAAAGTAAAGACATGATATATAGTCTTGCAGACTGTCAAAACTGAGACTGTGGTAGCTTTGAGACTTGAAGATTAGTTAAAAGGAAACAAGAGGAAAAGGCTTTCCACACACTCCACAAAATCCCGAGCGTGTAATGCTGGCAAGAACCTGTACTGTATTTGTCTTCCCAGCTCTACCAGCATGGAGCCACTGGAAGACTAAATGCACTGTGGTGAGAAGATGCTCATTGTGATGATTGCTCTTGGGTGTCAACTTAATGGGATCTGAGACCAACTAAGAGACACCCCCATGGGTGAGGGCATCTTCTACCAACAGCCCAGCTATGAAGAGTCATGAAGGAAAAACGGGGTACCTATTTGAATTTACTTCTTGTTGATGAGTACACCAACCCTATTTCTAGTACTGCTGTTACTGTCATCCCTCACTGACTCAGAAATAAGCTTTTTTGGCCTATAGCTAGTGGCTTTCTAACAACTCTCCATAGCTTTAGCAAGAGTGGTATTTCTGAAGTGTCAAGTCTTGCAAACTGAGTAACTACTAGACTTAGCCTCTTTAGTATGCAGATAGTCACTGTTGGACTACCCAGCTCATATTATATAAACCAATATAGTAGATTCCTTGGAAATATATAGTTCTTCTCTCAATTCTATTACTCTAGAGACTCTTTGCATACAGCCTACGGATACTTACAACATTATAGTTGAAGGTGCCATCCTCACCCAAGATTTGGCTTATCACTGTCAGATATTTGTAAATATGAAACAAATGGTACCTCCATATGCCCACAGATCTTACCTGCCTTTCACTCCTTTTATTGCATGCTTGTCTGCAAACAGTGAGTCCACTAACCAAACAAATGCTGATCACTTTTCACATATCAGGCACAATGCTCTGTGGGAAAAACGACAACAAAAAAATGATAGGGGAGAAAAAAAAAGCAGTACTGTCTTCACTGGGACTCAGTAAAGGGAAAGGCACTGGCAATGAGCTTAGGGGAGTTATAGCTATAAATAAAGTGCAAGATATGAGCTGTGATGTATTCAAGAAGGTGACATCTATTCCAAGGAAATAACAAGTTAGGATTGCTATCAATTATCACACTGCAGGGCCAAGAGAGATGGTGGCTCAGTAGTTAAGAGCACTGGCTGCTCCTCTCAGAGGTGCTGAGTTCAGTTCCCAGCACCCATGTGGTGTCTGTAACTCCAGTTCCAGGGTATCCAATGTTCTTTTCTGACTTCTGTGGGCACTGCAGTTAGATGCACGTACACCTCCCGCCGCCCCCCCACCACATTACACATAGACATGATTTAAAACAAAATAAATGGTTTTAAAAAAAAATGATCACAAAAAGGTCTATTTGAGGTCAGACTGAGCTTCAGAACCAGATAGATCTGAGACTGAATCCTTGACTCAAATATCCTTGTTAGTGACTTGGACAGCCTGTGAAGTCTTGATTGTCTTTTCGACAAAATAGGGAGAATTTGAGTACCTACTCCATAGTGGTGGTATTAGGACGGAGCTGACAGAACATATCTTATCTAGCTCCAATCCTGGTACATCACTGCTGTAGGATAAACGGCACCTATGTTAACGAGTATGATCACTAGTATCATCTTTTCTTCCTGCTGCATATCTGGAATATTCGTTCTGTCCCTCTCTTTATAGGACATCAGCTCTGCTTCCATGTGTCATTTCCTCGAGAATGTGGGGGACTTGCAGAGGCCACCTGGTGACGGTGGACACTGGCCAAATCATCACTAATTGCCTAAGCTCTCTGGCTCTCCTTTGGTAATGAGTTTGGTGGGTCCAATTAGTGCAGACCACATGATATTTTTGAGATGCTGTGGGGAGCTTGAGTGTAAGCCAGCAAAGCCTGGTTCCTTTGGAAGATGGAGAGGAACCTTCTGAGAATCACATTTAACAAAAAGCTGGCAGGAGCATGTCCTGTCTGTTCCCATGCCCTCCATGTGGGGACTTGCTGTGACTAAAGGGAGCACAGGGATTGTGATTAGAGGGACAGATGGGAAGTGAGAACATTCACTTAGCAGCTTTTAGAGACCTCCAAGGATCCATCTTTATGCCGCTCCAAGCCCTTGGCCTGGGTTTTGATTTGCTAAGCAAAGGCCGGGGGAGGGTAGGAAGCATATGCTAGTTCCAGGATTTACCTACTATTTAGCCTCCCAGCTGCTACTCTTTGCATTGCCATATGTGGCCATGGCTGAGTCCTAGCAACTAACCGAAGGTATATGTTTACCTTGCAGAGTGCCTTGCTCAGTTTAGGGGCTCCACTGAGAAATTCTGGATTGCTATGTATCAGGGTCTTATTATGGAGGGAAGGTCATGACTGAGAGGGACCAAAAGGGGTCCCCTAACATGATCCAGAAAGCATTCCCCAAATAGAAAAACTAAGATTACTCTTTTTACTCATTAGATAGACTATCATGGGCAAACAAAATCAACCATAATCTGATACACCACAGCCACCCTCAGTTTTGTGACAGGAATTACGTGCTGGAAAATTCCATTCAACATGGCTCATCAAAATCTCAAGACAATTCCATCAAAAGGAGTATGCCCATTAGCATTTTCCTCATCCAAATACTAGACAGACCTTCCCTTGCTAAGCTTCTAAGATGAGGCTGTCGTTAATACTGATTTTGTCAAGGGCGGTAAGGTCTTAGACTTATACAGGCCCTTTTTCTGTTGCTGTCCCACCCACTGTTTTCTTTATAGTGTGCAAAAAGAAAAAAAAAAACACCTCATTTTCTTAATATTCTGGCATGAGGAGTGAATTCTTTCAATCAACCAAAATCTGTGGAGGGCAACAATGCCAGAGTATTTATGCAGAGTATTGACCCCATCAGAGAAGCGGGTCATACCATTTACCCTGACACGTATACTCAGCTCTATCTAAAGATTACTCAGGTCCCATAGTTTAAGAGACACACGAAGCAAAGACTTGCAGATGTTTGTGATTAATAGTAAAGGCAAGGGGAATGGGTAAGCTGCCTCCAGCATCAACTAGTGGAGGAATCAGAACACCTGGCTTTGCGATAGCCAGCAACAGTGGGAATGAGATGCCAGGCCCCATTGGACTTAATGCCATCTTCCTACACCAGAATCCATTCAGTCTTGAAGCAATCCTTTAGCCATATTAGATTTTTGGACATTAAAAAAAGAATTAGAGTGGAAGTAGAAAACAAGGCCATTTTTTAGGAGTTATGTGAAGAAAGGCATCCATGCACTCCGCTTTAGGCTTAGAAGCGTGTCTAACTGATACTGGCACCACTCAGGGATATTTTCCCTCTGGGTCCCTGCCGTATATCATCTTTATGGGACTGAGCATCGTTCCTAGAGATATAAAGAACTTTGAGCAAATGTCTGTCCTCCGGGGGTCATAGAGTACAGATTCTGGCTGGATTCAATAGCAGTGTGGAAGTAGGTGAATGGGGAGCTCAGGAAGCAGTGGCAATGGGACCAGAATGTTTGTGGTGATAAGGCAAAGCTTACCCAACGAGGACTCAAACAATTAACTAAATGCTTTTTGTTCACCATGGCCTATTTTTAGCAGCCAAGATGAAGCACCAGATGTAGGGATCAATATAATTTGAGTCACTAAAAGACAGAGGGTTTTGTGAGTACCGCTCCTGTCTATATAGGCAGACCATCATCAGGCACTGGGCAAGAGATTTCTGGAGTGTATGCCTGCCCCAAACTTCCGTTAATGTGCTATGCTCTCATTAATCCACAGAGACATTCTGTAGAAGTCTATATCAGCATTCCCCTATATGCCTGTCAGCAGTGTTCTACCTTTAATAATATGACCATAGTTGTATGATTATGCATGCAATTTATATTATAATACCTTGCAATGTCTTAAAGATGTACAGTTGGAACCAAAGAATCTATTTCCAGCATACAAACTTTTGAAAGTAAATACAATGAGAAGAATGCTGAATTTTAAAATTTCTGTTAAATGCCCAGAGGGTAAGAAGTTTGTCAAGCACACCTACCAGACTTGCATTCTATCTCTAGCATTGTCCAAAATATCCTGTTGAATACGCTTAGCTACCAAGAGCCTTCGGCCTAAAGGCTTCCCCCATTTCAAAAATTGAGGCCAGATAGAGGTAACAACATCTTACCACAAACTAAGATTTTATAGACATTTCTGTAGAAGGTGTAATATAATAGGTTTATGAAGAGAGTTGACATTAGACAAAAAGCTGATCAGGAACCCAGGTGTCCTGGGGCTTATAGAGTTGTCAGTGTTTGTGAGTTACTGGTTCCAGGATGATACTCCACCAAAATCTGCAGATGTTCAAATTCTGTATATGAAGTGTATTGCTTGCATAGATTCTTAAATATTAGACATCATTCGTTTAAATCATTTCTGTATGAATTGAACACACCATATATAACTTTATTATATTGTATTTGTTAGATAATTATGACAAAAATGTCCTTACATGATCAAATTTAAATGCAACTAAAAAACAAAAACCTACTCTCTATCCACAGCCAATGGACTCATAGATACTGCGGTGTTTTGGATGAAAAAGGTTCCCCAATAAGCTCATGTATTTTAACACTTTGACCCCTGTGGGTGGTACTATTTGGGGAGGTTGTGGCTTCTGTAGGAGATACAGATTGTTAGAGGATCCATACTGCCAGGCTGGGCTTTGGGGTTTATATCTTCATCATCCTACTTCCTGTCACTCTCTGCTTCATTCCCCTGTTGACCACGTGATGTCACAGCTTCCTGCTGTCTGCCTGCTGCCATGCTTCCCACCTGCCATTATAGCTCTCCCTCTGGAACCATAAGCCAAAATAAACCCTTCCTTATATCAGCTGCTTTGGGGTACAGTATTTTAGAAGAGCAAGAGAAAAGTAAGTAATGCAGATCCTCGGGTACAGCTGTATAAAGAATGGGCAACATTTACCTGACTCACTGCAAATGACCACGGGAGTTTATTAAAGTGTACTGTTTCTCAAAGCAGGTAGTAAGACACAGCTATCTTCTCGAGGTTTGGTCTTGAACTTGGAGTAGATTCCCTTATGCCCTCACCTTGAAGCTTTGTTTGAGTTAGGATGTGAGGATGTGTTTTCAGCTTCTCTTTTATTGGCGCTAGGACATGGTTAGCATTTGCTGAGTCTTAAGTGGTATGACACTTACTAATCTGCAAAGCGTTTCTGATTCAGCCCCACCACGCTGCCTCTACTTTGAGCAAGGTACTAATAATGATCAGCTCTGCTTAGCACCTGTGAGGATGCTGGAGTCTCTGTGACCAAAGGTCTTAGGCCAGCAGCAGCCCAGCCTCCCAGCTTTTCTGATTGTATCGTCCCTCCACTTTTCTTCTTGCAGGCGAACACGAGCTTCATTAATAATTACTCACAGCCGAGCAAGGATATGAGACACTCACAAATGCTGCTTGATAGCTTGTCACAACCGCCTGGTTGGGGGTAACCACAGGAGGCTTCTCCTCCGGGGCATTCAAAGGATTGTTAGACTCAAAAAATGTCTCCAGAGAAGAAGAGAGATCACAAGAGAGAACTGCATGTCTGTGTAATCTACCTCAAAGGTCCACTGCAGAAATAACTCATGAGGCTCCGCTGTTTCCCCTGGCCTAGCCAGCACGCCCCCAGAGAGCTGTGATTAAGTGTTCAATGGGTTTCTGCACACTAATGCCCTCCATCCCAGCTCTGGTGCCCACAGACTGGGGACCTATAATTTCTACAGCTGCAAACAGCGGGATTCAAGTTGCCTTTCCCTTCCTCTTCTACTAAGACCTCAAAAGTTGCTGGAGCTATTTTGTTTAAGGAGATTATTTTTTTCCCCTCCAAATGACTCTGTTGCCCCTTGGACAGCACCTTCTGGCTTTGATGAGAAAGTGGACAAAAGGTTACAGCTGCTTCAGCAAAGGTGGAGGGCAGGTGGGGACTCCTGGGGTTTTCTGAGGTCAGGTCATGTTCCCAGCACTAAACACACAGTCACTAACATACTGCCAGAGTTAAGCTGTTGACATCAGAACTGGTTTTGCATTGGGAAATTCTATTCTTCCTGTCAGATACAACCAACCATTCTCCTCTGGCGATGATCAGGGTTTGGCACTTACACCATACCCTAAGTAAAGGCTGTAATTTAGAGTTGGTCACACAAACACAAAGCAATCTGTTTGTGAGAATATAGGAGTCAGGTGTGGCTGCTGGGTACTTAGACTTATGGGTGTGAAATCAGAATTTCTTATTGAACTGACAGTGTGACCTTAGGCAACTAAATTCAACCCCTTGGAGTTTCTGTTTTCCTTTCATACAATGGTATTATTTGTAAAATAGATATAACTCACTGAAAGCACATTTGTACATATTCTTTCAGCCCCAGCTCACTCAGCTTTTGGACATTGCAACAAAATACCAGAAACAATTTATAGGGAGGACCAGTTTATTTCAGCTTACAGCATCAGATGTTTTAGCTCATGGGCCACTTGCTACATTTCTTTTGGGCCAGAACATCATATTGAAAAGGCATGGTAGAAAAGCTGATAGCCTCATGGCCTGTGTGAGAAGCCAAAAGAAAGAGACAGAAACTAATAAACCTTCCAAAGGTAAAACACAATGACATAACATCCTTTCTCTAAACCCCACCCCCAAAGGCTTCACTACCTCCCAGCAACACCACAGGCTGGCAGCTGCTATGCTTTTTATAAAGTCTGCCCCCGACATGGCCAAGGCACTGAGGCTTAGTTTGAGCTTCTAGCACTACTTTGGGAGACCTAGCCTGCCTCTGTCTTTGCCTCTTGATCACCGTAAGGCAAACAACTCCATTTATCACCTTCATACCTCACATTAGGCCATGAGTCGTGTGTCACAAAAATGAAAGGTCTATGAGTAGCCGAACCTTTAGCATTTGGAGGTTTGAAGGACATTCAGAATAAAAAGGACAGTAGCCATCATGGTAGTGAGCAGATACATGAACACGTGGACCAACTTTGCAAGGACAAAACCTAATGTGCAGTTTATAAACTGTAGCCCACTGCTTCCAAGAATCACAGTCACACTAGCTTTGGACATTGGAGCACCTGGGCAAAAATAACTGACTCTCACACACGCTTAGGTTGGAGTGATACTCTCTGGACCAAGCAAGACGATGTGATAGTTCTGAATCCTCCCTTTGGAAAGCAGAAAATGTATGCTCCTTTAGAAAACCATGCATTGCATGGAGCCTGAGGATGGCTCCCTGAGTTATCTGTATCTGTGGAAACCATGTTACAACTTTCAAAACTTTAGCCATTGGAGATGCTGTAGAATTTTCACCTGTAGGCAAGTATAAAACTTACTCTGTCCTAGACTATTTATAATAAAAGCTAAGTTTGCTTCCTTTTTCCTATGATATTCTTTAAAAATTCATGATCCATAAATGTATTTCTTCTATGGATTACCTTTTGTTGTTCTGGTTAAGATTCAACGGCAGTGAATTCAAGAGGGGTAGGAATTAGGAAGGAAGGGGCCCAGGGCAGGCCATTCAATGCAGGAAATTTAGGCAAGATGGGAAAGGCAAAGGTAGCCACATATAATTAGTAGGCTGGGGAGGGTGAGACAGAAACTTTCTCACTAAGTGGAGTGGTGAGACCTGGGGAAAGTTTACAGTTCTCAGAGGGTCCCTTCTTCTGGCATGCCATCACCAAGGACAGCTGTTGAAGAGACTGATTAGCCTTCATTATACAAGCCCCTATTTCACTTCTACTAGCACCCTCGATACTTTCTGTAACTCGTCTCCATCAACTACACATAGTCATGTTAAGTGGCTTCAATGAGATGAACCCAAAGCTCCTAGCAAGGTTGCCACTGAGTCTCCCATTCTCTCTTTTCTTTGTCTGGTGACACCATCTCCACACAAAGGTCAGTCCTCACAGATCTGTCCTCCAGTTTCAAAACCTAACTGAAACACTGACAATTAAGCCATTTAGCACGTACTCAGAAACCAAGAGGTACATTAAGTCCTCTCCCATACCTTTGTAAAAATAATGTTCCTTTCATATCAAATGGTCATTACAATAATAGTTTGCAAGCTTGGTGTTAATTGTGTCTCTTGTTATACAATTACAGATCATATTGGCTTTGGACTGCACCATGTAATTATTGTTATTCATTAATAGCCAACACTTAGAAAGAAATGAATCCCACCATCATTGAGGTGACTTTTCTATGCCCTCCACAAGCACATGACAGACTGACTGCATTTTTTTTAATCATGGAAGTTTATATTTTGTAATCTCAATAATGTTTGGAGATGCTTTTGATTGATTTTATTACAAAAGGATCAGATAAAGAGAGTTATACTCCTATAGCAAAAGTCTTTCCCTTAGAAGCCCCATATGCTAAATCTAGAAAGTTCCAGTTAGATGATTAAGGGGAAAAAAACCAATTGAACACCAATGTTTGCAGACATCCCATAACTAATGAGTCACCTGCATATGCCCTGAAGGAGATGGAGAATAGAGAATGCAAAATGTTCACTAAGGGTTGAGCCTCAGAGATTTTGGTTCATTGAGTTTCTGATAGAACCAGAGGGCATGTGTTGTAATGACCCTATCTCCACAACCCCTGAGATTTGCTTTGGATCACATTTTGAGAAAAAAATAATTGAAGATGTAATTGTACTGAAACTAGAATATCTTAATGATCTTAGAAGCATGTGCAGATGGACCCCAACCCTGGACAGAGAAAAGAGTGTTGGGGTGTGCCTTCATCTGTCTTGTACTACTACACAATGAACTGAGTAATTAATAAAGAATATAGGCTTATCTCTCAGGAAACTGTCACACCTGAGGTCAAGGTTCAGGAATTTGATGGTGAGGAACTTCTTAGCCTCATAGAACATCAAAGGACAAGTTTACTAGTGCTCCATAAACCCTGTCTAAATAGAGCCTCATCTATTTTTCTGGGAGACATTTCATGGGTTGCTGGCCTCTTAAACACAGCACCTGGATTTTTAGGATCTACATTTAAGCCACAGCATTCTTCCCTTGCCACTCAAATGAATGTCCTTCTCACAGAGAAAATAAATTCATTCCATCGAAGCATCCCCAAGCTGCCTTAATGCATTTCAGTATTACCTTGAAAGTCTAGAGTCCAAAGTCTTATCTAAACACCATATGGATGCAACTCAGGGTCATTTGTCGTGCAGTGAATTGCTCTGCAGCTGTGAACTTGTGAAATCAAACTTTAAAACAGGGAGCTGAGGCAAGCAGAGAATAGAAGTTTCCATTTTAGAAGAACTCCACAGAAGAAGAAATGAGTAAAGGGCACCAACCAGGTAATCTCAAAACCCGACAAGGCAAACAATATTCAACACCAAGAAAGGGGGAACCATCCTGTCTGACTCAAGACGCTATCTTCCAGACACAGAGGGACACTGTCATCTCCAATTCCCCTGGGCTGCCCCACTTCGACAGTCTTGCTGAGAACAAATTTGCAAAAGTAGCTGCTTCTTTCTATGTTGCCCTTTGACATCCACCACAACTCAGCATTTTACATTCTCACCTGAATGAAGATGTTAACTGCTAATACGTCTTTCTTTAGATCTGCAAACTGCAGACCATCTGGTAGCTGTTGCTCTTCCTTATCCTACTATCGTTCATATGCTATGAAAATGGCTTTGAGGGTTAACTTTTAGAAAACAAACATGCTTGTGTATTACAAAAAAAAACTAGCCCCAGGGACCAGAGAGATGTCTCAGTTGGTAAAGTAATTGTTTTGCAAGCTTAGAAGCCACATTAGAAAAAAATACTGAGAATTCTGCATGATGGAACACACTTAGAACCTCATAGCTGGGAAAACATGGATGGGCAAACCCCATTGGCTCAATGGCCAGCAAGCATAGATTGCTTTGTGAATTGCAGGCCAGTGAGACAGAGGAATGACATCTCTGGCCTCCACACACATGCACACACACACACACACACACACACACACAGAGAGAGAGAGAAAGAGAGAGAGAGAGAGAGAGAGAGAGAGGGAGGGAGGGAGGGAGGGAGGGAGGGAGGGAGGGAGGGAGGGAGGGAGGGAGAGAGAGGAGACTGACACACACTCCAATATGATAAAGCCAATTGTGATACCTGAGCCAGAAAAGATCAGAAGATGCACTAGATTATAAAGATCTCACCCACCATCTAACACATGATATCCCTACTTAGTCACCCTGAACCTTCTTGCACTCCCATATTAACCCTTTCTCATACTTCATACTTCAGTTTTCTTTTGTTTTTGTTTGGTTTTTTGTTTTGTTTTGTTTGTTTTATGCAGTTTTGGTTTGGTTTGGTTTTGGTAGGAGGATAACAACATCAAGCACACACTCCTTGGACTTCTGGCTCTTTTGTTGATCTGATTTCCTTTTCAGGAACTCCCAGTTGCTGAGCACCATCTTCTATTCTCATCTCATCTCTGTTGCTGTGAGAAAGCATCCTGATATAAGACAACTTAGCTGAAAAGGGTTTATGTCAGTTCCTCAGGTCCAGGTTACTGCCCTTCACAGAGAGGAAGTCAAGGTAGCAGGGAAGTAGAAACAATCAGTTGCATCACATCCACAGGTAAAAGCAGAGAAACAAAGGCATGCAGGCTCTCTTGCTAACTTGAGTGTTTATGTTCAGATCACTTTCTCTATTCTTACATGGTTTAGGGCTTCCTGCCTCGAGAATGGTGCTCCCTACAGTGTGTCCTCGAATATCACTTAACTTAGTTAAGATGGCAAGGCAATGGTTGTGCACACCTTTACTTCCAGCACTTGTGAAGCAGAGGCAGGAAAATCTGTGAGATAAAGGTCAGGCTGGTCTGCAGAGTGAGTTCCAGAACTGGCTCCATAGTTACTGAGAAACCCTGTTTCTAAAAACTTAGAAAAATAAAGATAACCACCCCCCAAAAGACACAACCACCAGCCAAACCAATATAGACAACTCCTCATTAGGATTTTCTTCTCAGGTGATTTTAGGTTCTGTCAAGTTGGAAGCTGACACACAGCTTTCGAGAAGCATGTAGATGGACTTGGAACCAGTAATAGTTTAAGACTACTGTATCTTAATTAGGGTTTCTATTGCTTGATAAAACACATGATCAAAGCAACTTAATGAAGAAGGGGTTTATTTGACTTACCCTTCCATATCCATGTTCATCATCTCAGGAAGTAAGGACAGGAACTCAGACAGGACCAGAACATGGAAGCAGGACTGATACAAGGCCATGAAGGGGTGATATTTACTGACTTGCTTCCCATGACTTGCTCAATCTTCTTTTGTATATAACCCAGGACCAACAGCCCAGGGATGGCATCACCCACAGTGGCCTGCGTTCTCCCACATGGATCATTAATTTCAAAAGTGTCCTACAGGCTTGCATTCAGCCCTATCTTACGGAAGCATTTTCTCTATTGAGGCTCCCTCCTCTCTGACGACTCTAGCTTATGTCAAGTTGACAGAAAACTCTCCAACACATCCTGAAAAAACCAACCAGAACAACAAAAACCAGACAAACAACAAGAACAAAATCTTTCAGAAGCTCTCTTAGATATGCAGCACACACTCTTGACTCTATTTTTCTGGGACTCATGGGCAGTCCCATGCCATCGTTTTATTATTCAGCACCTCAGTGGTGCTCTCTGTGACAACTTGGCCTCCATGACAGGTCTCTGTTAGGGACCTCAGGCTCTTGGAAACTTCTTGTAAAATCTAAGTGGCACTAATTTTGTATCGAAAGTCTGTGCATTCTCTACATCACATGGTGCTTCAAAATCTCACAGTTGTGCCCTCCAGAGTGGCAGTGCCCTGGAGGAGGAGAAAGCAGAGAACTCTTAACTATAGTTCAGTCAACAGATATCCAAGACAACTCTGAGCTATGCATGATCTGAACATCTTCCTGTTAGCTCTAGTTCTTCAAGACCCTAGAAATCTGGACCAATGATGGGAAGACCAACCCAAAAGATCTTCAAAATCCTCAGGATCACACCCCTGTTTTCTTAGCGAGTATAACTGTCTTTCTTCTATCACTGATTTCCTTATCCAGTGAAATTTGGGTCACCACTCTTCATTTTGTCTCCTAATCATTTCTGAAAAGTATTACTTACATTGCCAGGCTGAGAAACTACGCCCATATTTCCAAATATTGTTTATAAATGTTCTTTTACATTTAAAGGGGATTACAATATAGATATGAATAATTTGCATTGGTATAAATCTTGATTTATTGATACAAGTTTAAGGTCAATTTTGTTATATGTATATGTATTTCTGATCTTGATTAAGGTATTATGATTGGGTAGCTCATTTAAAAATGTAATGTATAATTAAGAAATATAGATTAATAGATAATGATCTATAATAGTAAAGTTTGTAGTCATGTTAGTTAGATTTTCTAGATGTGCATAAATATATTTTAGATAGGTATTCTTCATATCTTTCAAAGACCACAGAATATGACATTTAAAATGTTTGAATAACTTGAACTTTTCATGAAAATGAGACACATCTGCTCTTGGCAGCACCAAGCTACTTCCTGAGGAAGATGGGTATCGAAGAGGCTCCTTATGGAGTTGGTTAGCCAATTGGGCAAGAAACTGCTCTTGCCTCAACTGTTGCATAAACTGGCATGAAGAACCCACAGAAAGATGACTGCTGAACTTGCCTAAAGGTGAGATGATCCTTCGAGGTTCCTGTTTCATGAAAGAGTCTGCGAGACATTCAAGATACAGAAGAAAGTGACTGAACTGTCTTTAAAATTTCCTGCTTCATGGAAGTGTCTGCTGGATACTATGGGCCTGTAGGCTGAAGATGGATGCCCTAATGGTACAGAAGAACTTTGGGTGACTGTATGGGCAGCAAGATGTCTCTGCCATTTTTAGAGTTTTGGAAGTTGCTTACTTCTCGCTACATGTAAGAATTAGCCAATAAGAGGCAAGAGATAATAGACCAGGCAGTGATTTAATTAATACAATTTCTGTGTGATGATTTCTGATGTAAGCTAGCTGGGTGGCCGGAATGAGTGGCCCCACTCCCTACAACAGAATTTTCCCTAAATGCTTACATTCTGCATCACTTTTAAACACATATCCCATTTTAAAATAATTTCTATCTTCTCAATTCTTGTTATATGTAGTTAAAAGAAGTCACATTGTGTCTTGAACACTTTGCCAAATATCCTAGTTCATTTCTGTAGAGTTCGGCCTTTCAGAACAATCCAAGGACACAGAATTCAGTAAAGTTCCCAGCCACTGGCAGATAAGCATGTCTTTCTTCCATTTCCAAAACACAGTTTCTCCTTGATTCTTAAAAATGTACTTTACTGGGATGGTAAGATGGCTCAGTGTGTAAAAGTCCTTGCCATGCAAACCTACTGACCTGGATTGACTGCTAGGACCCATAGGGAAGACTGGAAACAACTCATGAAAGTAGTCCTTGATAGTCACATACAGGTCAAGGCAGGTGTACATTGACTTACATATATCACACACACCAACACACACACACACACACACAGAGTCAGAAAAGACTGGGTGGGAAAGAAGAAAGAAAAGAAGGAGGGACGGATGGATGGGGGAATGGAGGCAGGGAAGGAATGAATGAATGAAGGACTTTATTTATTATCTGCATTTGTGCAAGACCATTCAGGAAATCTCTGAGAAGAATGTGGCTTTCATTCTTTTTTTTTTTTTGTAATTTTATTAAATTATAAAAAGTTTCCATTTACGCCCCTCCTCCCAACGACCTCCCACTCCCCCCCTCCCTCTCCTCCTCCCTCTTTGTCCCCTAGGGAAGTCAGGGTCTCCTGCCCTGTGGGAAGTCCAAGTTCCTCCCCCCTCACTCCAGGTCCAGGAAGGTGAGCATCCAAACAGACTGGATCCCAAAAATCCAGTATATGCAGAGGAAACCAGTCCCAGTGTCATTGTCAATGGCTTCTCGGAAAGACTGCAGGCCAGCCACATTCAGAAAATCCGGCCACATTCAGAGAATCTGGTTGGATCACATGCTCGTTCAGTCACGGTCCATCTGGCCTTGGTAAACTCTCATTAGATCCGACCCCTTGTATCAGTGGGTGATAGTATCCCTCGCAGTCCTTCGTCATTTTCTTCCTCCTTTTGCTCCTCGTTTGGATCTTGGGGGGCTCAGTTCGGTGCTCCAACGCGGGCCTCCATCTGTATCGTCATCCAACGCCAGATGAGGGATCTATGGTGATAAGCAAAATATTCATCAGTATGGTCACGGGCCAAGGCCGGTTCAGGCACCCCCTCCTCTGTCCAGAGAACAATCTGGGGATCTCTCCTTGGACCTGGGATCCCATATATAATCAAGTTTCCTGTAAACTCTAATATGACTCCCTTAGTTGAAATATATTCTTCCCTGATCCCACATTCATCCTTCCTCCCTTCCCCCCATCCCGGTCAACCGAGCTTTCTCCATTCCTCCCCTACTCCCTTCTCTCTAACCCTCTCCCCTTCCATCAACCCTCCCACCCCCCCCCATGCACCCAAGGTTACCTGGGACTCTTGACTATTTCCTACCTCCTGGCGGATAGGTAAATAATCTTCATCAGGTTCGTCTTCTTATTTAGCTTCTCTAGGATCACGAATAATAGGCTCAAAGACCTTTAATTATGGTTAGAATCCACTTATGAGTGAATACATACCGTGTTCCTCTTTTTGGGTCTGGCTTACCTCACTCAGTAAAGCGTTTTCTATGTCCATCCATTTGCATGCAAAATTCAAGATGTCATTATTTTTTACCGCTGAGTAAAACTCTAATGTGTATATGTTCCACACCTTTTTTAACCATTCTTCTATTGAGGGGCACCTAGGCTGTTTCCAGGTTCTGGCTATTACAAATAGTGCTGCTATGAACATAGTTGAACAAACGCTTTTGTAGTATGTTTGGGCATCTCTAGGGTATATTCCCAAGAGAGGAATTGCTGGGTCCTGAGGGAGGTTGACTCCCAGTTTCCTGAGAAACCTCCACACTGATTTCCAAAGTGGCTGCACAAGTTTGCATTCCCACCAACAATGGATGAGTGTTCCCCTCATTCCACATCCCCTCCAGCATAGGTTATCATTGGTGTTTTTAACTTTAGCTATTCTGACAGGTGTAAGATGGTATCTCAAAGTGGTTTTGATTTGCATTTCCCTGATCGCTAAGGAGGTTGAGCATGACCTTAAGTGTCTTCTGGCCATTCGAAGTTCATCTGTTGTGAATTCTCTGTTCAGATCAGTACCCCATTTTTTAATTGGGTTAATTAGAGTTTTAGTGTCTAGTTTCTTGAGTTCTTTGTATATTCTGGAGATCAGACCTTTGTCTGATGAGGGGTTGGTGAAGATCTTCTCCCAGTCAGAAGGCAGCCTTTTTGTCTTACTGACAGTGTCCTTTGCTTTACAGAAGCTTCTCAGTTTCAGCAGGTCCCATTTATTCATTGTTTCTCTTATTGTCTGTGCTGCTGGGGTCCTACTTAGGAAGTGGCCTCCTGTGCCTATATCTTGTAGACTACTTCCCACTTTCTCTTCTATCAGGTTCAAAGTGGACAGATTGATGTTGATGTCTCTAATCCATTTGGAGTTGAGTTTTGTGCAAGGTGATAGATATGGATCTATTTTCATTCTTCTACAGGTTGACATCCAGTTATGCCAGCACCATTTGTTAAAGACGCTTTCCTTCTTCCATTGTATACCTTTAGCTCCCTTGTCAAAAATTAGGTGTTCGTAGGTTTGAGGGTTAGTATCTGGGTGTGGCTTTCATTCTTATCTCTGTTCTTCTGAACCCTTTTCAGAATCACCCTTAATGAGTCATTCACAGTAGCTTGGATTTTTTTTTCTACATTCACTTCCAAAAGGCTCTGGTCGTTATCTGTTAGCCAGTACTCAAGCAACCTTGGCAGCTTTAGATAAGTGCTATAGTCACATCTTTCTCTTCCAGTATGGCTTCGTTCCTTTGGTGCTACTGTAACAGAAAGCCACATACTGGGTCATTCACAAAGTACAGAAAAATTCAATTCACGAATATGGAGACTGGGAGGTCCAAACTCAAGATATTTGGCATTGATATGAAGAAAAACTTCTTGCTGTGCCTTTGTGGCAACATTAACTCCATGTTAAAAAGCTCTTAGTGCTAGAAGACAGAAGTTCTCTAAAACCTAATAGCTCATGAGTAAATTTACAAACTCAGGAATGACACAAGCATTGTTACACACAGGCAACTGGAAACATATGGTCTCTTCAGCTACAGTTGGAACTAAACACAGATGCTGACAAGATACAAGGCCCAAAACCCTCTACAGGTTCACCAGGATCCAGATGACTCTCAGGATTCCAGTGATCTACAACTTAACCAGAAGAAAGTCACAATATAAAAAGATTTAAGGTCTAGCAAATATATGATTCAATTCAGTAAGATGAGTTTGGAATATTCCACACAGAATTGATCCTCAGTCTGGCATTCCTTTCAAGTTTGATAAACTTCTTATAGACTACAGAAAAGAAGACTTAAAACTGATAAGTGATGAAATATGCTATTGATCAATTTATGTTTTGTTTCTACCTTCTCTTTCAGGCAGACCTGAGTGAAGAGATTGTATGTTGATAGATACTAATCTATTAGCTTTACACATTCATTATTGGTATGCAAAGTATCAATAGGTCTTGACTTGAAATAAGTAAAAGTTATATTTAATAAAGACTCCTATTAAAACATTTAAATATGTCTTTCTAATATTTTCTTTATTTTGTGAGGAGGAATAAGAGGGGAGGGCGAACCTCTGCTAGAAAGAAGGTCACAGGACAACCCAAAGAAGTTCATTCTCCCTTTTCGCCATGTGAATCCTGAGAATGGAACTTGACAGCAAGCACCTTTATGAACTAAGCCATCTTACTGGCCGCCACAGTGTTTTAATTTTGTCTAGGTCCTGACAAATAGTGAAATACTGTTAGTCCACTGAAATAGTGGACTAATCTAACTGAGTCTAGTCATTCTTGAATGCCTACAGTGTATCTGTAAGGCATATCAAGGAAAGGAAAGATATACAGTTAATCAATTACCACATGTGTCACATATCTACTATTTGCAGACACCTACAATAAAAGGTTAGGCACAGCAATAAGAACCATGTCCTTGGTGAAATTTTATGTTCATGAAGGGAAATTAAAAATAATTATGCAATCTGCAAAGAATAAAATACTCTGGAGAAAGTAAGGACACATGCTCTGCTAAGTTCTGGAAAATATTGTATTGGAATCTGCCTGATGCATACTAACTTGAAGCCTGAGAAAGTAGAATGTATCTAAAGAGACTGGTCTTGATAATAAAAAGTCTGAGAACTCTGACATTCAAGAAACCATAAAGGAAATAATGATACATGAGATGGAAGGCTCACAGACAATGTGACTCGCCTTTAAATCCTTGCATAATTTTCATTTGGAAAAGACATCATCAGACACAGATTTTGGTGAATTCTAAACAGACAGGAAGACCTTACAATGAGAGAAATACATGATGAGTCCATTTGTGTCATGGTGTGACAGAGTTCTCTGCTGATAGACTTCTCTGAGGACAACACTATATTGTAATTTGCAAATGGAGCTGACTTCTAGAAGGGTCTATTTGTGTTTGTGTTTGTAGACACAAGCAAGCACTTATGTGCCAAATGTATGTGATGTTTTAATTAGGAAGCTGCACTGAGTTTCACAGCTCACTGAATATAATCAGACAGAAGCCACACAGTTCATTTATACATTCACAAATATGAACAAAGAAACTGAATTTACAGAAGACCCGGGTGTTTCCATGTTTACTTATAGAATAGATAGTGCCATGAGTTAGCAACTCAAAGATGATGTTGCTGTAATTAAACTGTAGAATTTGTTATAAGATGGATCCCACTTTCGGGGATGGTAAAATGTGCATTGGAGAATCTAAAATACGACAGTCCTTTTGTGCCACATTTGGAAGAACATATATTACAGCTATGCCCTTGTAAGAAGGATATTAAAAAGTGGGAATTTTTTCAAAGAACACTGATAATTGGATAAAATAAAAAAGATATAGCCATACTGATGAATATCTTGCATATCACCATAGAGCCTTCATCTGGCAATGGATGGAGATAGAGACAGAGACCCACATTAGAGCACTGGACTTAGCTCCCAAGGACCAAATGAGGAGCAGAAGGAAGGAGAACATGAGCAAGAAAGTCATGACCACGAGGGGTGCATCCTCCCACTGAGATGGTGGGACTGATCTAATGGGAGCTCACCAAAGCCAGCTGGACTGGGACTGATAGAGCATGTGATCAAAATGGACACTCTAAATGTGGCTGGCAATGAAGGCTGACTGAGAAGCCAAGGACAATGGCACTGAGTTTTGATTCTACTGCATGAACTGACTTTGTGGGAGCCTGGTTTGTTCGGATGCTCACTTGTATAGACCTGGATGGAGGGGGGAGGACCTTGGACTTCCCATGGGGCAGGGAACCCTGACTGCTCTTAGGACTAGAGAGGGAGGGGGAGATGGGGAGGGGAAGGGAAAAGAAAGGAGGGGTGGAGGTGGAAATTTTTAATAAATAAATAAATAAAATAATAGAAAATTGAAAAAGTAAAACAAAATACCTCAGCTAAAGCAGATAGTTGGAGATGAGAAGATACACCAAAGAACTGATTGTTATATATGCTCAGAAATCTTTTCTGGGACCCAAATTGTTCTATAATCTGTAGAATACAGCCAGTGAGATAACATGTTGAGTAAAGTCACTTGCCACCAAATCTAAAGACCTGAATTCAATCCCTAGGGCTCACACAAATATGGCAGAATAAAAGAGATTTCTGCACGTGTGCCTTATAATATACACTCTCCCTATCATATACACATATGATAATAAAAATAAAGTAAAATCTATATAATACAGATTTTAGGGTCAAGATGATGCCAGGAAACATTGGGAAAATGTATTCTAAAGTAGAGACATAGAATTGGTGTGGGAGAATTATCTGTATTCTGTCAATCATATTTTAATAAAACGCTGATTGGCCAGGCAGGCAGTATAGGCAGGAAAGCCAGACAGGAAGTAGGGGTGGAGCAAAGAGACTGGGAGTATTCTGGAAGCAGAACCTCCCTTGCCACTCCTGCGCAGACCACCGAAGAGGCAGCATGTAACCTGCCCAGCTGAGAAAGGTACGGAGCCATGTGCTAACATAGATAAGGATAATGGAGTAACATAAGTTATAAGAGTTAACAAGAAGCCTGACCTAATGGGTCAATCAGTTTTTAACCTAATGTAGACTCCGTGTGATTTTCCTTGGGACTTGCTGGCTTGTTGGGGTACTGGGTGGGACAGAAACCCCAACAAGCCGGCCCTCATGTTACATAGAATATTGCTCTATATGATATAAGAAAAGGGAGTTATACACAGTTTAGTATCAATTTATTTTGGAGTCTTTGTTCTAGGTAACACTAAATTAACAGCGATAGAGTAAAAGCACATCAGCCTGAAAGGAGATGTTGTGGGTTAGGGAGAATGGTTTCTACTGAGACTGGTTCAGAAATGTGTCTAGACCTCCAGATGTCAGTCTGAAGTCTCTTTAGAAAACAGTTACTTTCCACAGCTCTAGTCTGGATATGGGTGACTCTTGGTTTCCTTACAGGGAGATTCTGAGACTTCTTCCTGCTCCTATCCAGAAGCAATTCTACCCAGATATTCTCCCTATGATCAGTGACATCAAATTAAAAACTTAAAAACTGTCACCATGGAGACATATACCACAAATACAAGTAACTGTTTGCTCAGGGCCCCTTCCCCACTGAATCCAGTGTTTGACATTAGGCTTTCACCAGGATAAATCTTCAGGTGAGAGAGCACAACAGGGTCTTCTGCTTCCCCTTTCTCCTTGAAGAATGTCTTCCTTGCTCTCACCATCCTTCAAGCACACCTAGGGCTTTCTTCATTTGCTTTTGATGCCAGCTTCTCCACTTATTTCAGCTTCTGAAAAAATTCTCAGATATTCCATCAGGAATTCCTCAAAGATTTTCAGTTACAGTAAGGTAAATCAAATAAAGGCCTTCATTCATAGTTCTTTAATAACAAATTATAAAGAAAATCCATGTATGGAGGGGGAAGTGTATATTAAATATATGGAAGAGTGGGAGGTACAGACCAAGAGGTTCAGATGGAAGAAAAGGCAGAGGATAGAACCCTCATATTCAAACTTATATTGAATCCAATGCTTGGATTTTTCTGTAGACTTCAAGCTTCTTAGGGAGACAGGTTTTTCTTTCCATTTCTTTTTTTAAATTTATACATTTTTATTAATTTTTTCATATAATGTATTTGATCATGTTTTTCTTTTTTTTTAAAGTTTATTTATTTATTTTTTTTTAAAGTAAATTTTATTAAATTATAAAAGTTTCCATTTCCGCCCCTCTTCCCAACACCCTCCCACTCCCCCCACTCCCTCTCCTCCTCCCTCTCCATCCCTAAGAGTAGTCAGGGTTTCCTGCCCTGTGGGAAGTTCAAGTTCCTCCCCCCTCCCTCCAGGTCCAGGAAGGTGAGTATTCAAACAGACTGGATCCCAAAAATCCAGTATATGCAGAGGAAACAAGTCCCAGTGTCATTGTCAATGGCTTTTCAGAAAGACTCCAGGCCAGCCACATCCAGAGAATCCGGCCAAATTCCGAGAATCTGGTTAGATCACGTGCTCGTTCAGTTCCAGTCCATCTGGCCTTGGTGAACTCTCCTTAGATCAGTCCCCTTGTATCAGTGGGTGATGGCACCCACCGCAGTCCTGATTTCTTTTTTCATTTTCTTCATCCTTCTGCTCCTCATTTGGACCATGGAGGGCTCAGTCCGGTGCTCCAATATGGGTCTCCGTCTGTATCGCCATCCAACGTCAGATGAAGGTTTCCTCTGCTCTTGCCTTCTTTGTTCACGTTCTCCTTCCTTCTGCCTCTCGATTGGACCTAGGGAGTTAGGTCCAGTGTTCCGTAGTGGGTCTCTGCCTCCATCTCCCTCCATCGCCAGATGAGGGTTCTATGGTGATATGCAAAATGTTCATCAGTATGGTCGTGGGCCAAGGCCGGTTCAGGCACCCTCTCCTCTGTCCAGAGAACAATCTGGGATCTCTCCTTGGACCTGGGATCCCCTTTATACTCAAGTCTCTTGTAAACCCTAAAATGACTCCCTTAGTTGAGGTATATACTTCCCTGATCCCATATCTATCCATTCTCCCTCCCCCCCCATCCCAGTCCCCCGATCTTTCCCCATTCCTCCCCTACTCCCTTCTCTCTAACCCTCTCCCCTTCCAACAGCCCCCCCATCCCCCATGCACCCGAGGTTACCTGGGACTCTTGTCTATTTCCAATCTCCAGGAGGATAGCTACATGATTTTCATCAGGTTCACCTTCTTATTTAGCTTCTCTAGGATCATGAATAATAGGCTCAAAGACCTTTAATTATGGTTAGAATCCACTTATGAGTGAATACATACCATATTCCTCTTTTTGGGTCTGGCTTACCTCACTCAGTAAAGCGTTTTCTATTTCCATCCATTTGCATGCAAAATTCAAGATGTCATTGTTTTTTACCGCTGACCTGTAAGCAGACATTTCTCTCCCACCCACCTGCTCCCAAATACTGGCAGCCACTTCCCAAATTACCACATGGAGATGTATATGAATTATAAATTCTTAGTCAATAGTTCAGGTTTATTACTAGGTAGCTCTTACATTTTAAGTTAACCCATATTCCTTATTATGTTCTGCCACATGGCAGTACCTTTATTAGTATGGCACATTCATCTCCTGTTCCTTCTGCATCTGGCTGGAAACTACTAACTCTACCCTTCTACTTCCCTTTATCCTTAGTTTGGTCACCCTGCTTGTACTTCCTGCTTGGCTACTGGCTTATCAGCATTTATCAAACCAATTTGAGTGATAAATCTTTATGGTGTACAAGAGGATTAGTCCACTGCACTGATTTATAGCACTCACATGGTTACTGAGTGATTAGGAAAAATTTCTACTCCTTTTTGTATATAAACAGATTTCAAGGTAAGAATAATAAAGAGAAGCCTGCAGAAAAGTTGTTTAGCTCACACAAGTATCTGGAACAAACAGTAACTCTCTAAATATTGGGAACTGATAGACTGGTGGTCCTGGGTCATATGGTGGCCTGTGGTGACAAGAGTTAGGCTTTACTGATTTCTGTTTCCATAGGTTTCAGGGTACATATATATGTACCTATATATATGAGCACTATATTAGGGTACCACACACACACTAATTATTATATTTGGAGAGATGACTTAGGGCTCAAGAATGTCTCAGTAGTTAAGAGCACTGACTGTTCTTCCATAGAACCTAGGTTCAATTCCCAGCACCCACACAACAACTCACAACTGTCTGTAACTCCAGTTCCAGGGGACTCGACAACCAATGATAAAACACCAATGCATGTAAAATTTTAAAAAAATTAAAAAGGAGGAGGAGGAGAAAAAACAGAAGAAATCTCCTTCTGCACTCTTTGATATGCCTGGGGCATCTACATCATGGGTATATAAGCTCTCTGAAGGCAGGAGACTGTTAATTGTTCTAAGCTCAAAGCTGTCATACCCTCCTTATTCTGAGAACTTGACACAGCCAGAAGTTCAAAAGGAAGACAAAGTTTTTTTTTTTTTGTCTTTCCCTCCTTTTTCTACCTATTCATCTGCAGTGTCTACCTTTTGAAATTTCTGAAGGTATGTATTTGGGCTAAAAACTGAAAAAATAATGAATCCCAACTTAAAGGAATGAAGTTTTTATGTGATGTTTCTTATAAAAGTCAGCAATCAAATCTTCTTTGGTTCCTCACAGCTTTGATCTCTGTTTTCTCAGCTGTGATCTTGCACAGGATCTGTGTATATCCAATCATCAAGATGTAGAAAAAAACTAAGTTCCCATGAAACACAGCAGCGTTTTGGTATGACTCAGCTGGCTAACAGTGCTGAAAATCCTGTTTCCTGTTTACACTATGGACTGACTCCTCTGAGCAAACCATTCTAATTTGTGATCTCCATCTATGCTTTTGTAATTCTGTAGGAGGTGTCTTTTTCTTTCTACATCCACCCCAAAAATAAAAACCTCAGCTCCCATTTGTCTTAAAACTTAGAAATTTAATGAAATCAGCATCAGCAGCTTCTACCCGAGGACCTAGGGCCTCCCCAGTCCTAGTTTGGTTTCTAACTAGCATTATAGTTCCAGATCTGATATCCGCAACTGCCTTCTAAAAGTTTATGTTTCTTCTTATGGTCATGGACTAATATCAATTTAATCAGAGAAGCTTCTTTTGTGCAATGGGTGGCAGTTGATGAAGATATGATATTTATTCACAGTGATGAGACTGAGGGCTCAGCCCCAAAAAGGATGCCAAATAAGCCCAAATCAAAACTCAAGAGCACTAAAGAAGATTAAAGACTATAAGATCTGGATTATGGGAGGAATGCTGTGAAATACAGTGTTCTGGACATGGAAGGGCTATTTCCTCCAATTGAGCACAGCAGCTGTAATTACCTACCTGTACAAAACCAAGCCAGCCCAAATCCTGCCATAAATGGTTTAGACAATCTTCAAGTTCTACTTTTTATTGAATAGCTATTGAAAGCTGATAGGGAATATCCTTCTTTATTGAGGATATGGCCAATGGTAGGTTACCCATGCTCCAGTGGATACTCCTAGACAAAGTCATATATGGGCCACTTAATTGGCCTTAGTGGGTAGTAGAGGAAGAAGAAGGAGGAGGAGGAGGAAGAGGAGGAGGAGGAGGAAGAGGAGGAGGAGGAGGAAGAGGAGGAGGAGGAAGGGGAGGAGGAGGAAGGGGAGGAAGAGGAGGAGGAGGAGGAAGAGGAGGAGGAGGAAGGGGAGGAAGAGGAGGAAGAGGAAGAGGAGGAGGAGGAAGAGGAGGAGGAGGAAGGGGAGGAAGAGGAGGAGGAGGAAGAGGAGGAGGAGGAAGAGGAGGAGGAGGAGGAGGAGGAAGAAGAAGAAGAAGAAGAAGAAGAAGAAGAAGAAGAAGAAGAAGAAGAAGAAGAAGAAGAAGAAGAAGAAGAAGAAGAGTTAGAATGTGGAGAGAATATAAAGGAAAAAATTAGGAGAGAGATGATCATATTTCATTGTATGCATGTTCTAAATTCTCAAAACTAAAGAAAAAATTTAAAACTAATATAGGGATTATATCACAAGGTCCTTCAAGAAGCCATAGAATCCCAACCCAACACAGACCTGTAATATCTGTGCAGGAAAGGGTGCCATTTTATTCTTGTGCCACACTGTAGGAGTCTGGGCCAATTGGGAATCAAAAAAATCTGTCAAATGTGCTTAATTAAAATGAAGAGAAAGAAAATCTCCTTCAACATTTCTAATCAACAGGAGTCTAATGAATCATGTTGGTTCCTGGAGCTGAGACACAGTAGGGCATTTTGGGAGCTAATTTGTTTCATTAATATTCAAAGGATGTAGATCACCCAGCATTTTCTAGGAAGCTTCAGAGCCAAAAATTGTCAGGGAGAAAGTTTTATTTTGCGTGTGATGTTAACCAGATGTTCCACATGGAGCCAACTGTAGCATTTAATATAAAACAGTGTCAGTTCGAATAATTACCTCATTTCCTGCCTCAATCTCACTTTGAAAATGGATCTGGAACTTTCACCTCTAAGATTATTCCTCTTCTCTGACACTAATAGTATCAAGGTCAACATGACTAGATCCATCTGGTGGAAGTAATTTGAACCAAGGAACTCATTGGCATGGATTTAAACTCAGGTCTATCATCTTCTAGGGTACATTTAAAAATATCAATTGAGTTAACTTAATTGATAAATATCAACCAAATATTTACCATGCTCCCCTTCCTTGGGGGCTCTGTTGGCCACCAGATAAATAGGAGAATGAAAGTACAAGGCATTTCATTTTTCATATGTGTAGAACCCAATGTCTTCAGCTCTATCTTATAATTCCACATTGCTAACAAAATGAGAACAGAGAGGGCATGTGGGTTACAGTGAACCTTCTGTAAATCATAGAATTACCCCCACCCCTCAACACAAGATGCACTGAACACCTACAGCCACACTGGGTGAGTCTGACACATGCTATGATTGGAATCATAGTATTGTAGGGTCAAAATGTGAGTTAGATAGGCCATTCTTGTAGACTAAAATTTAACCAGACACTCTGAATAAGAATGCACCAGACCCCATCATCTTCTAGACAAGATCTAACAATAAACTTGTAAACCAAGACCCCATGAGTCTAAGCTACATTTTTACAATGTAATTGTCAGCTTTATCATAAACACAGTGTACATTAAGTATTTTATGAACAATACATAAACCATCTAGAGTACTTTTAAAGTTAGTCCAGTTTATTACTGCTATTCAAATATATGCAACTATATTAATACATGCATGTACATTCACACATGTTGTGTTTTGATATATTTTTAGGAACTAGAAATGTTCACTAAGGCAGTTATCACCGTAATGGACCTTAGGTCACAGTGTTCAAGAAAGATAACTTTTTTAAAAAACAAAATTTAATAGCATATAGTAAATTACAAAGGAAATGGAGTTTTTCTCCAAAATTTCATTTGCTTTTTTTCCTTTTAAGTATTTATTTATTCATGTTATTTTTATTTTTGAGTATTAGGAATAGAACTAAGAATCTTAACCATGCTAAGCATGTGCCATCTCATTGAATCATCCTCCTATACTCTTCTGAAAGAAAAACTATAATAATAAAAAAACTAGATAAATTAAATTAGATTAATATGAGACAAAAGAAACAGACAAGAACGTGCAATTTTTGATAAGATAGTCATGAAACAAACTCTCTGGGGCGGTGCCATTTAAGGAGGAGCAATAAAAATCTATCTTACAATGTAGGTATCCTGGAATGATAACAAGATTTGCCTTTGATGAAGATCAAACTGTTTTATGAAGCTAAATGAAAAGGGTGTAGATGCTAGGTGATGAGAATCAATCCTTAGAAACCCATTGATATGGATTATGGATTTTACATTAGACCTAAATGTATCACAGTGAAGACTCAAGGACTTCAATAAGTACACTTCTACTTGTTAACACATCATTATTGAAGAGATGGAAGTGTTTTCCATCCTGTGCATCTAGGATGGCTGTAAGAGAGGCTGGACCAACAGGATAAGGAGTAGTATTCTGAGACTTCAAATGCAAGCATCTAGAGAGCAGGCAATTTTTATAGCTTTCTTTGCTGAGCACTGAGAAGACCATCTCTCTCAGAAAACAGCTCCCAAATCACATGAAAAGGTTCCCTGAAGAATTAAGATTTGGTCAGCAGCTCTCCAACACACAGCTCATGCCAAAGCCAATTGTCATCCATGTAGAGGCATCACCTTGAACTTTCTGGTACCCAAATAAGGACATTTCAATTTAGCATGAGTAGAGATTTATTCAGTCAATGCAGACAATCATGGAAGACAAGAGCATGATATTTTCTTTACAGAATGAGTCCCATTTGCTACCTAATAAGTAGATAACTAAAAGAGATGTGGTATGATCTCCATTGTAATACTAAGCTTATTTTCATACTACCTAAAAGATGGGCTTATCATGATCTACAAAGATAAAAACAGAAGTTAAGTGGAACTTACCAGAATTCACACAGCAGGTAGAAAATAGGACCTTAGATATATTTCTTCTGTAGAGTTCTTCTCCAGAAAGGATAACTGCACAACATCGATCAAATAGATCCACCTAAATTCTATAGACATAAAAATAATTACAAGTATTTCATGAACACGATCTTATATACCTGGAACACACCTATTAAAAGACTGAAAAGATAAATTGAAAACCGGAATTCTTCTACAATTTGCATTGGAATATTTAATATCCAGATTTAAAACACTCTGGGGACACAGATGTGTGAGTTAACTAAAGACTTAATATCTGCTGGAATGTTCTATGGGCATTAAAATAAAGAAATGAACAAATTCACAAATTAGCCTTTGCTTATTTTAAAATTCAAACGACTTAGTATTAGCCATCTAGGTTCAGGAATTCTACCAGGATCAGAGCTGTTTTTACATTAAAATGTAAGTGAAGTCATTCCCTGGGGGGAAACTTCACACTAGTAAAAACCAAGAGATATGAAAACTAACTATATTTAGTTTGTTAAGAAACCAACATTCAATTTGTTGACTAAGTGAATAAGTGGGAAATAAATGTATGAGTGCATCTTTCTTCAGTGTGGGATGTGAAAGAATATACAGAAAGTCAGACATAGTTTCTAGCACCAGAACTGTGTCAAGGGTCTCTGACATCCCTCTTTCTCCCCAATACGGCATAGAGGGGCAGGGTTAGCACATACCATGAAATAAGTTACTCAGTAATAGCAAGCTTTAGTCCAATGAAATTCTATTGAAGACATGGCCCAGCATGACACACTCCATTGTCCCAACATCCACCTTAACCCACTTCAAAACAGTACCCTAAAAGAGTCTACAAGTTGTTTACAACTGTGCCTGGACAAGAAGACATTTTTGTGCCATATGTTCTGTCCTTCAGCCTCTCCTGTTAAGTGTCCTTAATTCCAGAGCCACAGAATTCTTTAGAAAATCCATGACTTTTTAAATGTCTGACACTATAAAAGAAGAAAACAATTTTATTCATCAACAACTGTACCCTGGGATCAGCAGGGTGATTAATTACTTAATTAATCATTATTGCTTCATCCTCTGCTGCAATGTGTACAGCATCTTCATATATTTAGCATGCAGAAAGCACTTCTGCTGCATTGAGTGACAAGCTGAAGGGAAGCAGCTCTCCAATAAAATTGTCTCTGTAATTTATCCGTCACCACAAGTCATATTTTTATCTAGACTTTTGAGTCATTAAATGAGAACCTTAAGCAATTTCAAAAAATGTTGCTAGTAGAAGGAGGCTGGACAATAAATAGCAGTAAAGCTACCAGAACCTCACAATAGTTGTCCCTTATTTGCACAGGGCACTGCTGAGGATTTGGAGAAACTTGAAATGAGAGTGATTGTTCTTAAGGAGACCATTGTCTGGATCAGTGGTTCTGTCTTCCTAATGCTGTGACTCTTTAATACAGTTCCTCATGTTACGGTGATCTCTGACCATAAAATTATTTCCATTGCTACTTCAAAACTATAATGTTCTACTGTTATGAATCATAATATAAATATTAGATACTCAGGATACCTAATATGTGACCTTTGTGAAAGGGTCAGCCCACAGGTTGAGAACTGCTGGTCCAAATGGACAAATGAAGTGGAGCTGCAACACGGTAAATACAAACAGCAAGACTTGTGGTTTCAAATGTTCAGTGTGGTCCTCAAAGATTTAAAGAGGGGAAGAGTCATTTTGGACTGAGACTTGGAGAAGACACTCAAGAAAGCTCATCAGAAGATGCAAAAACTGCTTCCATTCCCACAACCAGCCAAGGGTCTCCTATCAGAACATGATCCAGGAATGAATTCCTGTGAGATTTCTGACTCCTTGTGAGCTAACTCCAAGACACCAAGACAAAAGTCTTGCAACCTCAGCTTCTTCAAAAGCAAGGGCTTGTTCTCAGATTATGTTTTCATTCCCCTCCCAGGTGTAGCAATAAGAGTGGTTTTACTTCCGATAATTCATGGCAACTTGCTATTGCTATCGCTTATACACCTCTATGGAAAAACATGCTTTGCCGCATGCAGCTTGCCCTTATGATTGCACACTTCACTTACATGACTCCCCTTAAACCTCAGAGCCTCTGAGTGTAAGTTGCCAGATGCTCTCAGTAAAGTTGGTCATTGCATGAGACTTTGATCTGCCTTACTTTTCTGCTCCTCTTTCCCAGGTCCCACTGTCTTTAGAGCAGTAAAAGTTTCCTATGTGCTCTATGCCTAATAAATGCTTGACAAGTTCAAACAACAGAAATACACACTTCAGAAAAGCAAAGGCCATGTGGAGAGTGGCATAATCATGGCAGGGTGGCTGCTTCTGGTGAACTACAGAACACAGAACACAGTCTTTCCATAAGCACCTCAATATCCAGTTCATCCATGTCTCCAACTAATAGGCTTTCACTTGCCATTTAAATACTTCTCCAACAGCCATATACATATTCCGCAGGCAAACACTTGTGTCTCTCTTGGAATAGCCAACTCGGTACTGAGTTGAGCCCTTTAATATGTTTCTCCAAGCCCTCCCTTGATTTCCTGGGGTTTTTTTAATGATATTAGGAACATCAGACTAGAAAACATATTTGTATCTTTGATACCCTTCTCCTTTTTAGGTGTTTATTCTGATTCTCCATCCTCCGTAGATACCTATATTACACTTTCACTGCTAACTTCCTGAGGGTACCAGAGGTTCAGACCTCCTTGCATCTCCTTTGACTGATTTTGTAGATGCAAGACAGATCATCTCTAGCTATGTCTTCTCCTTGTAACCTGCCACTTTTACACACTGCAGCCCCTTCTATCACACTAACCTCCTAAAGAAAGAGCTAGGGGAACCAGTTGGGTCTTGCCATGATTCATCTGTGCAATGATTATGTATATTACCAACACATATTCTGGGACCATCATCCCTCACACTGTGGCTGGAACTGTGCGACTTCTCTTGCTCAGATTATATATGTATGTATGTATATATGTATGTATACATATGTATATATGTATATGTATGTATGTATATATATATATACATATTCAGTAGATGTCTCCTGAGAGCTACCTAGAATTGGTTCACATCACAAGACAATCTTGTATACAGTTGGCATTTAGTCTGATAAAGGCAGAAAAACAGGACAAGAAAAAAGAAAATGTCACAAGATAATGAGAGAGGCTAGACTTTCATGAATGGAGAATGCACCATGCCAGACCCAGGATTTGGCCTCTATCCTACACATATCTGGGAGTCCCTGAAGGCCTTGGATCAATTAAGCAACACCTGCAAAGCTATGAATAAGGAAGATTGTTCTGACACCAACAGGTAAACTGATTTGAAAAGAGAAGTGAGTTAAATAGAAATACTCATGATTTTTTGAGAGTTGCCATATTCTAAGTCGGGAGAGACCATCAGTAGAGGTAAAGGACAGACACTAAAGCGAGAATATTGAAAATAAAAGCTCCCGTCCTTCACATACCTCCATATTTCTAAAGAGTCACACTAACAAATAGTTACATTATGCTATGGTTGTCTTTGGCAATGAGGTAGGGAGGAGAAGTCTTATATAAAATAATCTTAAATGTTCTAGTAAAGAGTAGTAAGGTCAAGATTGTAACCCCGTCCCCTTTCTACACACACACACACACACACACACACACACACACACACACGCACGCTCGCACGCGCACACACATACACTCTCTCACTTTTGAGAAAGTAGTTTATTATTTCTTCTAAAGTTTGATAGTAGGATAAAGTTTTACTATGGAAAGTATTTCTTTCAGAAAATTCAAAAAGAGAATAATGAAACCCTGTAGCTAAGCCGTGGAAACCTGGTAAGACTGGCAGTCTCACCATCCTTGAATTCATATAGCATTTTCACTCCACAAAATCTCTTTGGCTGATCCACTCCCTTGGCCAGAACGTTTAGCCCTATTGCCTAAGTACAGGTGTAAGGATAACAAAGGGCTAGTGGGCATGGTGACAGAAAATGGGGGTAACCATCTTGGTTTAAAAGTCTTTTTCTACTGCAATCCTCTGATCTATAGCATTATACTTTCTTTGACCTGAAAAACAAAAGCTAAACTGGCCTTGTCCCATAGCTGCACTGATGAATATCTTGCATATCACCATAGAACGTTCATCTGGCAATGGATGGAGACAGAGACAGAGACCCACATTGGAGCACTGGGCTGAGCTCCCAATGTCCAAATGAGGAGCAGAAGGAGGGAGAACATGAGCAAGGAAGTCAGGACCTCAAGGGGTGCGTCCACCCACTGAGATGGTGGGACTGATCTAATGGGAGCTCACCAAGGTCAGCTGGACTGGGAGTGATGGAGCATGTGATCAAACCAGTCTCTCTGAACGTGGCTGACAATGAGGACTGACTGAGAAGCCAAGGACAATGGCACTGGGTTTTGATTCTACTGCATGGACTGGCTTTGTGGGAGCCGGGTTTGTTTGGAAGCTCACCTGTATAGACCTGGATGGAGAGGGGAGGACCTTGGACTTCCCATGGGGCAGGGAATCCTGACTGTTCTTAGGACTGGAGAGGGAGGGGGAGTGGGAGTGGGAGGAGTGGGAAGGAAATGGGAGGTGGGGAGGAGGTGGAAATGTTAAATAAATAAATAAATAAATAAATAAATAAATAAATAAAAGATTGCTAACAAGCTTTGAAGACAGGAAGGGGAAGGAGAGAAGTGGAGAGACATAGGGAGTGTGGAGGGGGAGAGAAAAACTAGGAGAGAGATGGAGCAGCAAAATGAGGGGGATGAAGATAGGAACTTTAGGTATGTCCAAACGACATAAACTAAAGCATAGTGCAAGGGGGAGCAATGGTGTATTGAAGTTATAGACATGATTATTCTGCATATAGAAATGTGGTACAAGGAGAGACAAGACTTTGGGAAGAAGGGGTATGATATTGATGCCCCATTGATGACTAGTATTCCACCTCTCGTGTCAGGGGAAGGGCAGAAAAATTGTAAAAGTCACAGGTTGGAGAGATCCAAAGTGCAACAGTCTCCTCTGAATGTGATATAACCACTATACTCATGAACTCTTAGAGTTGTGACTGTTTGCACAAGATCAATATTACAATGGAGTGGGGAGAGGATCACAAACTCCAACCCTTAGCTGAGGAGTTATTGACTATTGATAACTGTTAGGGGAAAGATAATCAGCTTTCCTTAGGGATATAATCTAGGTAGGTAGAGCACACTCCAGTGGAAGGTTCTACACTCATGCATATATGGGCAGCATTAACTAGACTCGGTGGGTTATAGAAAGCAAAGGATATGAACTAGAGAGGAGGGCTAGTACATGGGTGGTGGGTTTAGGAGGAATTACAGAAAGCAGTAGAAATGAATGATAAAACATACTGTGGAGGACCACAACCACATATTCCATTACAAGATGGCACTGGCATCTGGTTTCACCGCCAGGTGAACAAGATAACGCACATGTGCTTGGTAACTTCCCATTGCTGTCCCTGCCTACTCCCGAGGCATTATCTGGGATAATGGGCAGCGGACCAATCCAAGAGTGACACATCCGAAGCGAGGACTGTTTCCTATATAAGGGATGGGTTCCCTCATTCTGGGTCTCCGCTTTGGAAGCTTATGCTTTCTCTCTCAAGACGCATTAAAGCTTTTCTGCAGAAAGATCCTAAGTGTCCCGCATCATTCTTGCAGGCGAGACAGTAGCGCGGGACATATGGTGCCGAAACCCGGGACCCCGGGGGACCCTGACCACTGCTCGCACCGCCGGAGACCCCTTGGACACAAGGAGGATTCAGAACTGCAGGTCTGTTTGCTCAGAGAGGTATGACTATTCCTGGACTTTTCGATTTTGGGCTTGACTTGTTTCCGCATTGGGAAGGTTTTGTAGAGGCCTTGGTACTTCTTTTAGCAGTTCTCTTATTTCTCGTCAGGAATTGCTTAAAAGATAAATCCTGCCAGGCGGTTGTTGCAGAGGGACGAAGTGTATTGGAGGAAGTCCAGGATAGCATATCAGAAACTGAGTGCAGTGAGAGGTTGGGCGCGCGCAAGAAAAGGATAGCCCCAGATAAGGAAAAAGGACCCCCCCGATGGTTCTAAGAAAATAAGAATGGGGGAGAAGACTGACCTACAAGGTCAAAAGCTTTCTGTTACCAACAATAAGAAAAAAGGAAAGAACAGTAGTTTATATCCTCTGCAGGAGCTCGAAGCTCTACAAATTGAAAGTGACCATGAAAGTGAGCACGAAAGTTCTGGCTCAGGAGAAGAGGTAGAAGAACTAGATATAGAGGAGGAGGCAGAATTAGAAGAAGAAGCAGCTAGATATGAGAGGGAAAGATATCCCCATAATGGGGCATGGTCTTCCAGCGGTAGGGCCATGAGGTCATCCCAAACGGCCCATCCGCCTCCTTATGAGCCGTGCCCTCCCCCAACTGCCCCTCTGGCGCCTCCATATGAGGAACGCCTTGGGCCAAAGACTTTTTCATTTATCCCTGACAAGGTCAAGAGAAAGTTGCACCTGGCCTTCCCCGTTTACGAAGGGGAGAACGGGCAGGTGCATGCACCTATGGAGTACAAGCAAATAAAAGAGTTAGCAGAGGCAGTCAAAAAATATGGAGTGACTGCTAATTTTACCTTAGCCCAATTGGACAGATTGGCCTTGACTGCCATGACTCCGGCTGACTGGGAGACAGTTGCAAAAGCGTCACTCGTCAGCATGGGTCAATATTTGGAGTGGAAAGCCCTGTGGCATGAGGCGGCCCAGGAACAGGCCAGAGCTAACACTCAGGCCTTAACTCCAGAACAACAACAATGAACCTTTGACCTCCTGGCCGGGCGAGGGCGCTTCGCCGCTGCCCAGACAAACTATCCTTATGGCCTACCGCCAGGTAGCCGATACAGCTATAAGAGCATGAAAAGCCTTGTCAAAAAAGGGAGAAGGGAGTACTCTGCTCACCAAAATTATACAAGGGACTCAGGAGCCTTTTTCAGATTTCATGACAAGAATGACTGAGGCAGCAGGATGCATTTTTGGCGATACTGATATGGCCACGCCACTCATTGAGCAGATCATTTTTGAGCCAGCCACGCAGGAATGCCGTGCCGCCATAGCCCCTAGGAAAAATGAAGGGTTACAGGACTGTCTCAGGGTCTGTAGAAAACTAGGAGGGCCCCTGACGAATGCAGGTTTGGCTGCAGCCATCATGCAGTCACAAAAACGCCCTTTTAAAGGGCCAGACAAAAGAGTTTGCTTTAAATGTGGGAAGCCAGGACATTTAAAAAAGGATTGTAGGTCATCAGAAAAGGAGAGAGCGCCTCCTACCTTTTGCTCACGCTGTGGTAAAGGTTATCATAGGGCTGAGCTCTGCCGCTCCATTAGGGCTGTCCATGGCAAGATTCTCCCACCATTAGGAAACCCACAGACTGATGGTCCAAAAAACGGGATGATGGGCCCTCGGTCCCAGGGCCCCCAAAAATATGGGAACAAGTTTGTCAGGGCAACGACCGAGGGACCCTCGGAGGCAGAACAAGAATGGACTTGTGTGCCTCAACCGACTTCCTATTGATGCCCCAAATGGGGGTACAGCTCGTCCCTGTGCAGCTGCCTGAGCCCCTACCCCTGGAAGCGTGGGCCTGCTTTTAGGGCGTGGCTCGCTTACCCTACAGGGACTGATTGTCCACCCAGGCCTTGTTGATAGTCAGCACACTGCTGAAATACAAGCCCTATGCTCTTGCCCTAATGGAGTTTTTTCCATCAATAAAGGAGACAGGATAGCTCAGTTACTGTTTCTCCCGGCAGACATCCACCAGAGGCCGGAGAATAAATTAATGGGGTCAACAGGACAGGATTCGGCCTACTTGGTTGTTAGCCTTCAAGATCGACCCAAACTGCCCCTTTGGGTTAATGGTAAATGCTTCAAAGGCATTTTGGACACCGGCGCAGACAAAAGTATTATCTCATCGCACTGGTGGCCACAGTCCTGACCCATTACCGAGTCGTCTCATGCCCTACAGGGCTTGGGCTACAGTGCAAACCCCACCATTAGCTCCACCAGATTAACCTGGGAAACAGACAAAGGGCAGTCAGGATATTTTACACCATATGTTCTCCCCCTGCCAGTCAACTTATGGGGAAGAGACATGATGCAGGGTATGGGATTGACCTTATCTAATGCATATTCATCTCAGGCCCAAGATATAATGATAAAAATGGGCCATAGGCCAGAAAAGGGCTTGGGTCGCTCCAAGCAAGGAATACGGGAGCCAATAAATCCTAAACCTAATATCAACAAACAGGGCCTGGGTTTTTCCTAGGCGCCACTGGGGCAACACGGCCCATACCATGGAAAACAGAGACCCCAGTATGGGTTCCCCAGTGGCCACTTACCTCTAAAAAAATTAAAAACATGTTTGAAAGTCCCAAATTATTAATAAAAAATAGTGCATTCATAATGAAAAATAATAGACTAGAGAGATAAGTAAATAGTATTTTTTTTTTTACTCTGCAAACTCTTGAGAGCCACAGAAAACTACTGGGCAGAGGAGATGAGAGATTCGCAATTGACAGTGGCCATCCTGGGACCAGTCCCACTGGAAGAGGGTGAATTACAGGCAGAAAGTACAGGTAGGCAGCAAAGGAAGAGAGACTCTGGCTGCACCAAGGCATAACAAGGCTAACAGAGAAGGTGCCTAAGAGAAGGAGCTAAGCAAAGCACAGATCGATTCTTATTTTCCTATACTGAAAAGAAAAAAGAACTGAAACCTTTAAATAGTACTGTTAGCCAGGAACGCTTCCATTTCAAGTAGCATTGCAAAATCAGTGAGCATGTATTTTGAAAATGAGTTATTGCAAGATAGACAGGTAAGGAATCACACACACACAAGGTGCATGTATACATTTGCTGTCTGTGTATCCTACCCCAAAATTATTTATCTAGATCAATTATCACATAATGGGGAGAAACACTTTGTTCACATTCATCAATAATTCCAAAAAAGCTTTTCTCAGACTACACCAAACTCCGTCAATAGCTCGAGCATCTAGTGTATCTCAAAAGCAGATATAATTTTACAATTTACTACAAATGAAACCCATTTTCACATAATGGTGCCTCCACAGGCCAGGGTCAAGCACAAGGGTCCAAAATAACTTCAAGCCCTTAGAAAAATCAATCTGGTGAGGCCTGATTCAAGGAAGTTTTCACACTGTTGGTATTCAAACTGTAAAACTCTTAGGGCGATAAATAGAAAAATTGCTTGTTCCCAAGCAATCAGCCCCAAACTAATACACATGAACAGCATTAAATGAATTCAGAAGGCTCTCTCTCTCTCTCTTTCTCTCTCTCTCCCTCTCCTCCCCTCTCTCTCCCTCTCCTTCCCTCTCTCTTTTTCCCTCCCCCCCGTGTGTGTGTGTGTGTGTATGTGAGAGAGAGAGAGAGAGAGAGAGAGAGAGAGAGAGAGAGAGAGTAAGTGAAACAATAATTTAGAAGAGATTATGTATTTGAAAGAGAGTAGGGGAGACAAGGGAGATATTAGAAGGAAAAGAAAGGGGCAGAAATGAGGTAAGTATGGTGCTTATGTATGAAATTCTCAATCATCTCTACTGCATGTACTGGCTTTTGGGGATCCTATTCTCTTTGGATGCATACCTTCCTAAGCCTGGATGTAGGAGGGAGGGCCTTGGACTTCCCACAGGGCAGGGTGCCTTGCCCTCTCTTAGTACTGGAGGTGGGTGGGGAGGAGGGTGTGTGGGGGGAGCAGGAGGGAAGTTGGAGGAGGGGAGGAAGAGGGAATTTTGATTGGTATTATTTATAAAGTGATATAAACAAGAGGATAAAAAGAAATTCTCAAAACAATGTTTTTAAAATGTAACAGACAAAAATCTTATTGAGAAAGGGAGAGCATATCTTTTTTATTCTGATTTTCAATTTTTATTTTATCATACTTTTGTTTGGTTGGTTTGGATTTTTGAGACAGTTTCTCTGTGTAGCTCTGGCTGTCGTGAAAAAAAAAAACACTCTGTAGACCAGGCTGGCCTTGAACTCATAATATCCTCTTGCTTCTGCCTCTTGAGTGCAAGGATTAAAGGTGGTGTGTACCTTCTCCACCACCCAGTCTTATCATATTCTTGTTGTGAAAGTCACATACATCTATAAAAATAGACTGGGGTTAAAAATAAATTCATAAAATTCTACAAGGCTGTAGTAAAAGGGCAGCGGGCTCCTTCCCACCACCCGGTTCCTAGTTAGCTTTACCCAAAATAATTATATGGAAACTGTATTCATTAAACACTGCCTGGCCCATTAGTTCTAACCTCTTATTGGCTAACTCTCACATATTGATTCAACCCATTTTTAATAATCTGTACGTCACCACGCACTCGTGGCTTACCGGGAAAGATTCAGCATGTCTGACTTGGCAGCTTCATGGCGGCAGCTCTCTGCCTTTGCCTCCTTTCTCCCAGCATTCTGTTCTGTCTACTCCACCTATCTAAATTCTGCCCTATCAAAAAACCAAGGCAGTTTCTTTATTTAACCAATGAAAATAACACATAGACAGAAAATCCTTCTACTCAACAAGGCATTTATAATGGCTAGAAAGAAGTAATATTTGAGAAAGAAGCAAAATGGCAGGAAAGTGGTCATGTACTTGCATTGACTTGCAGAGATGATTCAAAAATATATTACTGGCCTGTGAAGATGACTCAGTACATACAATGCTTGCTATATAAATATGAAGACCTGAGTTTGATTTCAAGAATCCATGTCAGAAAAGATGAGCATGGTGCATATCCTTGTAATCCCAGTGCCAGGTAAGCAGAGAACTGAACCTCACACTGGCCAGTCAGCCTAGCCTTGTCAGTTGGTTCCAGGCTAATGAGAGACAATGTTTCAAAAAAATGGGGGGCAGCGGTTTTTCTTGAGCCATGGTTCCTGGGGTTGACCTCTGGTCTCCATATGCACATGCATCCACATAAACATACAGCACCACTCCATGCACACAGAAATATTTTAATATCCAAAACCCTAGCCAAGGACTTTCCCAGCCACGTCCTTTACCATGCCTAGCACCTACAAGACATTCTTAGTCTAGACACTGTGACCAGGTGTGCAGTCTCCCATAACACCTGAGAAGGTTCTGGAGTGATACTTTGAAGTATAACTTGTCTAAGAAGACTAAGGAATTTTACAAATTTTAATCCTATATAGATTTACTGGAATTTTTACAAGTGAACAAAGTTGGTCATTGTTTCTGATTTGGAAACATTTTCTTACCCATTGTTTTGGGTTAATCATGTGACCCCTTTACAAACAGCCTTGTTTCCATATAAAGAACCTGAAATTTACTACCTCTCTCATGTTTAAGCACACGGTTCATAGAGTTAAGAGCATTTATACAACTGTCACCATCATCCATCTTCAGGGTGTTTTTGACTTCCCCAACTGAACCTCTGTAGTCACTAAAGAACTGTTTGTTTCTTTATTCTGGGTCACCCAAGAAAATGGAGTCATACATCTTTCCCATAGTGACTGACTTATTTCATTCAGCATAGTGTTTTCAAGGTCCGTTGATGTCATAATATATATCACAATTTCACTTCCCTTGGAAACTGAGTCAAGTCCTATCTTTATATGGTCCCCATCTGGAATGGCATCCTAAACGCTCATGTTTTACAGGGCAACAATGTTCCCAGGGCAACACTGTTCACACAAAGGTGATTGGATCATAAGGCTCCAACCTCATGAATGGCTTAATCCATTGATGGATCTCCAAGGTTAATGGGTTTGAGTGAAAGGGCTTTGTAGTTAACATGAGTGTTCATCCTGGTTGCTATGAGATGAGCATCCTTCCTCTGTCTTATCTTCTCTATGTGATGATTCAGTTAAAGGCAACCAGGGACTGAAAACTGTCAAATGTTTACCCTTCAAGTTGAATCTTTCAGGCTTTGTGACAGAGCACTAGAATATTGCCAAATAGTGTGTGTGTGTGTGTGAAAGATTTATATATATATATATATATATATATATATATATATATATATATATATACATATATATATATTAACAGACATTTGATTTATTTCTAACTTTGGGCTGCTGCAAATAATACCATTACAATCATGTACTTGTGTGGTGTGGGAGAATTGTCTGTATTCTGTCAATCATATTTTAATAAAATGCTGATTGGCCAGGCAGGCAGTATAGGCGGGAAAGCCAGACAGGAAGTAGGGGTGGAGTAAAGAGACTGGGAGTATTCTGGGACACAGGAAGCTCTCTCTCCACTCCTGCGCAGACCACCGAAGAGGCAGCATGTAACTTGCCCAGCTGAGAAAGGTACGGAGCAACGTGGCTAATGTAGATAAGGATAATGGGGTAACATAAGTTATAAGGACTAACAAGAAGCCTGACCTAATGGGCCAATCAGTTTATAACCTTATGGAGTCCTGTGTGTGATTTCTCTTTGGGATTTGCCGGCTGTGGGGTACCGGGCGGGACGGAAACCCCAACAAGCCGGCCCCCTCATGTTACACTTGTGCCTTTTGTGTTTTGCTTTATTTGGGGTATTATATTTTAGTTTCTCTGTTTTGATTTTTGCTTTTGCCATTGTCTTGTTTGTTCTGTTGAGGGAGGGAAAGAGCATGAAGTTCTGTGAACAGGGAGGTGGGGAGGATTCAGAAAGAGTTGGGGAAGGAAAAATAGGATCCCCATAGAGTGTATGAACAAGTTTGAAAATAACTGTTGGATCCCGGCTTTCAGTTCTTTGGATATGCTCCCAGGAGAAGGATTTCCAGTTGGTTTTTTTTTTTCTTCAGGAAACACTATCTATTTTTGTAGTGATTACTCCATTTTACATCCCTACCATCAGTGCATAGAGTTACAATTTGTCTCTATCTTTATCAACACATATGATTTTAAGGATTTTTGTTCTATTTCATTACATTTTGTTTGATTAAAAAAATGTAAAGAGTATGAAGAGGGATTTTCATTTCATTTCCCCAATTATTCCCAATGTTACACATATCTTAATAGTTTCACTGACCATTTATATGTTGTTTTTGAAGAAATATCTAGGCCCTTACCCATTTCTTGATTGGACAGGTTGCTTTTTGTTATTTTTATAAACTTTTTGACTTATTAGTGTTTTGCAAGGACAAGATGGTGACAGTCATAGGCCCTGGGGGAATATAAAGCTATTGTTTTGCTAAACAGTAATGCTGCCAGCTTGCCTCCAAATATTTATGTCACTGTCCATAGATTTGTGCTGCTCTCAATCTTGGGAGGGAAGCTTCTTGGAGTGGGTAGTAATTAATGATGAGTGTGCTGAGACTGAGAAACAGAGTGCTCGGCCATAGATAGGACACTTCCATAGTGTGTTGTTCAGTCTAAGGCTCAGGGCACATCCCAGACAATGTGCGAGTGTAAGAACTGGAGAATGGGGAGGAGTTCTGTTCTGTGAAATGCTGTCTTCTGGATGTAATATAAGGATCTCACACACAGACCCACAGCAATCACGGTTACCTGCACGAGATCAAATCAATGAAGAATTTCACCATGACGCCCAGTTGTGGTGGCACATGCCTGAAATCCCAGCACTCAGAAGGCAGAGGCAAGTGGATCTCTGTGAGTTTAAGGCTGGCCTTGTCTTCAGTGAGAGTTTCAGGACAGCCAGGGCCGTTACACAGAAAAATCTTGTCTCAAAAAAAGAAAAAGAAAAAAATTTAAAAAAAAAAGAATTTCAGCATGAATGGGGAGGGGCAACTGAGGCCCCACCCCCGTCAGAGGATCTACTGGCATCTGATGGCTGCTGAGGGAGGGACAGTCACTTTTCTTTACAAGTGTGGTGACTGGTACGTTGCTTTAGTGCCCCAGTGGGTGATCCCACAACAATGCATATGTGGGCATCACTAATTAGACTCTGTAAGCTAAATAAAATAAAATAAAATAAATGACAAAGAAATTTAAATTTATATAATGAGAAATGAAGTTGGTAGGAAAAAAAATGTGTTAAAAGGGGACACCAGGGAGAACTGAGGAGGACAGAAGAAGAGTATGACCAGGACATATTGTACACAGGTTTAAAATTTTCAAAGATACATAAAAGTTATTTTAAAATGACCTCTGGCTAGTCTTCTTTATACAAAAAAGCACCTACACTAAGAATCATAACTTCTCCCTTTTGAACATATTTTTTGTATGCAAAACACAGTCTACGATAAATAGACAGTTAATAGATGCTGGCTAAAATGCAGCAGGGGCATTCTCACACTAAAACATGCTTATTTGTTTGAAACTCAGTTTTTCTTAAGTACCCTACAGTTTATATGATTAACCTAACAACTGCATTATTGTTTCAGTAAACCAGGCTCAGCAACCAGCTCAACCCTTTTGGAACTCAAGGTTTATGTCACTACATTTTCCTCTTTGCATCTACATCCCCAATCTCAACATGGAAGGTTTTTCTCTGTGCTGCCTGGAGCAGTCACATCTAGGTTAGACTTAGAACCACAAGAAGCCTTTGCTGCCTGTGCCCAGGCAACAGTTGGATGTTTCCCTTCTGATGTCACTGACTACCACTTATAGTAATAGTAGCGGAGGCAAGGTTTAATTTTTGGTTTCCATGGGTAATGTGCCTGAAAACACACAGTGGAACTTCAACCAATGACTGGTGACTTCATTCTTGTGGAACTGAATATGACTTCTAACACTAGTGAGCACATCTTCTGCCTCCTGTTATTATCCTGCAAAGCTAGGGGTTACTCTAGATGTCCAAGAAACTGAATACTATTTGAAAGACTCTATCTGCTCTTCAGAGCCTTTATCCTCAGCCTCATAGGCAGTGCTCCTATATTTGGCTCTGGGTCTGGAACATCCTGCGAAGTAGGAATTCCCATGCATTGATACCTACTGACTTGCATCAAAATGATTCCATCCTGTGGCCAAGTCATTCGGGATCCTAGCTTTGGCTTTGCTTATAGGTAGTACTAAGTATTAACTCAGTGGTAAAAGTTTCATTGAAAGAATCTCAGAGGGGATTCAATTTGGGCAAGGATTTTATGGTGGGGTTTTATTTGTTTAATGTAATACAAAAGCAGAAACTGAGGCAACAATTAGAGGGGAAGTGATTGGCAGATTGTTCAGTAACCAACCATTCCTAGCCCTTCTTTTGTTCTGTGCTCTAATTACAAGTTGTCTTTACAAACTACATTTCCCAAACTTCCATACCACAGGCATCCGTTTGGGTTCAGCCAGCAGGAGGCTGTGCTGGGTGAAGCCATTTATTAGCTTCTTCCATCTTGGTTTTAAGAATACTCTGCCACAGTATTATGTCTCTGCTTTGGATCCAGTTCACTCTGGGTAGCTTCAGTTTTGGGCTCAGTGACAAAACTTCTCCTTAAGTTCCAGCTTCAGAGCCACAGGGGCTTCCTTCACCTTCTTTACTGCAAGGTTCTTTTCTATTTCATTGTTTGCACACCCTACATGCCCCCATTAGATTACTGGCAGGCTCTGCTTTTCTAACTGTGCTTTGACCAATAAAACCATCATTGCTAGGACTGGAGTCATTAGGAGTGCACACTGCTTTTGCTGAGAACCTGAGTTCAGTTCCGAGCACCCACATCAGGTGACTCCCAACCATCAGTAACTACAACTAGGAGTAGCCAGTATCTGTCACCTCTGCAGGCACATTCATTCATGTCCCAGCATCCTCAACACAGACATGGCTAAAAATTAAAATTATAAAATATTTACTTAAAGATAAAAATGAAGATATCTCCCTGTCACCTAGAAGATGACCTGGCTAGGGTAAAAGGGGATGCTCTATATGCCTCAGCAACCTGGTACTGTAATCCTAGCTGTAAATGGGTAACATTTCCTCTCCCAACTTGAGTGTCTGGAATTCTAAGTAATGCCTTAAAACAGTCATTCAAGGTCGGTCTCCTCGCCCTCAAGGACTGAGGGACATTCACAAGGAAGAGACTGGAACTGTGAAAAACTGAGCTACATTGACAAGGCTACAAAATTGGCTCCCACAGCTGATTGATACCTGATGGATCCTCTTAATTCTGCTTTACCAACGGGAAAGATGCTTCTTTATAAAGACAGAAAATGGAATTCACAGGAATCAAATCCAGTTGAGAAAAAAGATTTCTTTTACCTTCTGCCTAGTTTTGAAAATTTTCCTCATATTTCAGTACCTTTATGCTAATAGTTGATAAAGAAATTGATGTATTTTCTACCATGCAGACAAGACTCATCTAGGTAGACTTCATCAGACTGTGAAAATTAATGTCATTTCCAGAAATCTTATTATCGCCTACTATTTCATGATGCCATCAAGTGACCCAGCGACCTCTCAGCCCATGTTCATTGAAACCACATAAAATCTTACTCTAGCTGACCATGAAATTAAGCATATTTGTAGCTGACCTCTAAGGACAGGTCAATGACAGACATCAAGAGTCCCTCTAACTCCACAAGGACATGTGAACACAGAAAGCCAGCTCTTCTACCTTTGGCATTGAGCAATGCTCTAGCAGGTTCACTAAGGGCAGGCTGATTCAATAATTCTTCTTAAAGACCAAAATAGAAACTTTATTATCTCTTAGAGTTCAAGATAGTTCTATAATGATGTGACATTTCACAGCCACAGAAAAGCTCAGACACCTTCTTTTGACAGGAGAACACAATTAAAAAACATTCGACTAAATGTGAAAATTAATACCAAACTCTAACAATCCATTACATACTTTACCATATATACACAGGAATATCATACAGACACAGTGTATATATATATATATATATATATATATATATATATATATATACTAATCTATAAATATACAAGTGAATGTCAATCTTTAACAATCTAATACAAGCTTTATCAGATATACACAGAAACATCTCCATGCACACATATATACAAAAATATACATTTATATACACTAATATATATAAATGTGAAAATTGATACAAATATTTAAAAATATAATACATCCCTTACTATATACACATACACTAATATATACATATATATTTATACACTAAAAGTAACTTTCGAGAGAAGTTGAATGAAATATTAGAGTTTAGTATATACACCTAATTTTATAACTTCTTCAGATGTCACAGACTGACATTTTAATCTTAACAAGTCAAGGTTCATAAGATATTTGTAAACGTGTATATTTGCAATATCTGTATATGTGTATATAAAATTTTAAATATAGATCCTATGTGGGTATATGCATATGTATATTATACAGGGACAACACATACACATGGAGAGAGTAAGAAAGAGAGAAAGAGAGGGAATTATTATTAACTAATAATAATAATGTTTGTGTGATATAGAAATTACTATTAGAACAGAAGATATCTGATTTCTGTCTAAAATGGAGTTGTATGTGTTAGCCTTTTTTCTTTGCTGTAACAGCATCTGACAGAAGTAACTTGAAGTGGTCATATTTTGGCTTGTGCTTAAAGAGACTACAGTCCGTTGTGGTGGAGAACATGAAATGGCTGGGTCAGCTCAGTTACTCACATGGTTCCCTAATGGTGCTGACTATGAAGCAGAAATCAACTGAAATCTTGCCCTGGCTATGCCACTCAAGGCTTATCCCAGTAGTCTACATCTGTCAGCTAGGACTCATGTCCAAAAAGTGTCACAACCTCCAAAAACAGCTCCACCAGATGGGCATCAAGTATTTAAAAGTACAAGCCCATGGTTGACATTTTATATTTAAATCCTAACAGATGTTCACTTTGAACTGCTGAGCCTTTTGAGGAACTCCACACAGCTTTAATAAAGGTGAGGTCCTTCCAGGTAAGTATAATTACCCTCCAGGACAGAAGGACATGATTGGACAGGACAAAATGATCTGCAGAGAAATACAAACCCAGGATGAGGAACATGACAGGAAGATAAGAAAGAGAAGACTGGGGAGGAACTGCCATAGATGAGGTACATGGTAGTCTAAGGAATTAGAAATGAGGGATTTAATGTGTTAGATATAGACTATAAGATATACTATATGTATCTTGAGATGCTCTTCGGGTAACCTTTTTGAACCTCAAAATTTCAGTCAGGTCTACATCTAGTTAGGGCCAAGAATAAAATCAGGTAATAGACAACTGGCTTACAGATAAAGCCTGCCATGGAGCAGCATGTATAAGACACAAGGAGAGTGAGCTGGAGGCTGGCATTGAGCAGTCGTGTATCCCTGGTAAAGATCAAGATGACTTGTTGATAATATGAGGTACATCAACAAGTCATCTTGTTGGTAACCCAGACACACAGATGTGTCGTTAGCCATTCTGTATGCAGATCTGGGTAGGGTTCCACATTCTGAGAAGTTGGCAAAGTAGTTCAGCAAACTAGTGGTGGACTCAGATTCAAAGCCCTCTTGGGGAGTTATTTGAGAGGAGTCATATTCTTGGGAAGGGAACCAAAATGATTGAAAATATAGCAGTTATAGGAGATCTGCTGGTAGCAGAAGGGACGGTCCTCCTGAAGCCACAGAGGGGGTTGATGACAGAGGCACCATGGGATGAATGCTCAAACACCCTGATCATGTAGAGCCCCAAATACTCATTCATCTATCACAGATAGTTACAAACTACCACCTTAGAAAGTCAGTACAAATTGTGTCCCACAAACCCAAGACAGAGTTAAAAGCCGCATGCCCCTGACAGTAGGACAAAGAGGGTAGAATGAAGTAGGTACACTTACACACAACACTTCTGAGTAATGACAAGTTCAGTGAGGGCTCCCTTTCACAAGCCTGAGCTTACCCAATATCGCCTGGGGTAAAGATGTTTGTTTCTCTAGCAATGGTTTTTCTTCTTTCCTTCCTTCCTTTTTCTCTCGTCCTTATTGACTCTCATGCATATCAATCTGGCTTTAACTCCTTATGCATCTGGTGCGGGAGAATTGTCTGTATTCTGTCAATCCTGTTTTAAATAAATGCTGATTGGCCAGGCAGGAGGTGTAGGTGGGAAAACCAGACAGGAAGTGGAAATGATGCAAGGAGAGCAGGAGAATTCTGGGGAAGAGGAAGTTGATTCCTCCCACTCCTGCCCAGATCACAGAAGCCGCAGGATGTGAGCTTCCCCACTGAAAAAGGTACTGAGCCACATGGCTAACATAGATCAGAAAAATGGGTTAATCAAGATGTGGGAGTTAGCCAGTAAGAAGCCTGACCTAATGGGCCAATCAGCTTTATAACTTATAGAGATCTCTTGTGTGATTTTTCTCTGGGACTAAACAGCTGGGGGGGGGGTGCATGGGCAGGACAGAAATCCCAACAAGCAGGCCCCCTCATGTTACATGCATCGAAAATTCCAAAATCAGTGTGAACTTCGGATTCTCCTGACTCCACCTCCTATGTGCTGGGATTACAGGCATATATCACCGTGCTTAGTTAATGTGATTTTGAAAATTGAATCCAGGGTTCCTTGCATGCCAGGCAGACACTCTACTGTATGAACCACATCCCAATCTTTTTTCTAGCTGTCTTTTCAACACATATACTTTCCCTTCTTTTGCTACTTTGAGATGGGTTTGTTTGAACAGTGCAGTTGGAATGAAATGAGTAGCCAATGCAGATATCTTACCTCATGACAGAAAGAGTGAAAAGTGAGTAATTTGAATTTTCCAATGCCAGAGAGCTGGCAGGACCACTGTTTTGATGCCAAGAGCACAGACATTAGAGCAGATTCCCTTTCTCACTCCAGTGCTTACCTAATTTCTTCATATACTCTGTCTTCCCAGGAGGGGATAGTGGCTGTCAACACTCTTGACTCCAGTTCTCACTAGTTTAATGTCTTTTTGTCTAATATTCTTTACACATCAGCAATGCCCCTTTAATTGACAATTAGAAACTCGGTTATTATGTGACTACTTACTGAAATCATCTTCAGTGCTTTCAGGACAATCAAACAAAGCCATTCCTCCTGTAAAGCATCTATGCACAGACCACACTGTTCCCAGAAATGAGGGAAATGTGCTGGGGACACCACAAGTTAGATAATCACACCCACAATGACATGCTGTAAAGTGGGGAGTGTGACTGATTTCCTAACCAGATACCATGGACTGAGGAAGGAGGAGCTGTCTACATGATCCAGGTGTGTCCAACGTGTTTAATAGTAGACACATGGTATTCCCTTCAATGTCTTTGCTACTGTCTTCCTCCCTAATAAATTCAGAAAACATCATCTCAAGACCACTCTGGTTCTCAAGGTCTGAATTAAAATGGCCCCCACAGACTCATAAGGATTCGCATTATTGGAGGTGTGGCCTTGTTGGAGTAGGTGTGCCCTTGCTCGAAGAAGTATGCCACTGGGGTAAGCACTGAGATTTCAGAAGCTCCAGCAAGGTCCAGTGTCATTCTCTCTTTCTGCTGCCTGCCAATCAAGATGCAGAACTCTCAGCTACCTCTTCAGCATCATGTCTGCCTGTGTGCTGCCATCCTGTCTCCCTAATGATAATGGACTCAAACTCTGAACTCTAAGCCAGACCCTAATTAAATGTTTTCCTTTAAGAGCTACCTTAATCCTGGTGTCTCTTCACAGCAACAGCAACCCAAACTAAGACGTAAGACAGTCTCTTAACGCTCAGATGGGAAGCACTACCAAGCGAGGCTTCCTTCTGGAGCAGCTTCTCAAGCTCTGGGAAGACATCAGCACACAGTTGCAGAGCAGCACAAACAGAATTGCCCACAATCCACAATTCTGCAAACGGAGTAACTGTTGTTGGCATCTTGGCAGCTGATCTTGTTTGCATTTATAAATTAAGGTTTTAATATTCACACTGGTGGAGGTGATTTTTGTTTTTGGCATTTGACTTTTGTCTCAGACACAAAATGTCATGGTATTTTTTAAAGTGCATAGATCAGAAGCCAATGAAAAGCAACTGCCTTGTGGCTTAAAAAACTCACCAGCACACACTCATCCTGAGACAAGAGACCATGGAAAACCCAAAAAGTTCTTTGAGTCCTTTCAACAGGGCCCAAACCTTGCTTTGCCTGTTATGAATTTCTAAAAGTTTTTTAGCAGTGCCTATATTTTGAATAATATTGGACATGTACTTTCCAATGCTTACAAATGTCAGAAATGTTGACAGTATATACTCAAGAGAAGAGCCAGTTCCTCCAGGTGCCACAAACATCAAGTATGCGTGGGGGCATGCTGAAGAAATACTATTCGGACAGGAAAGGCAGTACACGCCACTCACTAACTCTAGCATTTAGGATGTTAGGGTAGGATTTTGAACCCAGCCTGGGCTACATAGTAGGATCCTCCCTTAAAAATTCAAAAAGCAAAGCCAAGTAAAGCACATAGCTATTTGCTTCCCAGGATGCCAAAGAAAGTCATGTGGCAGTAGAGTGAAGTGAGGAAGATGATGAGGACTGTCACCGCATGACCAGAGGTGACAGCCCCTAACAGCGTGGAGCACTGCCCTTCTCAGGGACCGATCCTTCTACCACATATCTACATGTTCATTTTTCTTCCTTCTTTCCTAACATCCAAGTCACGCAAGGACAAAGGCCTTTTGTCTCTTATCAGTAAAACTCCAAGGCTCAACAATACACTCGGCTACTGTGACATTGATGCTACTGACATATGATGTTCATTAGGTGCCTGTCATGTTCTAAGATCTGCACTGAGCAGTGTTAATGAACCAGTTTTTTGCATTATCATAATGTGCTTGAAGACAGCTCGCTGGTATTGTAATCATCTTTTATGGCTGCTCCTGCTCTGTGCAGTGGGGACATGAGCTTTCCTTCAGTGTTTCTCTTCTTTCGATTGCCACACACATCGCCTTCCCTCTCATACATCTCAGCTAGCTCAATCTTACTTTATGTTTTCTTTCCTGTGTGATATTCTATGTGCTTATTTATGATGCCCAGAGAAGAGAAAGGTTAGTTTTGTATGTCACTGTGACCAGACCAGAGGGACTCCCTAATACTTTTGGAGAATCAGTCTTCCCATATTTCTGGTAGGGTTTTTCTAAAAAGATAAAGGTGTGAATCAGGGGACTTCATATAGCAGATTGGCCTTCCTAACCCAAGTTTGCCTTGCTCAATACACTGAGATCATGGGTAGAACAAAAAGGTCACTAAGAGATGAGTCAATCTGCCTTTGTCTTGTTCAAGAACTTTCCCTTGTTCTACCTTCAGATTAGAGTTCCTACTGTTACTCTTGGCTTTTCAGAATTGGACTCAATCCATACCAGAGGTTCTCTTGCATTTCCAATTTGTGAATGGTAGATATGGGAGTCCTCAGCCTCTGGGTCCCATAACACCATAACCCCAGAGTCAGTCTCACATAGGAAGCTCTCGCTCTTAGAAATGACTCTCTGAATAAGAGTACCTACAGCTCTTGTAGAAGACTTGGTTCCAGTTCTCAGCACCAATGTCAGATGACTCACTATTGCCTATAACTCTAGTTCTAGGGCATGTGGTCCCTCTTCTGGTCTCTACAAGTACTGGATGCACAATTGGTGCAAATAAATTCCTGCAGGCACATACAAATACACATAAAATAAATAAAGAAATCTTTACAAATTATGCACATTAATGAAATAACACACACATATCTTTCTGCACATGTGTGTGTACAGTCTCTGGAAACTTCTAATATAGTGTACCCATATGTCTGTTACTTTGGAAAGTTATTCATGACAGGCAGTTTGTGTACTATCATATTATTTAAAATGACCTTTTGATGCGCTCATCTTTACTCATTGTGTGTGTGCCTTTGTCATGCTTCCTTTGGCCTCAGCCTCTCTCTAACATTATTTATTTTACCAACTTCCTGGAACCTTGAATGAATTGTATTCAGCTATCAAACTGTAGCTTTGCTGTAGCCTTGGATTCTGCTGAACTGTTTTCTGGAGATCACGCTTTGCACTCCTTCCCTTGGTTTTTCCTGTGCTTGTCAGGATGGGCAGCATTAGGCTAGGGGACCCACGGACTGAGGAACTCAGAGCTGCAAGCTCATTTCTCACTCCAGGTCCATGTCTACCTCAGAGTGATTGGCTCAGCTCTTCACTCATCTCCATTCTAGTGCCCAGGCTGAAACCTACTGCCTGACAGAGACAGAGTGAGTTTCTCAAATTTTTCACTGGTTTGAAATAATTGCACTTGACAACTGACATGTGTAACTTACACACACATTTTATCTACCAAAGGGAGATGCAGAGCTAAGAGTAATTATTTCAAGAAGGGCAGGAAAGTACAATCCTGCATGTGAAAGAGACAGAAAGGATGCTAGGGAAAAGCCCAGCTGTCATTCGCTTTCATTTTCTTGGTGTCTATCATCAAGTAACTTTATAAGAAATGATGTGTGATATGCAAGATATTCATCAGTGTGTCAATGGGAGAAGGCCAATTCAGGTACCCTCTCCTCAGCTGCTCAAGGAACAAGCTGGGGACATCTCCTTGGATACCTGGGATCCCCTCTAGAGTTCAGTCTCTTACCAACCTTAAAATGACCTCCTTAATTAATATCTATACTTCCCTGCTCCCACATCCACTCTTCCTCCATCCCAACCATTCCATTTCCCCAAACTCTCCCTATCCTCTGCTTCTCACTTCTCTCTATCCATCTCCTCTTACCTCCACTCCACCCCCAAGGCTCTCAATATTTGACTAGCAATCTTGCATATCACCATAGAACCCTCATCTGGCGATAGATGGAGATAGAGACAGAGACCCACATTGGAGCACTGGACTGAGCTCAAAAGGTCCTTATGAGGATCAGAAGGAGAGATAACATGAGCAAGGAAATCAGAACCGCAAGGGGTGCACCCACCCACTGTAATGGTGGGGCAGATCTAATGGGAACTTACCAAGGCCAGCTGGACTGGGACTGATGGAGCATGTGATCAAACCGGACTCTCTGAACATGGCTAACAAGGAGGACTGACTGAGAAGCCAAGGACAATGGAACTGGGTTTTGATTCTACTGCATGGTCTGGCTTTGTGACAACCTAGTCTGTTTGGATGCTCACCTTCCTAGAACTTGATGGGGGGGGGGCTTGGACTTCCCACAGGGTAGGGAACCCTGACTGCTCTTTGGACTGGAGAAGGAGGGGGAGGGGGAATGGAGGGAGGGGGAGGGAAATGGGAGGAAGGGAGGAGGTGAAAATTTTTAATAATAATAATAATAAACCTGGAAAAAAAAGAAATGGTGTGTGATAAATAAGTGTTCCTACTCTTGCATCTCTGTAAATTCTTATTGTTTTCATGCATAGAAAACCACAGAAGCAGTTGGGTAAGCTGTGTATGGCTTCAGGTTACATTATAATCCTCACCCTGAGAATGGGAGCAAGGTTAGGAAACCTGGGTCATTTGTTATCTCAAGTGATCTAAGGACAGAACAAACATTTAAACTTCTCTTTAGCTATAGAAAGACAAATTTAAATATTTTCAGAGTGAAGATAGGTAGGTAGAGAGGTATTAGAGTTAAATTCTCCAAGTTTCCATTATATTGGACTATTCTATAATACGTCCTATTTTAATATTGAATCATAATTGTTGAGGTTCAGCATGGCTACTACACATTTGCAGTTTTGGCAAGTATGACATTTGGGATCATGGCTAATGGTTACATAATCTAGAGGTGTCCAGAGAAATGAAAGTTTCATAAAATGGCTTCAGAAAAGACGTTCACAGGCTGGGGAAATGAGTCAGTCTGTAATGAGAACCCCAGTGAAATCCTCAGCAGGTCCTTGCAGTATGTTCACACAGCCGCAGCACTGGGCAGGCAGAGCCTTGCAGTATGCTGCTGTAGCTACAGCACTGGGGAGCCAGAGCCTTGCAGTAAGCTCATGCAGCCGCAGCACTGGGGAGCCAGAGCCTTGCAGTAAGCTCATGCAGCCGCAGCACTGGGAAGCCAGAAACTTGCAGTATGATCACACAGCTGCAGCACTGGGGAGCCAGAGCCTTGCAGTAAGCTCATGCAGTTGCAGCACTGGGAAGCCAAGGCTTTGCAGTAAGCTCCTTTAATGTCAGCACTAGGGAGGCAGATAAAGGATGATGCCTGGGGCTCTCTGGCCAACTTAGAAATTAGCATGCTCCCGGTTCAGAGAGAGACCCTATCTCAAAAAACTTTGATTGAGCTCTGAGAATGTCTCAGGGCAGAGGAGATGCTGAACAAGCCCAAGGCCTTGGGTTCAATTCCTATCTTCAGAAGCAGGGGAGAGATATTGGGAAATATGTGAGGAGATGCTGCACCTTTACATAATAGTAAGAGGATAAAGAAAATGTAGTCAGATGATGGACTTGAAGTTCCACAGAACTCTCTGTCCTGTGATTTTGAGGGATGAACTCAGATTTTTGCACATACTAAATAAGTATACATCTCTGTGATATATTTTTATCACAGAGACACCTCACTAAGTCCTCTTGGGGACAGCAACAAAAACTGAGTATTTACTCTCATCCCCCTCCCCTCCCCTGACCCCCCATGCACTCTGCATGAAGACAACGCAAGAGCCTTGCGCGCATTAAGCATACACATTTACCACAAGATACATCTACAACCCTACAACCTTAAACTTAATTTCATAATGAAGTGCTAGTCTTCAGTGTTTTCTTACAGCAAAGAAAGCAGACTAATATAAGGGAGAAGAAAGAAAGGCCCATGGGAAGGTTACATCATCCATCTAATAGAATCTGCATTTTTCTTTCCTGGTCTAGATCTAAAGGCATTGCTGTAGAACGTGCGGAAACTAAAGAATTATCTGGGCTCCGTTTGTTAAGCATGCGGCTTGTAGAGATCGGGACTGCGAGTCTGAGACAGCTGCTGAGCAGTGTCAGAGAGTGTGGAGCAGTGAGTGACGGGAGGGAGAGAGCTGATACGTTCAGTTCAGTCCCAGATCCTCCCAGTTCATCTGGAAACCTATTGGTTTCTCATCTGCTTTTTTAATGGGCTAATAAGATATGCCTGGGAAAAGCTTAACCAGTGATATAATGGTTACTGTGTCATCTTCCACACATGGCCTCAAGTGCCTGTTACACAGCAAAAAAAGCTGACCCCTCTAGCTGAATTTGCTCTGTCTTTGCCAGTCTCCTAAAATTCCCAAAACCGTGAGACATATTTGTCAAACATCTGTGTGAGCTGCATTCATGTTTCATACACTGGCCAACTAGGTTTGAAGTATTTGTTTAAACTCAAAGTGCCAGAAAGGACTGGAGCCAGGCTTGCAACAGATTTGTATCCATGAAGTCTAGTCCCCTTCCCGCAGCATGGCAACCAGCCCGGCGTGGGGAGGCTACGTGGGGAACATTAGTTCAAGTCTCCACAGTGTCTACAAAACCATCTGACTGGTGTGATGTGGCCAGTTACAAATTCAGTCCCATCAGTTCCAACATCCTGAACACAGCCATCATTGGTGGAACACACTTGGGACCCAGGAAGGGTGTCAACATTTTGGTGGTAAATACAAGGTTGGGAGCTGCAAGCTGTCTCATTCAGAAGTTCGGTTAAATAGAAAGAAAGAAAAGGGGCTCCTATTTGTTTCTGTAGCTGTATCGCCCTCTAGTGAAATAAACTGGCACGGCAACCAAGAATTACTGAGGAGAAATCACACTTCAAAACCAACCTGATACAAATTACACAGGGAAAGGAGCAAGGGGGATGGGTGCACTCACTCACACACACACACACACACACACACACACACACAGAGAGAGAGAGAGAGAGAGAGAGAGAGAGAGAGAGAGAGAGAGAGAGAAGTTGATTGACTCTGTATCTGGTTGCAAGTGGCCAGAAAAGATCTGAACTGTTAGAATATTTTGCACAACAGGCTGAATGCTTGGTTTTTTTTTTCTAAAATGAATTTAAATATGAACTTAGGTGAATGTGTGTGGTTTTTTATTTGCTTGTGTGTGGAATATGTGGGTGCACATGTAGGGGTGTGTGTGTGTGTGTGTGCGTGTGTGTGATCCTCTCTCAGGTGTTGTACGTGACAGGGTCTCTAACAGATATGGTTCTTACCATTAGAGAACGGCTGGCCCACAAGCATCGGAGACCAGTCTGTCTCCATCTCCACAGCATTGCAGCCATCAGGACACAATGCCATGCTCAGCTTTCTGACATTTGTTCTGGGCATCCAACACAAGTCCTCATTCTTGCAAACCAAACACTTTACTGAGCTGTCTCCCAGGGTCCTGTTTAGTGGAATTTTACTCTGCAGCAGCCTACCAGATCCTGGTGTCTCTTTGGGTTCCTCCAAGACTGATTCAAGTCAGGATCTGCCATCCATTTAGTTAATTTGGTAGGAGGTCTTCTTCTTCTTCTTCTTCTTCTTCTTCTTCTTCTTCTTCTTCTTCTTCTTCTTCTTCTTCTTCTTCTTCTTCTTCTTCTTCTTCTTCTTCATCATCATCATCATCATCATCATCATAATAATAATAATAATGGAACGTGGAGAGGAGGGCCAAGGAGAGAAATGCCCAAAGAGGCATGTCAATTATAGACTGATTTTGTTTCCCAAAATGCATATGCTGTTGTTCCTTCTGACCTGCAATGCCTGCGAATGTACATAAAGATGAAACTTTTGAAAAGACAGCTGAGGCCATGCGAGGCTCTGCTTTGCTCTGACTGGCAGCATACTACGAAGAGTTCAGGGCATAAACAAACAGGAAAAACCCTACAGAGATAGGAGAGGTGTAGCCGGCTACAAACTAAATCCAGAGACTCAGAAGAAAGCAACCTTCTCTCAACACTTTGGTCTCAGACTCTGGCTTCCGGGACTGTGGGAAAATCAATATCTCCAGTCAGTGGAGTCTTGTTAAGACAGCCCCAAGCTGACTGCGCTTAAGGGATCATCAGTATGGGCAACTGAAGCTCACTCCTAGCAGGGGCTTGGAAACTGGATGGAACACACTTCAGGACTTCACTACCACCAAAAGCAGGGGTGCGCCATTTGTCCTTTAATGGCACCCCCTTACATGAGGACTGTACCCAGGAACACCTGTTCCTTCCACTTTCTAACTATCCTATAAGTACTGAGATTCCTGCAGCAGATACATGTCACCATTGGGATGAGAGGACTCACTGAATTCCAGGGGGACTGTCCGTCTTCCCTGCAGGTAACCCTGAGGCTGGCCAAGTGGATGTAGCTGCAGGTTGAGCACCAGCCACCTTTGTTATAGTCTTCCCTCACAACTGCCCAGTTTGCAAAGAAACATCACACAGCACTGGTAAAATGACTACTGCAATAACAAGCCCAGTATGTGAACGCATTTGCCCCATCCAGGAACATGCCCTTCCTTTCTGGTCTTCTAAGTTTAGGCCAGGAGCCCTTCCCTGACCACACAGGAGACTGCTACCTGCAGACCTTCAGTGTGCTGGAAAAGCTTTCTCAGCCTCCCATTCTCTCCCTCTGCTCATGCAGTGGAGCAAATAGCACTAAGCCTCCCGGGTTTTGCTCACGAGGCTTTTTATTGGATGATTTATGCACATTCACTCGGTGCTTCTGAATCCTAATGAGAGCACAATGCTCACAGCGGCTGCAAGGAACAAGGTGCATGCTGGCGACCACTTTTATTTTATTTTTATTGACCGATTTGTCATCTGCCCTTTTAATAGCATTCACTGTCTCTCCAGTAACTGATCCAAGCGGAGGCTGACACACTTGCTCTGTAGTGTGACTCTAAACTGGAAGGCTCTCTTAAGACACACTGTCACAGGAGATCCCCCCAAACAGGCGGCACAAGGCAGCCCAGTCAATACAATCTGGGCACCCTGAAAACCTGGAAAGGAGAGACCAGGGCAAGGGTCACTTGGAGGGGTGTGACACAGCCACACCAGGTCACCAGTCTCTGGATTCCATGTTCCGGGTCCTTTAATTTCCAGGTGCCATTTCATCCCATCAGCTCTCACTTCACATCTAATACTGCACAGAATGACTCTGACCAAAGGGCAGGGAATCATGTGTCTTCTGAGGAAATCTCCATGAGAACTGGACCCCTCCATTGAAAACCCTTCCCCTCTCTTAATTGAAATTGTTTTGTTATTGAACTAACAATGATTTTCACCTGCCATCCTGCAGTTAAGCTCCTTGCTGTTTGAGGAAGGAACAATGCGATAGTAAACTCCAGGGGCTTGATTCTCCTCTCAGAAAGACATCTGTTCCCCGGACTGGGTTAAGCCAGTGGGGCAGCAATTGCCTAGTAGGCATAACACCCGGGGTACCAGCCCCCATGGCTGCAAAAAGAAATGACACAATTGGCTTGGGCTTGTTAGGTTTGTTTTGGATTTGGCAGTCGGCAGTTATGTCGGTAATGTCCTCGGCATTCCTCGAAGTTTAATGAGAAGAAAAGACAGACGAGGGCTGAATGATCTAAGCAAGTACAAGCCTTTATACTGGAGCAAAACCTGCAGAGGGAGGGAGAGCTCCGTAGAAATCAGAGCCCACCATCTGCAGGTAAGCTGGGCAGAACGAGGGGGTCATGAAGGTGGTTTAAGTTTCCATTTGGCCATTGCTAGTGGTAAGCTGTGAATGACCTGGCCATTACTCTGGTTCCGTGGGACACGAAAGGCAAGAATCTAGAGAAACAAATTTCTTTAGTTTTAAAAACCAAATTACTGTACTTAGGGAAATTGCTAACATCTAACTAAAATGGAGAAGCTTCACAAAATGGTGTGGCACTAGGTAGCATGCTTATCTTATAAGTAGTTCTTATCTCTGTTTGTCTTCCTCCTCACACAGAAGCCAGAGCAGTCCTGTGAAATACACAAGACCGCATGGCTTTCCTTTCCTCGGAATCTCAGGAAGAGCCAAAATCATGACTAGACCCCCTTCGCCCCATACCTCACTCCCTAGGTCCTTTCTCATCGTTTGCCCTCATCTCACAAACCTCCTGCCAGTATTTTTAACATGCAGTGTGTGCATGTGTATGTTTGTGTGTGTGAAAGTCTTTGGTGCTTGCTGTTTCCTTTGCTGGAATTCCCCACCAGTTGCACACACCCGTGCCTCCTTTCTCCTTTAGGCCTTTTCTTGGAACACTGTGTCAGGCGCTGAGTCATTTGCCTGTTTTTGTTTCATTTCATTTTCTAGTGTTATGCAATGCTTCATTTCTGGAGCCCTTAATAGATATCTATTGAGTCAAAAGAATGAATGTGTAAGGAACCTGGCAGAATGTCAGAGGACACACATCTCTGCCCAGGTCACTAGACTTGGAGCAGGAAGAAGTTCACCCAGGAGCCTGCCTGGCACCTCTGGTGCTGAGTAGTTGGGCACCACTATTTTTGGAAGCAGGGCCCTGCCCAGTGCCATGGTGAACTGAGTGAACAATGAGACCCACACACACAGTGCCGGGCAGACAGGCACTGTTACGGTGAGCAATCATATGGTGTAGTAACAGAGATAGAGCCAGATTGGCTCATGGCCTGCGGACAGAGACATGGCTGAAGAAGTGAAAGCATGAGAACCAGGCTAATATGGATGGCATGATTGCCACACAGGGCCATGGTGATGTCTGCTCCTGGGCTGCAGCCAGGGCCCATGCCTGGTTTCTATACAGCCCTTTCTTATGGCCTTTGGTGGTATCAGGAACCTCAGACATCAAAACAGACTGTGGCTGCATCAGGGCCATGAAACCAGGCACCTCCTCACTGGCTAAAACCCTCGAAAGAATTGGTTCTGCCCCTCACTGGCAGAAGCACTCAGAAGAAGGTCCTATACCTTACCTGGGCAGTATAATAGAGCTGACCCTGTGTGCAGGGCAACCCTGTTGGCAGGGAGAGCTGGCACTAAGGGTGAGAAAATGGGAGAGCAGGTCGCACCTGCCATGTGTCAAGGGAACGATACATCCCCTTGTCCCTTGCCACCTGTATCAGGTGGGGGACCTGGCCAAACCTCTCTCCAGCTGCAGCATTCAGGAGAACAAAGACATAGATGAGTCAACTTCAAGTGTATGAGAGGGCATAGTTGGTATTGCCTCCTTTCTCTGTGGAGTGGTTGTAGGCATGAGGGAAATATGCCATCCCCCCTCTTGCTTCTACCACGTGGTAACTGATCCCTTTACCAGTTGTGATGCTCGGGAAAGCTGGACCTGCATCTCATCTGGGCAGCACAGCGAAGCTGACCCTGTTGAAGAGGGCACAGATGAGCCAGCCAGGGAGTGTGAGTGTGAGAGACTTGGCCCCAGCCCTCATCTGCCATATGGTAGCAGGGGTGGGGGAGAGATGCCCTCCCCCCATCAATGCCTGAGACAGGTGGGAGAGCTGACAGTAAGGTCTCAAGAGCAGGAGAGCTGTCCCCTACCAGCTGCAACACTCAGGAGAGCAGGCCTTACACCTTGTCTAGGCAGTATAACAGAGTCAACCCCATGCTGTGGGACAATGACCTTTTATCCCGTCACTTGTATTATTTTTAATAAAATGTTGATTGGCCAGTAGGCAGGAAGTAGAGAGGGGGCAACGGGAATGCTGGGAAGAGAGAAAAGCAGCCTGCAGTCATGACCCAGCCACAGAAGCAAGATGTGACTGCCTCGCTGAGTAAGGTACCGAGCCACATGGCTAACACAGACAAGAATAAAAGGCTAATTTAAGTTATAAGAGTTAATAAGAAGTCTGAGCTACCAGGTCAATCAGTTTATAACTAATGTAGACCTCTGTGTGATTTCTTTGGTACTTAGCAACGGCGGAAATCAGGCAGGACAGAAACCTCAGTCAACAACCCCGTTGGCGGAGGAGTAGGTGAGCAATCCCCTAAGTTGTGAGCATGGGATGCCTGTCCCTATTACTCATTGGTCATGGGGCAGCATGGGCATGGGGGTGTCAGGGAGAGGTACCCCCTGACACAATCCATCAACACCTGAGGCAGGTGGGAGAGCTGGCTCCAAGGTCATAAGAGCAGAAGATCTATCTCTGCCTCTCATTGGCTGTAGCACTCAAAAGAATGGCCCATGCACCTTGCCTGGGCAACACAACAGAGTTGGTTCTGAAGATGTAGATGTGGAAAAACTGATCCTAAGAACCCGAAAGCAGGAGAACTGGCTCCACTCCTTGCTCCTTGCTGCAAGGGGTGAATTAGTTAGGGCAATGCAGGAAAGCTCACCCAGGTGGTGATCACAAGGGAGAGCTGCTGGGCTGACCAGCCCTAAAACTACCCAGGCCCAGAACCAGGGTTATGAGCTGTCTCCTGCTAACATCTACCCCATCTGTGATCTGCTGGAGCACATGAGGGGGCCAGTCCAGTAGATCCAAATCTGCAGTATCTCCATGACACAGGGCAACAACAAGATAACGAAGAAAAGTTCCAGAGAGAGCCCAGCATCGATAGTGTAGCAGAAGTCAGAGGCCTCAAACCAGACCAATAACTCTCTGCAATGAACACTTGCACATAAAGATATGTGAATAAAATGGTTTACTTCATGACTCACTGTGCCACACTGCAGCTTCCATGACAAGATTGATTTTCCTTTTCCCTTTTTTTCTTCTCTTTTTTTCTCTTAAATTTTATTTTATTTTATTTTGGGAAGAGGTTGCAAAAGCAAACAATGGATACAAAGGGACAGGGAAATGAATGGGTTGGAGATGCATGATGTGAAAGACACAAAGAATAAACTAAAAAGTTAAAAAAGAATGGATTAAAAAGATATATGCACTAATTGAGTTTTGTGCTAACACTATCAAAATTAATTTGGTTGTGGGAATCTCCACATAGTGAACTGGTTGTGAGCCTCTCACTGTGAGTCTGCCACATTCCTCTTAGAATGTAGGGAACTGTGTGCTTCATGAAATTGGCAGAGAAGAAATATAACCAGGTTCATGAAAACATTTCTCTTGATCAGAGCAGATAAGAGCAAGGAAATGCCTGCTCCTGATTTTTCTTCAAAAGTTTACATTTTTTAAAAAATAATCTGGTGCTAAAAGTTCTGTATCCAACTTAAATCTCTCATGTTGACTATTAGTCAAGACCTACAACAACAAAAGAAACAGAGACCACTGTTTTGGGCTAAGTGTCTTTGGAGCAAATTCGGAGGAATGCTAGAGACTGACTCCAGGAAGAAGAGTGAAGGGGAGGGAATATGTATCAGCCACTTTTCTGTTGCTGTAGTAAAATAACAAGACCAAGGCAACATGTCGAAGAAATGGTTTATTGGGGCTTATGGTTGCAGAGAGTGAAGAGTTCATGACAGCAGAGAGAGGACAGAGCAGCTCAGTAAGATGCTGGGAGCTCAAATCTCGAAACACAAGCATGAAGCAAAGAGAGCTAACTGAGAATGGTATGAGGTCCACCTTCAGTGATGTACTTCCTCTAGCAAAGCCTCACTTCCTAAAACTACTCAAACAGAACTACCAACAGGGGACCAAGGATTCAAAGATCTGAGCAGTTGGGATCCATTCTCATTGAAACCATTGCTTAATGTGACAGGAAAAAAAAAGCCGGAATCCAAGTACAGGGATCCATGCAGGCTGAAGAGCACTGCAGATCTTGGGGTTCAGTCTTATTGGTAACTGTGGACATTTCACCCCACCAATCTATAGAAGCTTCAGAGAGAATAGAAGGAATTAAAGAATCTCCCATCTGGATTCTGGTGCTTAATACTTGACTTTATGAAGAATTAAGATAGAAACCAGACCAACATCTTGCTAAACAAGCAATCTCTCTGAGCCATAGCATCAGGGCTGATGACTAGTTTTATATGCCAACTTGGACCAGATATCATGGTAGATATCTGATCAAATAATTGCCAATATGTCACTGGGAAGGCTTTGTTGTTTGCTTGTATAAGCTGAGATTAACATTTAAATCTTTCTTGTAATATACTCCTCCCTGCACACACAAAGTGATGATTTGATTCTCTGTAGAGCCTGAAAGCAACAGTCACTGTCTATTTGTTCATGAGTCCTTAAACATCAATGTATACTCTGTTCTGCAGCCCCACTTACCTATGTCTGTGAGGATAGTTGTTAACCATGATATAAAGACCAGTCTTCGAAGTCAGCATGGCTGCCTTTAGAACAATAATTCTCGACCATCCTAATGCTGTGGTGATCCCAGTCATAAAATTATTCCATTGCTACTTCATAACTGTAATTTTGCTACTGTTAGGAATGGTAATGCAAACATCTGATATGTAACTCCTGCAAGGGACAAGACCCACAGATTGAGCATCAGTGATTTAAAATCAATTAAAGGATACACTTCTGGGCATATATGTAGGAATCTTTCAGAGAGAACTAAAGAAACATGAAAGATCCACCTGGATGTGCTTTGCATTCAGGTTCCCAACTAAGAAGGATAAAAGGAGAAGAGCCAGCATAACAACACTATTCTTTTCTCTCCACTTCCTGAGGAGATAATATGACGAGATGCCCTTAATTATTCATTTTTGAAAATTCACTCCCTGTGTTTCCTAGACTTGAGGGTACAAAAAATCAGATTCTTGCAACTGAAAGTCCTTTGCCCTGAAAACTGTGCTGGCTGCATCATGTTTCAAAAGTTTGCTTTGAAACTCAAACGTCAACATTCATTGTATGTGTTCCCTGCAATGTACTGGACAGCTCTATCATGAATTGTGGGTTGCTTCATTACCTGGCAAGACAATGTATCCCAAAATTATTTACTGAGAAATACACACATGGGGGAGGGGGGCAGATGGAGGGCAGAATGAGACTCTAATAATGCTGATATGCTAAGTTGCTATCCACATAAACAAAGTAACAGGTAACATTTCATGGCTGACACACAAAAACAGAAGCTAATAACTTTTTATTATAATGCAATAACATCACAGAAAAACAAAAATGAGTGTCAAATAAGTCCAAGGACAGACATGTGGTAAAACATCTCAACCATCTCCTCAGAACCCATTCATCTCACCTCCCACTCATCCAAGGTTATGTTATGATTTAAAACAGAGCTGTAAATTTTTCATCCTTACTTCACAAGGATTTGACGGATAGGACAGATTTACTTCCACAAAAGACATGATAAAATCTGCGATGATTTTATCCCAGGCAGCATTAGCTAGCAATCACTAATAGTAAAGATAAATTATATTTAGAGCCAACTGCTTCTAAGCTGTGCATCCCATTTCTTCTCTGTCTTAGTGGAGTTGTATTTCTCAGTCCTGAAGAGTCTATGTATATGATTTGCTGGGAGGCAAACTAATCTTTTATTGGGGACAGTATTAACTATTCTATACTATTATTTGATATTTTTAAATGTTAGATGTTTTCTCTGTGACACATGGATATAGATAATACCAGCTTTCCTTGGTATATCCTCTCTGAAAAATAAATTTTAAGACGTTGTTTGTGTGTATATGCAGAAGCTTTTATTTGCTTTTCTACAAAATACCATAACCTTTCCCATAGAACACATGGCAACTGTTTGTCATTGGGCTGGGAAGCTTTGTAATGGCCTTCGCCCAAAGCAATAATGAGCTGACATTTAGATGGAGTCAAACATCTCAAATGGATTGTTACATTTTGTTTTCATTTTAAAGAAAATCCAGGCTGATTGAGCAACTTCAGATGGCCAGAAGAGAATGGCCAGGCAACATCACGGCCTTCTGCACTCACCAAATAGGGCTTCAAGGTTCTGAAGATGTATGTCAGGGAAAAAAATACTCAGAGATGGTCAAGGTCAAATGTACAGCACAGAGGCGGAATCCTGAAAGCAGAAACTGACCCAAGTCTGCTCACTTGCACCTGAGCCTGTCTCCTCATGATTATCAGGGATAAGTCACATAAAGGTCATTTGATGAAAACCACAAAGTGTACACAGCACTACACAAACCATGTCATAGATATAAAGTTAGCAGCTGCCGCTAACAAACATCACATTTAATTTAAAAACTACTATTAGGGAACAGGGGAGATATCCCAGCCAGTAAAGTGGTTGCCTCAAAAGCATGAGGATACCAAACTTGAATTTGTTATACCAAATTCCAGAGCATATATATATATATATATATATATATATATATATATATATATATATATATATAATAAAACCAAGGCATAGTGGCACATGGTTGTAATCCCAGTGCTAGGGAACCAGAGACAGGCAGGTCCCTGGGCCTCGCTGGCCAACCAGTCTAGCCCACCTGGTGAGCTTCAGGGCAAGGGAAGATCCTATTTTCAAAAACAAGGTAGGAAGAATCCAAGGAACAGCCAAGGGGTGCTCTTTGACATCTACACATATGTGAACACACACATGTACATGAACACTTAACTCCAATGTACCTGCATGCACACTGACACCCACACATCTCAAATAAGTTCGTGAATAAGTAAGTAAACCACTGTTGGGGCTCAGAAAATGGCATCCCCCAAATTGGCAAATTTGATAAGCTGACACGTTTAAGAAGTGATCTCAGATCAAGGCCCCTAGGGTCTTCCTTTTTCACCTTGTGACAGTATCACGTTCAGGAAAGCTTTGTGCAAATCTTCTGTTTTGATCTGAGCAGATCTTCCAGAAGAGAAGTAAAACTGCCTTCTTGTGTCTTCCTGAGACGTCACTCATCAGGGAAGGCTGAATGCGTTTTGCCAGGAGAAAGGCTGAGCCCTTTCAACACGCCTGCACAGACTTACCATGTCAGCATTTCTGTCTTGGTTGTGGGGAGGTGGTTAGAGAGATTTGTTTATAAACTGCTGTCTGTTACCCCAAAAGATATTGTCCCGAGTCATAGCATAGTGTCTGAGCTCATCTACCTCCCCTAAGACTCATAGCAGCTAAAGTTGGGGAGGAGACTAGAAGCATCTGAATTACTTGGGACTAAGAAGAAAATTATGCTTTGCAGTGTTAAGATTTTGTGGACGCTTTCTCTAACTAATATGGATTTTTGTAAATTCACAAGAGGATACAGCTTGTCTTAATGCCTGCATCAAACACGAACCATTACATCTCTTTGCTGTAATCAGTTTATACCTGAGTTTAGGTTATCATTTCAAGAAAATGAGCTTGCAGCTACAAGGAATCCTAAGACAATGTTCTTGAAAAAAAAACCCACAGGAAATGAGGAAATAGAATAAAAGATGGAAGGTGTGGAACCTAGATGACTTTTCTGCTAGGATTAACCCACCCTAACCCCTGCAGTGCTCTGCAGTGGGAATAACAGCAGAGATCCACCTTATAGAGGCAGAGGGCCCTTTACACGCCTGCAGCACAACATCTGCCATTGGTTCTCGGGGAAGGTGGGGATGATGAACTAATAGAAGGTCCCAAGAATTTACAGGAGTGGAAATTCCATCTATCCATGCCAGGTCTTCAATAAAAGGGTAGTGCTGTGTGCCGTCAGCAACCAGCCTGGCCCTAATAAAAAGGAATGCAGCAGCTGAACAAATGGAACCTGGATGTGGCACTGACAGCACCTGCCGTAAGACTCTGGTTGACTAAGAAACACCTTCTGGTACCTGTGCCATTCTCTTCTGTTTTTCCTGCATAAAAGTAGACTCTTAGCTCATATCCCCATAGCCTTCAATCATTCACAAAGCCTTTAGCATCTTAAGGTAGAAAAGCTAGAGATGAGTTTCAAAGTCACCAGTTGTGTCATGCAGTAACTCATTGTATAGCCTAAAGGTGGGCATGAAAACAGTGTGTGTCCATGTTTACACATCCAACTGATTTTTACTGAACTACTCTGAACCAGACACTCTGCTGATTACAGTGAAATAGTATAGCATGCTGTTCTAACAAGGGACCAATGAACTAAGTACATGCCAACTTTGGGACCTCCAGTCTTCATACTTAGGGGATGTCAAAACCTACACTTAGCACATCAAATCCACAAATAGGTAATGCGTCCTTGGGTGTAACACAGAACACGTACAAGAAATCAAGATCACGAGAGCAAGACCTGGACCATGTCCTAAGGATATTACAGAACAATGGAGGCTATTGATGGCACCAATGGCTTTTTGTTGATGACTTTACTCTCCAAAGATGGGCAAGGCATTCATTTGATCTGCCTTTGTCATGTGGTAGATCTTCAACTAACAAAATGGAAAGATGCTTGAAGGAATAAGCCGGTTCTCCACCTCAATATGGTGTTTAATTGGCTTTTGAACAGACATGATGGCAAGTGTCCCACAGGCTGCATCACTGTCTGATTCACTCATGTGCGATGCATCAAGTGCCTGCCAGAGAATAAAGACTGACATCTGTCCTGTTGGGACCACATCAGACACAATAAAAACTAAATTAGATGGTTTCATTTCAGTAATACAAATAAAGCAAATTCCTAGAGAATGAGGTTAGATGCCTGCCATAATATAGGATCATTTGAAAACAGACATGTCTAACATCCTGCTACAAAATGTTTGGTTATTTTCAATAACATGTGAGTTCTAAAATATAGGCATTAATGTGATTTCAAATTTTATTCTTCTGTCAGACTCAATCTTGATTCCAAGTAAAGATTCATCAGCCTTTAGTTGTGTTTTTTATCCAAACCAAAGGGGGAATTTATCTATTTATGATAATGTCAATGGCTAAGTCTGCCTCTCATTAGAAAAATTCTTACAATATGCCTGCATATAATTCTTGTATCATTGTCTCAGTTCGCCCCCCTTAGATCTCTCTCTCTCTCTCTCTCTCTCTCTCTCTCTCTCTCTCTCTCTCTCTCTCGATTTTTCAGTGCCAAAGAGAAGTCGTGGTCAAAACTCATGATGGGACAACTACACAATTTATGGTGGACATGTGAATGAAGAAAGTGGCAATATTATGTACTAATAACTTTCTGGAGTAGACAAATAGTATAGAGCTGGATAAATCAATCAAATCAAAGAATAAAGGGGTAAAAATATCGTGGCGAAGATATTGTTAAGAGATGGACAATAAATAGCAAAGGACATAAGCCTGGAAAACAGTATTAAGAAGTTTTCAAGAATACATATATAAAGTGCATAGTTGTATCACAGATTAGAGGTTTCTCAGAACACAGAGCCAAGTAATTAATATAGATAGCAGGGCCCTTCATCACTTGGGTTGTATTGCAGTGCTTGTTATCTACCATACTCCAGCTTCATCTCTGTTTCCTGACATAGAAGGGCCTTTCAAAATAAAGACAGTAGGGGCTGGAGAGAGGGGTCATTGGTTAAGAGCTGGTACTGGCTTTTCAGAGGACCTGAGTTTGGTTCCCAGCACTCATGTCACAACCACCTATAACTCCAGCCCCAAGGAATCTAGTGCCCTCTTCTGGCCTCCCTCGGAAAGTACACTCAGTTGCATATACTCTCCACATGGACACAGACAGACAGGTAGACAGGCAGGCAGACAAAAACACACACAATTAAAAAGAAAATAATATATTTAAAAATATGACAGCAATTTAAAAATTAATTCACTTGGGAGACCATATTGAATGTTTCTCCTTTGGCTTAGCAACATCTGTGTTTCTGTAGTAAGTGGTCTCAAGTGTCATTTGATGACCCATTTGTTGTCAACTTTTGCCTTCATCATCTGTATTAAAGACACTGTGTATGAGGTTGCCCCAAGACAGTGGTACCTAATATTGTCTGGGCTATAGGGATTAGCTCAGTGTATGTAGGTGACCTGACCTAGTCCAATCAGAATGAAGGTTAGAACTTCTCCCTGACTTCCAACCAAAGTGTTTACTCTTCCCCCAAGACTTGAACCTGGAAGTTTAGAGGTGAATGGTACTCTACTAACATCTAGACTGTACTTTAAGAGACTTTCTGAGAGCTGGGCCACCACCATGCTGATTAGTTACTGTCAACCTGCCCCAAGCCAGAATTATTTGGTAAGGGGAGCTTCAATTGAGAAAATACCTACAACAGATTGGCCTGTGGGGCATTTTCTTGATTAGTGAATGATATGGAGGGCCCATCTCACTGTGGGTGGTACCACTCCTGGGCAGGTATTCTCAGGTCTATAGTAAATGGGACTGAGCAAACCAGAAGGAGTAAGCCCATAAGCAGAACTCCTCCATGACCTCTGCGTCAGCTCCTGCCTCCAGATTTCTGCTTGAGTTTCTGCCCTCACTCACTTCAGTGACAGACCATGGTAAGGATGTGTAAATCAAATAAACCCTTTCCTCCCCGAGTTATTTATGGTGGTCATGTTTTATCAGCAGCCAAAAGCAATGTCGACCAACCGGCATATGGAAGAAATGAAGACAATGTGGAGCCACAGCCCCTGAGCACAACAGCACCTGAAACAACCCTTCCTTGAATCTGCACCACCCAGTCAGTTCCTTTGGTGGCAAAAGTCATTTTAGATTTGGGTTTTTGTCGCTTATGATCATGAGACTAAACGCAGGTTACAGAATGACGTGAAAGGAGCTACCATGTGATTTGAACTCACAGAAATGTTTAAATGGCTGTAACTCCCACTCCTAACCCCTCTCTATTAACGCTGTGCCTCCAGAAAGGTAAAAACTGCAACTTCAGTGGGCAACGGCCATATTCTCTGGTAGCCTGCTGTCCCAGCTGACCAATGTCAGCCTTAAAGCACTGTCAGAGCACAAGAGTAAGGATACATCATGCAGAAGACAGAAGGAATGTGATTGTCCTTAGGAGAAAACTTCAGCCGATGGAAGACAGGAAGGAGTTTCCCCCTGGCAAGACTGTCCTGAGCTAGGCTGAACCATATATAATTAGTGAACATGAATGCTGGCAGCCCAGTGTTAATTTAGTGACCTACACTCCTTCTCCCCTCTCACCTCCTCGCTCTCTCACTGAACCCCGGAATCGTCATTCAGATAAACCCCTTTGCATTCTAAGGTCCAGCTTGGGGTCTTTGTGAAGTGAAGGTTTTAGAGGCAATAGGAAGAAGAAAATATTGCAGTGGGAGCCCCTGCCACATAAGGCACAAAAAAAAAGATAGGGGGACATGTTTTAAGGGAGCATCCAGCAGCACAAAACTTGGAGGGGAAAGTAGACCTCTGCTACCACAGGCTTCCCATTCTCTGTGATTATGAAAACAGCATGAAAGGGAGCATTTGAGGGACGCAGGATCACTTTTCAGCTCTAATACCTCTAGTTAACATCAACCTTCTCAAGTGACCTGACACCTTGAAATCCGTTTTTCCTCATCAAGGGAAAACAGCATCTATTGTAAGGAGTGATCTCAGGGTTGGGAGTGAATGGCCACAGAGATTTGCAAACTAGAAAGCACTTGGCAAATGTACTTACATCTGACTCTGGAGTACAGAAAGGGCAGCGTTCCCAGACTGAAGCCACATATGGAGGCAGAATAGGAAATCACACTAAAAATGCAATATGGAAAGATTATGCCCCGGGAGAGATCTCACTGGTGAAAAGGGCTAAGTGCATGGTTACAAATATCACTATCAGCTTACAGGGACCCCATGAGCAAATTGAGTATTGATATAAATCTATTCACTGCTATCAAAATCATATCAATTTCAAAGTTTTTCTTGGAGCATATTAAGTTCCCAGGTGAGTATTTTAGAAAAGAAAAAAGACAACCATGAAAGTGTTTTATGGGCTTAGAAACTTAACTAATTTGAAATCTGAAGTTTACTGCTTCACCAATATTTATGGGATTACAAATGTATCTGAGTGTGTGCTTTTGTCCCACATGCCCAAGGTTATTAATGGGCCAGTTGCTGGTTATTAATCTTCATATTCTAAAACGAAACTATAGCCCTGGGCTTCTTACAAACTGAGGATCACACATACTAAACCACACCCTGGGAGTCTAATGAGGCTCAAGTCAGAACCCGTTAGAGTCCAGAATGCAAGCAAAAGCCTGGAGTGAGACCCACCCTTAAGGAAAGGAAAGTTTACAAAACATAGTACTCATTCAGTTTATTTGTACATGATTTGACACCTTAGGGTTTTTTCCACCTTTGGTTTTTTAATCTCCATCTTTTCGCACATATGTTTCTTCACTGAAACCTAGGATTCAAAAACAAGGGAGAAAGAAGGACCAAGCCACACCATGAATTAACAGGTGAAAGTGACTGTCTTATGAAATGAAATATTAATATAAAACTCAACCATGTGTGTAACACATCCTAAGATGCATGCCAAAGTTTTTAATTACTACCTCAACATATTTGTAGATGAAGAAGAAACTCAGAGATATTTAGTGACCCATCTAAATCTAAACCCGTCTATGATCTGAGTGCAGCTGACTGCAAAGCTTGGCTCCTTAATAAATGCCATCTGTATCACCCACAAGGAAAAAAGTCCCACTGAGTTTAATAATTCATGCTGGCCAAGAGCAGGGTAGAATGCAATAGAAAATTGCTCAGACTCTCATTACTCTTTGCCAGGGTAAATGGTATTTCACATGAACTTTGAACTTGGAACTGACTCTTTACAACTGGGGTTCTACCACTAGCTGGTAAGTCTTGTATCATTTGTCACTGAGAGTCTGCCAGCTGCTCAATGAGGCCCAGTTCAGATCACTTGGAGTTGAGGATCTACAGGACTGGAGACAGGAAAGGAACTGTCTGGCAAGCGCCAGCCTTACGTTTAGTGGTGACAGATATGAAATTGCTCTATATATTTGTGCTGAAGATAGATGGATAAGAAACCTGGAAGTCAACATCAGGCAAAGAATAACTCTAGTCCTAAGTCACCTTTTAGACTCTTCTACATTTTCCCCAGCTTCTATTTTAACACTAGAACATGATCTCCTTGATGGAGAATCCCGTGGAAATTACCAAACTCAATTCTAGGGACCCAAGCTCAAAATGTCCTAGTTAATTTATGGTAGCTTCTGTTAAACTATTTGCTTCTACAAAGCACCCCCACCATCACCACTGGCAGATGCCAAGATAAATGCCAAGCTGTGGGGTTTGCCTTCAAACACTTGTGTTCTGGACACTTGGAGCTACATCTATATTCCCAAATAATTGAATGTAGCCCCAGCCAACTGGAACAAAGACATTCAATTGCATATAAACTGTGTCTGTGTAGTCATCTCTAGTAACAGTGAACGCTTCAAAAACCCTAAACATTCAGACACTCGACATTCAGATTAGTGGCCAGTCTGCAGTTAATAGCTTGTCCCAATGCTGCAGGACCCTGTCCTGAGTGTCACATGGAGGCAGGGACCTAGGCCATGCTCATTTCAGGATTGGCCATCTTCATCAATCTGTCCCAAGTTCAGAAATTCTGAATAGCTATCAGAATGAGGCTGAATCCTTTGTTTGTTAAAACCTATCTTTGTTTCCTCCTAGGAAGTCCTTGGTAAAATGCAAAAAGGCTTGGCTCTGATTCCCTTATGAGTAAGCAAAAATGAGGTTAACTTTTCCATTATACTCTACATACAAAGGGTGTGGCCTTTTCTTTCCTTGAATCGAGACTATAATTGTGATGCCTGTCACTTGTACATTATTCCAGGGTGGCTTGTCTGTAAGAGATCCATTACATGCAGCAACATGGCCTGTGCATTTTACAAACCCAGGCTCCACACCTGCGGACTTATGATGGGAATGACACCTTTTTGTCCGTGAATACATGAAGGTATACCCTATGCAGAATAAAGAACACGGGCAGTACAGAAAAGTCATTATGATTGTACTAAATAGATCCTGACAAATATTTGCAAAACTTTCTAAAAGAAGACAGAGTCTTTAGGATCACGAATAATAGGCTCAAAGACCTTTAATTATGGTTAGAATCCACATATGAGTGAAGACATACCATATTCCTCTTTTTGGGTCTGGCTTACCTCACTCAGTAAAGTGTTTTCTATTTCCATCCATTTGCATGCAAAATTCAAGATGTCATTGTTTTTTACCGCTGAGATGAAAATCATGTAGCTATCCGCTGGAGATTGGAAATAGACAAGAGTCCCAGGTAACCTCGGGTGCATGGGGGGGTGGGAGGTTTGTTGAAAGGGGAGAGGGTTAGAGAGAAGGGAGTAGGGGAGGAATGGGGAAAGCTCGGTGGACTGGGATGGGGGGAGGGAGGAAGGATGGATATGGGATCAGGGAAGAATATATTTCAACTAAGGGAGTCATTTTAGAGTTTACAGGAGACTTGATTATAAATGGGATCCCAGGTCCAAGGAGAGATCCCCAGATTGTTCTCTGGACAGAAGAGAGGGTGCCTGAAACGGCCTAGGCCCATAACCATACTGATGAATATTTTGCTTATCACCATAGAACCTCCATCTGGCGATGGATGGAGATAGAGACAGAGACCCACATCGGAACACTGGACTTAACTCCCTAGGTCCAAACGAGAAGCAGAAGGAAAGAGAACATGAGCAAAGAAGGCAAGACCAGAGAGAACCTTCATCCGACGATGGATGACGATACAGACAGAGACTCACATTGGAGCACCAGACTGAGCCCCCCAAGGTCCAAATGAGGAGCAGAAGGATGAAGAAAATGAAAAAGGAAATAAGGACTGCGAGGGATGCGATCACCCACTGATAAAAGGGGACTGATCTAATGAGAGTTTGCCAAGGCCAGTTGGACTGGGACTGAACGAGGACACAATCCAACCAGATTTTCTGAATGTGGCTGGCCCAGAGTCTTTCTGAAAAGCCATTGACAATGACACTGGGACTTGTTTCCTCTGCATATACTGGATTTTGCGGATCCAGTATGTCTGGACACTCACCTTCCTGGACCTGGAGGGAGGGGGGAGGAACTTGAACTTCCCACAGGGCAGGAAACCCTGACTGCTCTTAGGGATGGAGAGGGAGGAGGAGAGGGAGTGGGGAGAGTGGGAGGGTGGTGGGAGGAGGGGCAGAAATGGAAACTTTTATAATTTAATAAAATTACTTTCAAAAAAAACAAAAACAAACAAACAAACAAAAAAAAAACAAAAAAAAAAGAAGACAGAGTCTTATGTGGCTAAAGATAGTTTTGAATTCTTGGTTCTCTTATTTTGACATCCCAAAGTCTGTGATTACAGGTAAGAGCTATATACCTGGCTTACAAGGTACTACAGTAACTGGACAGTGAACTCTATGTTTCCTGTATTCTGGGCAAGCACTCTACCAACTGAACCACATCCCTCAATCATAGTCCCCAAATTCTTGAATATATTTTATCCTGATAGGTTTTTGGAATATAATACATAGTAAAATAAAAGTGCTCCTTCAGGCATTAGCTCTAATAGTGGGATAAATCAGATAAGAGAAACATAATATGTAGTCATGTGAAAAGCCAATATTGTCTATTATGATCGTCACAAAGAGGGACCCTCCTAAATGTCCCTCACTGAAGAAAGAAAGAAGTTAACTGAGATCACTCTTAACATCAAAACTAGATTCAGTAAAAAGAAGATACAAACTCTAAGCATCCATATGTAAAAATGCAAAAGTTCATGGGTAGATCTAGAAAAGTATTCTGCAAAATTAAATAAAAATAATACCATGGAAATCAGTTGTGTCTTCATTCAAAACTGTTTTAATGCCATTAAACATAAATTTTTAACATTTTTTAAAATTTACTTATTTATTTATTTATAAAAATTTCCACTTCCTCCCCTCCTCCCAATACCCTCCCATTCCTCCCACTCCCTCTCCTCCTCCCTCTCCAGAACTAAGAGCAGTCAGGGTTTCCTGCCCTGTGGGAAGTTCAAGTTCCTCCCCCTTCCCTCCAGGTCTAGGAAGGTGAGCATCCAAACAGACTAGGATCCCAAAAAGCCAGTACATGCAGAAAAAACAAGTCCCAGTGTCATTATCAATGGCTTCTCAGTTAGCCCCCATGTCAGCCACATTCAGGGAATCCGGTTTGATCACATGCTCGTTCAGTCCCAGTCCAGCTGGCCTTGGTGAGCTCTCATTAGATCAGTCCCCTTGTATCAGTGGGTGAACGCACCCCTCGCGGTCCTGACTTCCTTTTTCATGTTCTCCCTCCTTCTTCTCCTCATTTGGACCTTGGGGGCTCAGTCTGGTGCTCCAATGTGGGTCTCTGTCTCTATGCCATCCATCGTCGGATGAAGGTTCCCTCTGATCCTGCCTTCTTTGCTCATGTTCTCCCTCCATCTGCTTCTCATTTGGACCTAGGGAGTTAAGTCCAGTGTTCCAATGTGGGTCTCTGTCTCTATCTCCATCCATCGCCAGATGAAGGTTCTATGGTGATATGCAAAATATTCATCAGTATGGTTATGGGCCAAGGCCAGTTCAGGCACCCTCTCCTCTGCTACCCAGGGAACAATCTGGGGACCTCTCCTTGGGCCTGGGAACCTCTCCAGAATCAAGTCTCTTGCAAACCCTAAAACGGCTCCCTTAGTTGAGATATATACCTCCCTCCTCCCATATCCATCCTTCCTCCCTCCCCCCATCCCATTCCCCCAAGCCCTCCCCAATCCTACCCCTCTCCCTTCTCTCTAACCATCTCCCCTTACTTCCACCCCCACCCCGTGCACTCAAGTTTGCCTGTCAATCTTGTCTACTTCCAGTATTCAGGAGGATAACTATATGATTTTCTTCAGGTTTACCTTGTTAGCTTCTCTAGGATCACGAATTATAGGCTCAAAGACCTTTAATTAAGGCTAGAATCCACTTATGAGTGAGTACATACCATATTCCTCTTTTTGGGTCTGGCTTACCTCACTCAGAAAAGTGTTTTCTATTTCCATCCATTTGCATGCAAAATTCAAGATGCCATTGTTTTTTTACCGCTGAGTAAAACTCTAATGTGTATATGTTCCACACCTTCTTTAACCATTCTTCTATTGAGCGGCACCTAGGTTGTTTCCAGGTTCTGGCTATTACAAATAGTGCAGCTATGAACATAGTTGAACAAATGCTTTTGTTGTATGATAGGGCATCTCTTGGGTATATTCCCAAGAGTTGAATTGCTGGGTCCTGACGGAGGTTGACTCCCAGTTTCCTGAAAAACCGCAACACTGATTTCCACAGTGGGTGTCCAAGTTTGCATTCCCACCAACAATGGATGAGTGTTCCCCTCACTCCACATTCTCTCCAGCATAGGCTATATTTGATGTTTTTGAGCTTAGCTATTCTGACAGGTGTAAGATGGTATCTCAAAGTGGTTTTGATTTCCATTTCCCTGATCGCTAAGGAGGTTGAGCATGACCTTAAGTGTCTTTTGGCCATTCGAAGTTCATCTGTTGTGAATTCTCTGTTCAGTTCAGTACCCCATTTTTTAATTGGGTTAATTAGAGTTTTAGTGTCTAGTTTCTTGAGTTCTTTGTATATTTTGGAGATCAGACCTTTGTCTGATGAGGGGTTGATGAAGATCTTCTCCCAGTCAGAAAGTAGCCTTTTTGTCTTACTGATGGTGTCCTTTGCTTTACAGAAGCTTCTCAGTTCAGTAGGTCCCATTTATTCATTGTTTCTCTTATTGTCTGTGCTACTGGGGTTCTACTTAGGAAGTGGTCTCCTGTGTCTATGTCTTGTAGACTACTTCCCACTTTCTCTTCTATCAGGTTCAAAGTGATCAGATTAATGTTGATGTCTTTAATCCATTTGAACTTGAGTTTTGTGCATGGTGATAGATATGGATCTACTTTCATTCTTCTATAGGTTGACATCCAGTTATGCCAGCACCATTTGTTAAAGATACTTTCCTTCTTCCATTGTATACCTTTAACTCCCTTGTCGAAATCAGGTGTTCATAGGTTTGTGGGTTAATATCTGGGTCTTCTATTCGATTCCATAGGTCAACTTCTCTGTTCTTATGCCAGTACCAAGCTGTTTTCAATACTGTAGCTGTGTGATAGAGTTTGAAGTCAGGGATGGTAATGCCTCCAGAAGTTCCTTTATTGTATAAGATTGTTTTGGCTATCCTGGGTTCTCTCAAGGTCTGTGAAGAAGTTTGATGGAATTTTGATGGGAATTGCGTTAAATCTATAGATTGCTTTTGGTAGAATTGCCATTTTTACTGTTAATCCTCCCAATCCAAGAGCAAGGGGGATCTTTCCATTTTCTGGTATCCTCCTCAATTTCTTACTTCAAAGAGTTAAAGTTCTTGTCAAATAGGTCTTTCACTTCCTTGGTTAGAGTTACCCCAAGATATTTTATGATATTTGTGGCTATCATGAAAGGTGATGTTTCTCTGATTTCCCTCTTTGCTTGTTTATCCTTTGTGTATATGAGGGCAACTGTTTTTTTGGAGTTCATCTTGTATCCTGTCACATTACTAAAGGTGTTTATCAGCTGTAGGAGTTCTTTGGTAGCGTTTTTGGAGTCGCTTATGTACACTATCATATCATCTGCAAATAACGAAAGTTACTTCATCCTTTCCAATTCGAATACCTTTGATCCCCTTATGTTGTCTTATCAATATTGCTAGAACTTCAAGCACTATATTGAAGAGGTATGGAGAGAGTGGACAGCCTTGTCGTGTTCCTGATTTTAGTGGAATGGCTTTGAGTTTCTATCCATTCAATATGATGTTAGCAGTTGGCTTGCTGTAAATAGCTTTTATTATATTTAGGTATGATCCTTGTATCCCCAATTGCACCGAAACCTTTATCATAAAGGGGTGTTGAATTTTGTCAAATGCTTTTTCAGCATCCAATGAAATGATCATATGGTTTTTTTCCCTTTCAGTTTATTTATATGATGGATTACATTGATAGATTTGTGTATGTTGAACCAGATCTGCATCTCTGGAATGAAGCCCACCTGCTCATAATGGATGATTTTTCTAATGTGTTCTTGGATTCGGTTTGCCAGTATTTTGTTGAGAATTTTTGCGTCGATGTTCATGAGTGAGATTGGCCTGTAATTCTTTTTCTTGGTTGTGTCTTTGTGTGGTTTTGGTATTAGGGTAACTGTAGCTTCATAGAAAGAGTTTGGCAATGACTCTTTTATTTCTATATTGTGAAATACATTAAGGAGTGTAGGTATTAGCTCTTCCTGGAAGTTCTTGTAGAATTCTGCATTGAAACCATCTGGTCCTGGGCTTTTTTTTGGTAGGGAGATTTTTGATAACAGCTTCTAATTTTTCACGACTGGCAGGTCTATTTAGATTGTTCACCTGTTCTTGGTTCAACTTTGGTATATGGTACTTATCTAAAAAGACGTCCATTTCTTTTACATTTTCCAATTTTGTGGAATGCAGGCTTTTTAGTAAGATCTAATGATTCTCTGAATTTCCTCTGTGTCTGTTGTTATGTTCCCCTTTTCATTTCTGATCTTATTAATTTGCATGTTCTCTCTCTGCCATTTGATTTGTTTGGATAGGGGTTTGTTGATCTTGTTGATTTTCTCCAAGAACCAGCCTTTTGTTTCATTGATTCTTTGGATTGTTTTCTGTTTTTCTATTTTGTTGATTTCAGCCCTCAGTCTGATTATTTGCAGTCTTCTACTCCTCCTGGGTGAATCTGCTTCTTTTTTTCTAGAGCTTTCAGGCATGTTGTTAAGTCTTCAATGTGTGCTTTCTCTGTTTTCTTTAATTGGGCATTTAGTGCTATGAACTTTCCGCTTAGCACTGCTTTCATAGTGTCCCATAAGTTTGAGTATGTTGTGTCTTTATTTTCATTAAATTCAAGGAAGACTTTAATTTCTTTCTTTATTTCTTCCTTGACCCAGAGGTGATTCAGTAGTTGACTGTTCAGCTTCCATGAGTTTGTTGGCTTCCTGGGGGTAGCATTGTTGTTGAATTCTAACTTTAATCCATGGTGATCTGACAAGACACAGGTGGTTCCTAATATTTTTTTGTATCTGTGGAAATTTGCTTTGTTACCAAGTATGTGGTCAATTTTCGAGAAGGTTCCATGATCTGCAGAGAAGAAGGTATATTCTTTCTTTCCTATTTGGGTGGAATGTTCTATAGATGTCTGTTAAGTGCATTTGATTCAATACCTCCAATTAATTCTCTTATTCTGTTAGGTTTCTGTCTGAGTGACCTGTCCATTGGTGAGAGAGGTGTGTTGAAGTCTCCTACTATTAGTGTGTGTGGTTTGATGACTGCCTTGAGTTCTAGAAGTGTTTCTTTTACAAAAGTGGGTGTCTTTATATTAGGGGAATAGATATTCAGAATTGAGACTTCCTCCTGTTGAATTGTTCCTGTTATGAGTATGAAATATCCATTTCCATCTCTTCTTATTGATTTTAGTTAGAAGTCAATTTTGTTAGATATTAGAATGGCCACACCTGCTTGTTTCTTAGGTCCATTTGCTTGGAAAACGTTTTCCCAACCCTTTACTCTGAGTAGGTGTCTGTCTTTGTGGTTGAGGTATGTTTCTTGTAAACGGCAGAATGTTGGATCCTGTTTTCGTATCCAATCTCTTAGTCTGTGCCTTTTTATAGGTGAATTGAGTCCATTGATATTAAGTGATATTAATGACCAGTGTTTGTTGACTCCGGATATTTTCCTTTTTTTTGGGGGGGGGGTAGTAGAGTGTGTGTTTCCCTTTTTTGAGATGTGCTTGTGAAGGGTCGCTAGATGTCTGAGTTATTGTAGGCAGTATTGGCAATGTTGGGTTCCTTGGGTTGTGATTTTCCTTCTAATACTTTCTGTAAGGCTGGATTTGTGGCTATGTATTGTTTAAAATTGTTTTTATCCTGGAGTATTTTGTTTTCTCCATTGATAGTGAATGATAGCTTGGCTGGGTATAGTAGTCTGGGCTTTCATCCATGGTCTCTAAGTTTCTGCAGTACATCTATCCAGGACCTTTTGACTTTCATGGTTTCCATAGAGAAGTCTGGTGTAAATCTGATAGGTTTACCTTTATAAGTTACTTGATCTTTTTCCTTTGCAGCTCTTAATATTCTTTCTTTAATCTGAATGTTTTGTGTTTTGATTATTATGTGGCGAGGGGATTTTTTTTTTGATCCAGTCTATTCGGTGTTCTGTATGCTTCTTGAACCTTCATAGGGATATCGTTCTTTAGGTTGGGGAAGTTTTCTTCTATAATTTTGTTGAATATATTTTCTGGGCTTTTGATCTGCAATTCTTCTCCTTCTTCTACCCCTATTATTCTTAGATTTGTTTTTTTTTATTGTGTCCCACATTTCCTGAATGTTTTGTGATGAGAATTTGTTGGATTTTCTGTTTTCTTTGGTCAGAACGTTTATTTTCTCTGTGGTGTCTTCAGAGTCTGAGATTCGTTCTTCTATCTCTTGTATTCTATTGGTTATGCTTGTTTCTGAAGTCTCTGTTTGTTTACCTAGATTTTCCAAAGCCAGCCAACCCTCGGTTTGTGTTTTCTTCATTGCCTCCACTTCAGTTTTCAAATCTTGAACTGTTTCCATTACCTGTTTGATTGTTTTTTCTTGGTTTCCCAGGGTTTCATTTATGGATTTACTCATTTCTTCAAACATTTTGTTAAATTTCTCTTCCATTTCTTTACTCAGTTCTCCAATCTTTTAGTTATACTTCTCTTCCATTTCTTCATGGCAGATTTTCACCTCCTGTTTTAGTTCCTCTATTATTTTCATAAAGTTCTGCTTAGAGTCGATTTCTTCTATTTCTTCTGGAGTAGGGTGTTCAATTCTTCTAGTTTCATCATCCCTGAATTCTGGTGATGTCATGTTGCCTTTCATGTTGTTGGAGGAATTCTTGCATTGTCGCCTGCCCATCTCTTCCTCTCTGAATAGAACTTCTCAGCACTGAAATAGGGACAGCTGGTATTCCAAGGACACAGGAGACAAAAGGGTGACAGTGGGGGTAGGGAAGCATCCCGTGGAACACCGAAGACTCTGCTGCAGAAGTTGGGGGGGGGCTGTGCTCTCTTCCGGGACAGTCAGCCCCAGATAGCACCTACTCATCTCTCTGGATAGAACTCATCAGCACTGAAATAGGGACAGCTGGTAATCCAAGGACACAGGAGACAAAAGGGTGACAGCGGGGGCCCGTTCTCAATATTTCATAGGAGGCTTCTAGTCTTCCTGCAGGAAAGATTCAGCATGTCTGACTTTGGTGACTCCATGGCAGCTCTCTCTTTTTAACATTTTTAAAGTTTGTTTTTAATCAAACCTGCATGAGTATATCTGTGTGGATTTATGCATATTAGTGCAATTACTCTCAGAGGTCAAAAGATGGTGTCAGATCCTCTGGAACTAGAGTTACAGGTGGTTGTAAATTGCTCAACATGAGTGCTAGGAATCCAGTTTGGGTCTTCTGCTGCAGTACCAAGCACTCCTAACCACTAAGTCATTTCTTGAGCCTTGATTTTAATTTTTTTATTTTTTTTAATTTTATAGTTGTATATTCAGAATAAATTTGAAACTAAAGAGTCACAAAAACTTAAGAAAAAATACTTTTTCTAACCAACCCTTTATACCTTTCAACTCCCCAGAGTGAAAAAGAAACATTGCATTGTTTACAATTGGCTTCTATATTTTTCTACTATTTGTTTACTTTGTATTATGAAAACTAAAGATGAAGTCAGGTGCCTTTAATCCAGGAAGTGAAAGCAGACAGAAGACTAGCCTAGTCAATTTAGTGAGTTCTAAGCCAAGTAAGGCTGCACAGGGGTGGTACATGTTTCAAAACAAACAATAAACCTTTATGTAATATATACCCATAAAATATATAAACAATATACAAATATAAACATGTAGGCTCTCAGTCTCAGCTAATCCAAGGCTTGGTGATGTGGATCTGTAACCATTGCTTAGAACCAATCCTTGTTGTATCCTCTGATTCCATTGCTGTTCTTGTTTCTTTTGGTTGCTTGTATTGACTTATTCATTGCCTCTCATTTTTCAGTGTACACCTACATTCTACATTGTTTTCCACACAAAACATAAGTTATCAGTACCACTAATTGCTTCCAACATAACCAGTACCATGCTGAGAAATGTCAATACCCATCCTCCCCACAAGATGGGACATACAGCTCCATTTTATAGTGTCAGTATGCCCAAGATCTTCCAGTTAGTACACTGAAAAGTAAGAATGATGTGGGATTCTCCTCTGTATGCTGTGAATATATTTTATTACCATTGGTTAACCAAGAAGCAGCTTTGGCCTATAAGAGGGCAGAATAGAGGTATGTGAGAAAACCAAACTGAGTACAGGGAGAAAGAAGGCAGAGTCAGGGAGATACCCTGTCGCTGCTGACAGAGAAAGATGCCAGAGCCTTGCCAATAAACCACAACCTCATGGTGATATACAGATTAATAGAAATGGGTTATTTTAAAATGTAGAAGCTAGCTAGAAATATGCCTGAACCATCAGCCAAACAGGTATATAATTAATAAAATTTTGTGTGATTATTTTGGTCTGGGCAGCTGGGAAACTAATGTGCCATCTCCGATGACAATGGTGCCTGGCATAAAACCTAAAAACAAAAAAAAAATGCTTCTAATCCCACGAAACAGGAGTCATCTGCAGCTTCTTGGTAGCTGCATTTTTACAGGTAGACTCTGTTTTCTGGTAACAAGCAGAGGCATGGTTCCTTTAAGAGAAGGTTTCTTGACTCAGTGTTAACAGCACAAAATGTGCAGCTTCTTTAAGAGACGGCTTCCTGGTTCATGCTGGAGGCAGGAAGGGCTCTGGCTCTTTCGGAGGTCCCACTACAGAACACTTAAATAGGGCTTGTGAAAAGAGGGCTACAAGTTGCTTAATGGTGATATCGACCTGCTGCATCTCTGGATCTGGGGCAATGAACATGGCTCACAGAGGCAGTAAAGATACTTTGCCATGCTGGACAAGGTGGAGACAAATGATAAAGCCACAGCCTTAGTTCTAGTCATGCTGCTTAGCATTTTGAAAGGGGCTCCTGGTCAGGAAAGCATTACAGCTACATAGTGAAAACAGATTCAGACAAGAAAAAAAAGACCTCTAGATGACTCACAATATTGGATAAATGTACATGGGTTTAGGAGAGAGAAAATAAAGGATACAGACAGTCACAGATTAAAGGTATAAAGATAATGAAATAAATATTAGAAAGAAATAGAGTAAGAAAAATCCACATAAAGGTAGAGATATACAGGGAGAGTCAGGATTATGTATACTACTGTGATTTCTTTAAAGGTTTTGATTGCAGAGAGACACTTGATTCTGGGAGCAGCTAAGCTAAACCAACGTACATATTTTAAAGGTGTCTTGACTTCAAAATTTGAGTGTAAGGATACGTTACTTTGGAAAGGAGGTTCTGCTTTTGTTTCTACAGAAGATGAAAACCTGTGGATTCTTTTCAGGCTAATATGGTTTGATAGAAACCCCCTCCTAAAAAAAGGTTGGACTTTGCCCAACAAAAGCAGGAAGCAGTTTGGAGAAAACAATGCCAAAATTCCCAAAATGATTGCTTATAAATCTTAATTTTCATTTAAAGGAGGTTGATTAAAAACATTTATTAATCACAGTCAATTTCTAAAAGAAAATTAAGGGGGATAAAATATAGAGATGAATATTTTGCATTGGTATAGATCTTGGTTTATTGATACAAATTCAAGGTTGATTTTGTTACACTGTGTATATGCATTTCTGCTCTTGTTTAAGGTATTGTGTATTGCAGCTCATTTAAAATTTAATGTATAGTTAAGAAATTAGATAATAGTCATCTATATTAATCAAACTTTTAATTACATTGCTAGGTTTTCTAGATATACAGAAATATATTTCAGTTAGATAGATAATCTTCAACACTTCAAAGACCTACAGGATATGGCATTTAAAGGGTTTTAACAATAGACTTTTCTTGACAGTGATACATGTCTGCTTCTGGCAGCACCAACCTATTTCAAGAGGTTGATGGGCATTGAAGAGACCAATTATGGAATTTGCGTTCAATGTGACATGGCATCAGGCAAGAAAATGCTCTTGCCTGGAATTGATGGTGTGCTGTATAAACTGGACATGCAGAACTCACAAAACATTTACTGCTAAACTTGCCAAAAAAAAGGTGAGAGAGTCTTTCAGGGTTCCTTTTTTCATGAAAGATTCTGTCAGACATTCTTAGGACATAGAAGAAAGTAACTGACAAACTGTCAATACAGGCAAAATGGTCTTTCAAATTTCATGCTCCATGGAAAAATCTGCCAGATAATGATCTGAAGGCTGAAAATGGATGCTGCAATGTGACAGGAGAAATTTAGGTGACTGTCCAGGCAGTCAGATGTCTCTTTCAATTCCAGAGTTTTGGAAGTTGTTTACAATATTACTTAAATAATATTATATCCTTCTGGGATCTTTGATGAAGTTGAAGACAGATAGTTATAGTTATAACTTTCCTTAGTTACGACAAAGGATGAATTAGATATGAAACTTTCCAGATAAAAATAGGCCCAATATTTTAAGTTTAAATTTTGCTTGATACCTGTTTTTTATATGTAATTTTACTATGTTAAAGTTAAAACTTTCCTTTTAATATAGACAGAAAGGGGGAGATGATGTGGGATTTCCCTCTGTATGCTGTGAATATATTTTATTACCATTGGTTAATAAATAAGTTGCTTTGGCCTATGGCAGGTAAAAATAGAGCTAGGTAGGAAAATTAAACTGAATACAGGGAGAAAGAAAGCAGAGTCAGGGAGCTTACCGGTAAGCCACAGCCTTGTGATGATATACAGATTAATAGAACTGGATTAATTTAAGATATAAGAGCTAGCTAGAAATAATCCTGGGCTATCAGCCAAATAGTTTTGTAATTAATATATTTTTGTGTGATTATTTGGGTTTGGGTAACTGGAAAACAAACATGCAGTCACTGATTACATAAGAATCTGTACTCTTGCCACCAGCAATTTAAGTCTGTGCAAACAAACAACTCAGTTAATCTTCTACCTTTGTGTGGATTACCAGTTGGCATGTTAGAGAAGCATCACAGTTAGTTTCTGATTTTTGTCTCAGATATTAGTGACAAGTGACCTTTAAAAATGGTACTTAAGAACTAAGGTATTCTAGCAGTTGTATCATTAGCTAATGCTTTCCTGTTTTGTGTGGATGAATCTAATGACTTGAACTTGACAAATGGACTATGAAGAACAGAATGGTACATCTGACAAGAATAGAAAAATGGCAACTCTCCAACTTACTTATATTCCTTGTATGGATATCCACGCTGCTCTCTCTCTCTCTCTCTCTGATGCAGGTTGCCATGTGTAGTAGGGAGAGCAGATCCTTTTGTTTCATCCCAGCGCCCGGCTAGCTTACATCAAAAATAATCACACAGAAATTGTATTAATTAAATTACTGCTTGGCCCATAAGTTCTAGCCTCTTATTGCCTAACTCTCACATCTTGATTCTACCCATGTCTAAGAATCTGTATGTCACCATGAGGTCATGGCTTACCGGGAAAGATTTAGCATGTCTGACCTAGCAGCTTTATGGTGGCTCGGCTCTATCTGCTGCCTTCTTCCTCCCAGAATACAGTTCTGTCTTCTCTGCCTAACTAAGTTCTGCCCTATAAGGCTAAGAAGTTTCTTTATTGATTAACCAATGAAAGCAACACAAAAACTGAAGGACCTCCTACACCAGCCATGTTTCAAACTAATCTGCAGAGAAGCCTATATAACAGAGAACCAAAGGAAGCCTCTAGATATTAACCACCAAGGGACTCAGACCATCATTTCAAAGTCCACAAGGGATAAAATCCTGGCAAAAGTTCCCAAGCATACCTCCTTAAGTCTTAAGACATTAGTCATAACCCACATGATAAGTATTGTTCAAGACCCCACTCAGATTCCTAGCCCACAGAAACTCTAAGATCATGAAGTCACTACTCCAGAAGAAATCATTGGCTAGTTAGCAGTAGATAATGGATACAGCAATGATCCCCCATGAGCATATGTAAAGACTATGGGAAAGCCATTTGAAAACAAGCAACTTGACTGCAAACGTCAGGGATTAAAGAAAGGCCTTCCACAAAGACAGGCTTGTCTAGAGTCAAATGTTTATGAGAATTCACTTTTGAAGCATGAAATGTATATGCTTCCTGTTCTTTTTTTTGCATTAAGTGTTAAACACAAATAGGGTTTTCCATCACTCTGGAAGATGAGTTCTTTCAAGTAATTAGAGAGAGAAGAATGCTTTCACAATCAATGATGACTTAGGGCAGTCCTAGGCATCCCATCAGGAAGTTTTCTACCCATCATAAAGTAATTAGCAAGGAACAGTGATATTATCCATGAAGTTGTGTTCCAGAAGTGCATGTGATTTATTTCCCTCTAATACAATGCCTCTTCTGCTTATTTCTTTTCATAAGGTATTTGGGAAGATATCATTTCATAACTGAGGGATTAAAGAGAGGCCAGTGACAGGTAAATGGCCCCACTAATGTTTACAAGTACCTCCAAAGATTTTACTCCGCAAGGAAAATGAGCCATCATTGGTTCCTAAACAATAGCTTACTTAACAAGGCTGAGTTTCATTCTGACTTAATGAATAGAGAGGCATAAGCTAGGCAGTAATCACTTGCATCTCCCACAAATCCTAATACCCAAACTTCAGAATTTTATCACTTCATTTTCCTATGCTTGCTTCCATCTTGTAAAAGGCTCTCTAACTTTTACTCAGAGTCTTGCTAAGAATGAGAAGCAAGTGGTTAAAACTTCTTTGGCTAATGTGAAGGTGGAAGTTTGTTCCAGAAAGACAATGGCCTGTGATAGTTAACATAACTCTTTCTTATAGACTTAATATGTTTTACTTACACAAAGACAGAGGAAATGAGACAGGCAGGGACTGAGTGTTCACTAGCCTAGGGAAATGGGAACAGTCAAGACAGTTCAAGGCCAAGATCTTCTCATTTTCATCTCCAGGAAGATGTTCATAGTATATGCTGAGGTGCCCAGTTTCTCAGTGGTTTTGTATGTTGTTATATAAACAGCTCCATAGTTGTCATTCCATCCATTATGATGTCAGTAGATATGGACAGTTCACTTCCTCTTCTATGGGTTTGTAGTCCATAGGGGCTGGCACCATTAGCTGTCAGCTATCTGTGAGATTTGTGGTTTGGCATCTGCCTTACCACTGGGGCAAGCTATGAAAAGGAATCTAAAGGTTGGCTCTTTGATGAGGTAACACACAGAGCTGTAGTTTGGAGCCCTGTGATCAAACTGTTTCTTTGTTCAGGTCACTTTTGCAGCTTCTGCAGACTTCAGCACTGACAGTTAAAATGAAGTATGAATATGTATTCACTGGTCAGCCCCAAACATGGGAACATGGCTGAGAAGTGGCTTGGGACATCAAGCAGGGGTACTATTTGTGAGGAAGAAACAATTCATGGAGGGTGGAGAATGGGTCAGTTCTCAAGTTCAGAAGACTACCCAAAGGTCAAATGCTGCCGTGCATTTTCTGCCATGTGCTTTAAAGAATTTCCTCGTCGTTGCTTTATCTCAATGAATCCTCATAGGGACCCTGAAAGATGCAGGCTTTTCTCATTTCTCCCTACAGGTTCTAGTTGTAGGTTGTAGAAAGGAGCTACGGGCAGGCCTGCTTTTCATCCTGCCCAGCTCCCGCATGGCTAGCTTAGTCCCAGAAATAACAACACACAAATTGTATTCATTTAAGCACTGCCTGGCCCATTATCTCTAGAGAGTTAGTTACTGACTAACTCTCATATCTTGATATTAACCCATTTCTAATAATCTCGTGGTAGCACCACGAGGTGTGGCTTACCGGGAAAGATTTAGCATGTCTGACCTGGTGGCTGGCTCCATGGCGTCTGGCTCATAGCCCTCTTCCCAGCATTTTGTTCTGTTTACTCCGCCTACCTAATTTTCTGCCCTATCAAGGGGCCAAGGCAGTCTCTTTATTGACCAATGAAAATAACACAATAGACAGATAACCCTCCTCCATCAGTAGGTGAGGAGGCTGAGACTCAGCAAGACGAGATCATGTAGCTCCTCAATGGAAAAAGATGGATCTAAACCTTGCTCTGCTGTCACCTCAAGCCACACTGGGATTTGCCTGGAACTGCTCAGAAGGTTAGGAAGAGTTGGAGACATTAGAAAGAAGCTGCAGAGTACCATTGAGGAGTTATAGCTCCATCCAGAACTTCAGGACCCATGGCTCTAGGTAGGGACTCCAACTCCACACAGAAAACAGGCATTCCAACAGGAATTACTATGTTCCAGGAAAGAAAACACAAGGACATTTGTCACTTATTTATTCAGAATCTGTGATGCTCCAGATACTGCACCAGACACTTGAAACATTGTAAAATGCAGCATGGGAGACAGAGCTCCCTGTCTGACACAAGAAGTGAGGAGGGGTGAGAGAAATGACATTTTGAAGGATGTTGTCAAATAGTGATAGGAGTTCTACATGGACAAAAAAGTAACAATTTTAATACACATATCTTAAGGTATCATGTTCAATAGAATGGCAGGAAAGACAGGGCAAAAAGCTTACCGAGGCATGGAATGGGGAATGAACGAGCTAGAAAGAAGACACCAGTACATAGACTCTGACATGGGGACAGGCCTGGCAAAATAAAGCCATTGTGGTTAAAAGATAGCAAACAAGAGAGAGGTAAGTAGACAAAAGTAGCCACTGACGGGTTAGCGGTCAGCAAGCATGTTAGTCACTATTCTCATTGCTGTGACCAAATACCCAACATGAAGCAGCTGAAGTGAGAAAAGGGAATTTGTTTTTCAGTTTAAAAACAAATACAGTCTATTACAGCAAGATCAGGAACATGAGGCAGCTGGTCACATTGCATTGGCAGTTAGGAAGCACAGAATGAACAGGAAGTGGACAGGTTTATAAGAGGTCCTCCAGGTCCTTGCCTAATGACTCTCTTCCTCCATCAAGACTCTACCTCCCAAAGGTTTCACACCCTTTCAAAATGGATCTAACAACAGGAGAACCAAATGTTTAAACGCACAAGCCTCTGGGGGACATTTCCCATTCAAACCACAACAGAGAGTGACCAAATTCCCAAAGGCAGAGGAAGAGGACCAGAGGAAAGTCAGGAGTAGAAAGTTGTACCATACTGGATGAAGAAAATATTAGGATATCTTGACTTAGACAACAGAGGGAATAGACAAAGTCAGATGCTCAGGAAGAAAAATCTACATGGGCATCTGGAGCTTGGATTCATTCTAAGTCATGCTGTGTCACCAGAAGAAACATACAGTTTACTTTACCTTTTAAGAGGTAATGATACTAAAATGTGATCTAAGTTCTTACTAGCACAGGAAAACTGCATACTCTTGTAACTACTATGCTTCCCTCACTGATTTTCCAGCTCTTACCTACCTGAAAATTTTACTCATCCAAACTGATTTCCAAGCCTGATAGTCTTTACCTTATCTTGCACATAAAGAAACTAAACATGGATGAACATCAGCAAATTATTCTAAGTCATACTGTTCGGGAATAGTACAGCATAGACTCGAGCATGGGCCTTAAATATGGACATTTTAACTCTAGTTTACACATAAACATCCTTGATGCAGGATGTCCATCTGAATATGTGTTGCTTTCATTGGTTAATGAATGAAGCTTCTTTGGCCTATGGCGGGGAAGAATACAGCCAGGCTGGAAGAGATATATAGAGAATGTAGGTGGAGTCGTGGAGATACCATGTAGTTGCCAAAGGAGAAAGATGCCTGAATGCCAGACCCTTACCAGTAATCCACAACCTTGTGCTGATACACAGATTAATAGAAATGGGTTAATTTAAGATGTAAGAGTTGATAAGAATCCTGAGCTAGTTGCCAAGCAGTGTTGTAATTAATATAGTTTCTGTGTGATTGTTTGGGTCTGGGCAGGTGGGAAATGAAAGAACAGTCTCTGTGTACATAATGGTACCCAACTCTCTGACTACACATCCTACTAACACAACGTTCCTTGTTGTATATTAGTCACTCTGGAGTGGCTCAGTAAAGGGTTTACAGAGATGCATAAAGAGCAGGAACATGGGTAGAGTGAGTATCTATGGCTGATTTTGAACTTAAGATTAACAGAGGTATTAATTACCTCTCTCTCTCTCTCTCTCTCTCTCTCTCTCTCTCTCTCTCTCTCTCTTTCTCTCTTCCTCCACTCATTTGGAAGTATTTATTGAGAATCCATAATATAACCAGACTCTATATCAGGTAGTAAAAATTCCTAGAATACAGACTGTCCCTAGTTATCATTGTCAGCTGGAGGGTACAGACTAAAGCAAGCACAGAAATAATATAAAGTCAAAACACTAAGAAGTTCCATAAACATGGGGATAAATATGCTGTGTTAACAGCATATCTCAGCCAAGTGGCCTTGGGATTTGTGGCACTGAGGTAAAGATTATAAGGCTTTGGGCCCTCTCACTACAAAGATAGCATTGGATTGGTAAGAGTGTGCTAGGCCTGGAAGAAGGCACAGGTTGGAATCAGTGGTTAGGTGGGAAAGCAGCAAGGCTGGCCAAAAGCAACTCAGGGATCTAAATGTACGGGGAGGAGTGAATAATGACTCCTGCCATTTTTTGTGGGTTTTCTAGGCCACCTCAATCTAGCAAACAGATGTGGTCAGATTTGGATGAAATGCTTAGACCAGACATAAACTTGGAAAAAGCAGAAATGCCTTATCATCTCCAGCTCCTTTGTTCAACTTGGTTATTCTCCAGGGAGATGAATGGGGAACTCTAGGGATGAAAGAAGAGCATAATTTGGATTTGTGACTTACCCTGTGTGATAGCAGTGGAGCTGCCAAACCAAGATGATTAAAACAAAGATGCAGATGTAAGAAAATACAGTGGGTGGTGGGTGAAATATAACCCCTCCCAGAAGCTTCTCTGTCAGAAGATTCAGGAATCCAAAGAAAGGATAATCTCAGGGAAATAACTATAGGAAATGTCAATCCAGAACAAGAGGGGAGAATAGAAGGGGAAATCAGGTTTAAAAGAAAGACTGGTTTTTTTAAACAATACCTCCTGAAAACTTTGTCCTGGTAGAAAATCTATTGAGTACACATACTGTAGGATTACCCTGTGTGAGAGGAGAAGGAATAGAGGTTTATTCATGAACTAGGTGGGTGTCAACTCCTGATATTATGCCACACAGCAGTTACTCACAAGCACAGCAAGCTCAGAAGAGCCCAGTGACTTAAAGGGACTCAGTGACACAGAGACCTGGATACACAGATGGGAATTAAGTGTGACATGCCAGGTATGGCCAACACCAAGAGAATATATGTGGATTATGTGGATTATCAACAACCACCTCTGCAGTGTTTAACTTCTCAGGACCTCAGTGTTTTCATCTATATGTGGAAGGTAGTACAACCATGTTCAACTATTGACAAGCAGGCTTTTGGGGAAAATGCTGTGCCATATTAAAGGATTCATCCTTCAGAAAACATCATATTCTATACTTACCCATCTCAAGACTGCCTGGTGCCTTTGGTGTACTCAGAGAGAACAGGAGGCACGGAAGCTGATATTTCTATGGTAACACAGCTCCTCCTGCTTTGTAGAAACTCTCTATTTAGTACAGAACAAACCATAACATAATGATAAAGTACATAGCATGGTAAGTATATAAACTAGTACTACAGCTGTACAAGATTTCCATCAGTATCAGTAAAATGTTGTCAGGGGTTTCTGTCCCACCTGGTCCTGCAGCCATTCAGTTCCAAGAAAACACACAGAGGTCTACATTAATTATAAACTGATTGGCCTATTAGCTCACACTTCTTATTAACTCTTATATCTTACATATCAACCCATAATTCTAGTCTGTTTTAGCCATGTGGCTTGGTACCTTTTATCAGCAAGGCATTTTTATCTTGCTTCTTCTGTTCCTGGGTTATAACTTAAGACTGACCCTTTTCTCTTCCCAGAATTCTCCTGTTCTGGTTGCCCCACCTGTACTTCCTGCCTGGCCACTGGCCAAACAGCATTTTATTAAACCAATACAACAGACAAATCTTTACAGGGAACAAGATCATTGTCCCACAGCACAGTAATACTTAAGTTTGCATTTATCTACTTATTCTTTATCAATTAAAAACCTGGGAGTCATATATTTGGCTAAACCCTAACCCTAACTTGAATGACCAGAGCAGCAGTAGAGAAATGACCAATGACCTTCTCCTATCTCTTTTGTTCCCTCATCCAAAATGGCAAAGACCCTCTCTCAGCTTCCCCCTACTACTTCCTGTGTCATCTGTCTTCAGTTCTCCAAAACCTCTATGGTAAATTATTACAGTCAATAGCTAGATCCATACTCTTGATTCAAAACAAACTTTTTTGTCAGTCTTGGGAGTATTAAAATGCAATCAAAATACCACACAACACCTAAGACTTATAAGAAAGAATCAACTTATAAGAAAGAAACATTTTTAGGCTCATGGCTTTGAATGTTTGGGCTCATGTAACTTGGCACCCATACATTAATACTGCATTGAGGCCAATCATTGGGAGCACATCATAGTGAGAAATGTGTTGCTTGATGTAGGAGAACTACTCACATCAAAGCCAGGCCCTGTACCTCTGTCCTACTCCCCCAGAAAAGAGCATGGCATCATGATCTCACTGCCCAATTTGGGGATACCCCTCCTGTGATGGTTACTGTTGATTGCCAACTTGGCAGACTCTGTAGTCACCTTGGAGATGAGCCTTGGGGCATGACTGTAAGGGGGACTGTCTAGTGTATGTTAGTTGATGTAGGAAGATTCATCTCAGTTGTAAGTGGGACCATTCTCTAGACAGGGGATTCTTGACTAGTTGTCAAAGCAAGCCGAACACTAGTATTCATCGTTTCTTTCCTCTCCTGATGATGGTACAATGTGGCCGCTGTCCGCAAGCTGTTGGTGCCATTCCTTCACCACCATGAAAGACTGTATCTGGAATTCTGACACCAAATCAACGCTTTCTCTCTGAGGTTGCTTTTATCAGGTTGTTTTATCACAACAGCAGGAGAAGAACCTAAGATGACTTCCCACTACTAAAATCTCCAGCACCTTCTAACTGTGCCACACACAGATGGACAAAGCAGGAACACGTGGACCTCCAGAGGCCACTCACAAACTAACATGAAGACATGACTAGTGATTGCCATTAAGTCCAATGAGCTGGACATAATGAAAGAGCCGCACTCTTATGAAATGGGTAGTCTACTGGGTTTATCCACACAGGCATCACCAGACACACATGAGCAATGCGTTCCAGCTCAACATCATAATAGCCTCTTTGCTACGAAGAGATAGGAACTTTTCAGCTGCATCACAACCTCACAGAACCACTCTCCGACATGTGATCCATTATTGCTCCAAAGGTAATTTTGTTGTTTTACCCAAATCTCTCTGACTAGAGTCCACATTGGAGTCTGCTTTCTTTTAAGAAAAAAAAAGTCTGATCTCATGCCAACAGACAGTATGAGTCACATATGGGTGCCACTTGAGTGTGATGAGTAAATGAATGGATACTTGGAGGCCGTATGCTAGAGCTAGGTCTGCGCTGTGTCTTGTCTCAAAAGCAGATGAACAAATATTCAAACATTTCATTGGGGCTGATACTTGGAAGCCAGCCACAGTGACTATGCTTTACACCATGGAAACGGGAACCTTTTGTAGGATTTTCTCCAAGTGCTTGTTTCCCAGCAAAGCTGTGAATGTATATGGAACAATTTGTGACAGCTACATACAGCAGGCATTTTGACATGGGAAGTTTTTTCTTACTGAAACCCAACAGCCTAGTAGCAAAAGATACACTTTCCTTTTTACTGCATTTTCTTCTGATGTCTATTTTTCCATAAGTGTCCACTATAGTGGTCCACAATTCTATTCTGTAACTTTGTATTTATTTAAAGAGATCAAATGGAGAGGACATAAAGTAAATAGAATAAAGTACTATATGTGGGAGATGGAGATGTGGGAGTTTATTATTCCTTGTAATTTTCAGAATGCTTAAATGTATCACAAGGAAGTAAGGGGAAAATGAAACACTGAAGATACTCTTAACTTCAGATCTGATGTCCCAGCCCTTTGGGAATGGAGGGAACAAGAATTCTAGCATCAATATATACTCATGTGGGATGGATCAGGACTGCAATTAAGTCTTCATCTGTTTGTGAAGTTGAGCACAGCAAATTACAACACCTCATGGGATTCAGAAGAGACCTTTATATCATCTATAATCAGAGGTAATAATTAACACATATCATATATGTCTAGTAAATGGCTCTGCAAAATATGTTTGAAAAATTTAAAATTATTAGTTGCCTCCCCCACAGATCACTTTTCCCATCTCATGGTAATTAATCATGAAAAAAATCAGTTCCTAAAATCTTGACATTAGATGCTTCCTTTTGTTTCCAGAATGATCTTCAAGGGTAATGTATGGGAGAATTGCAAAAACATTTCCTCTTATGGATCCTAACACACAGAATTCTCAATGTTATAATTTTATATTATCAAGAAATTAACTTTGGATTTTCTTTCTATTTCTTCATCAAGGTCCTCAAAAATGACTCAAGGAGCTACCAGACCCAACCCTGGTCAGATGTGTATGTCACTTTTATTAATATTTGATAGATTTGCAGCCAAACTCTGCTTCTCATTCCTATGATCAGAAACTTGGCCTGGCAAGATACCTCTGCAGGTACTCATGTGTATATGTACACATACATATACACATACAGAGAAAGAGGGGCGGTAGAGAGAGGGGGATACATATTCATATACTTGCATACACACATACCACACACACACGAGAGAGAAGGATATATACATGCATATATATCCTTTCACAAACACGCATACACAGATACATAGTCTACACACATGCACGCATGTCTACACACATGTACACATATACACACTCAACAAGATGAAAAAAGAAATATACTACTCTGAATTAATAAAAATAGCAACTACATTTTAGTTACTAATTTTGTCAGGCACTGAGCTAATGGATATCTGTGAGATATGCCATTCTGAGGTACAGCAATAAACCTTATTTCATAAATAAACATAGAAAGTTTGTCTCTGGCAGTGGAGACGTATTCTTTAATAGCTGGAACTCATCCTGGGGTTCTGGGATTGTAAAGTATAAATTTTCCTAAAAGCTGAAGTATCAGTGCTTCTTGCTAAATTATACAGATCAGACCGGCTTCAGTGCCACCCAAGATTAGATATTTTCCTTTATTCTGCCTTTTCAAGTAGCGACTTTTATTATATTTTATTCAGTTTGTAAAAATTTATTGTCTGAGAATTTCATACATGCATATAATGTGCTTTAACCAAATCCTCCTCCAATCCCTTACCTCCAGCTGCTTCTATATCCCCCCACCTCTTTTCCCTCCCAATTCCATGCACTCTTTAGACCCAGTATGTCCATTCAGTGCTGCCCAGTGTACATAGGTATGAGGCAATCCAGTGAATTATGGAGAGTCTATTAGGAGTCTAATCCAGGAAGTGGATACTCTCCCTCCCCCAGTATCCATTAATTGTCAGTAGTGCCTCAGATAGGGATGGGACACTTTAAGCTCTCCACTATTCACGGTGGCACTTTGGCAAGCTTGATCTTGTGAGTATTTGTGTGTGCCAACCGACCCATCGTGTAGGGAAAACACTGTTTCACCATAGCCCCTACTACCTCAGGCTCTTACAGTCTTTCAGCCCCCTCTTTCATGATAATTTCCTGATCCTTTGTAAGAGGAGATGTGCTATAGTTATCCCTTTTATGTCTGAGTACTCTGCAGTGTCCTTATTCTTTGTGCTATAACCAGTGGTAAGTTTCTATATTAATCGACATCTACTTCCGAGCAAAAGGAAGCTTGTCTGCTGAGGGATGAGAGCTATGCTAATCAACATATATAAAGATGGGAATTTGGGGGATAGTTTAATGCTGCATCCTTTTAGGAGAATCATAATAGTAGGTTCTCCCCTTGGGCCTGTTACTTACCCAGCCATGAGTTCTTGATCCAGTAATATTAGACATGAACTCTGTCTTGTGGGATGGGCCTTATATCCAATCAGAAGTTATTTACTTCAGTAATAGCTGTCAAGTGACAGATCTCTGGAGACTTCACTCTCTCCAATAGATCCTCTCCAACTCATGATGTTCTTCTAGACACTGACCATCAGGCACTGAAGGTAGATAAGGACAAGAGCCTCTAGCATATCTCTGGTATCTTCCAGCCTCTTCTGCATCACCATGCTAGTCAGATCCACTTAAGTGTCTACAAATGTTTTTAAAATGACAGTAACAAAAATCACCACCTCTGGATTTCTCTACTGAGCATTTGTCAAGTTCCAAATTTTTTAGATTTATCATCATTGATCTATTTGGCCTCTGGCTACTTCCATACCCAGCATGTTCCCTCTTCTTATGAGAACTATTTCAACTGAAATTTGTAGTAACCTGTTAACCCAGATGTATACAATTTTGATGGGAGTTGAACTCATGAAGCCCACCTTAAGTGTTCACACATGAGATCCTTAAGCACAGAGAGAAGTTGATGCAGGCAGAAGGATGTGCTTGGAGATGTTTGCACCTTTCTTCAACCTCAGTCCTCAAATTCACACTCACCAGCCTGAACGTGTATCTCTTCCCTTCTCATGACCTCAGTCTTCCCACTGGATTGTCACTCACTGACCCTTTTATTGAAATACCACTCAGTAAGTTTCCACCATATGCCAGAAAACACGAACACACAAGTAACTCTTAGGAAACTGTTCAGATCATTTCAAAGAAAGAGACTGGAAGCATGTAGCACACCAATTTCCATTTTATTCCAATGCATTTTAGTAGGAACTCTGAAATTAGCTGTCTTCTGAAAAGGATACCTACTAAAATAAACATTAAAAGCCCTCTGAAGACTGCTTCAAGGAGCTAGATAGATAGCAATGTTTTTAAAAGTCCTTGCTACTCTTACATACGACCCAGGCTGGGTTCTTAGCACATACATGAGGTGGCTCACAACTGCTTATAAGTCTAGTTGCAGGAGATCTAATGCCCTCTTCTCACCTCTGAGAGCCCTGTGCATACATAGTACAGATATACCACTCAGGCACACACGTATATATAGAAAAAAGTAAACCTTAAAAAATATTCCTCTTCAACTTTTGTTGCACTAGCAAAGTGTGTAGGCGAAATATAAAGACAGGTATGCTTTTCACATATAAAACTTAAACTAAATGCATTTTATTTAAGTGGCATTTGAAATTCATTGTATAATAAGCATGCTTAGTCTGCTGATTTCTAGGTAGGAATTTCTAGTTGAAAAGTACCGTTCTATTGAGTATTTATGGGAGCATAATATGTTCTTGCCATACATCAGCTAGCATTATGACTAACATTTATCCAGTCAGCCCGTTCTTATTATGTTCCTCAGGAGCCCTTTTGATGCAATTATGCCACATTTTAGATATATCCACATTTCTACCACCTGGGATTAAATTCTGTCTAGCTTCATAATTTTTCAGGTAGGTGTAAATTGATTTCTTTTCTTACTGTGGCTCCTTTAACATAATCCTTTATTTCCATACCTAATAATTTTGTTTAACTGAAAATGTCATCTAAGGGCTCAGGTAGATTCAGATGGTTGAGAAGACAAGAAAAGGCCTCATTTCTGATGCACCTTTGTTCTGTTCCTGTTTTCTGTGTCATTTTGGAAGAACAACTGAACCCCTTGTATGCCCTCAGAGTCAAGTTCCTTCATATTGTGTACCAGATCCAAAGCTCTGCTTTTTCTAAGTTGTAAATTTTGGTTTTTGGAGCTCTGAAATATTGAACAGCAAATTCTGAGGTTAAAGAATCACACATCTGTGTTTGTTTTTTGTTTCTAATCTCTCTAGTGAATGTGAAGCAATTGATGCATGCTTGGCTGTTTAGGGAAAACAATGACAAAGCCAGTGATAGTGACTGCTGGTGTGTGGAGGGAAGCTGTCATGCTCTTCACACCGTATTAGGAGCACAGCGCTGTGCTATTTTGCTTTTATAGCTAGGGAAAGTGAAACTCAGAGACATTGACAAACTCGTCTGAGGGGACAAAACAGGTGAGTAGAGTCACTTCAGGCCTGTACTTACTTCCACTTCCGGAAGTGGCTCCTTATCTCATTCCAGATTTTTCCTGGGACCATAGATTATGTCAAAGAATATTTTTCCAACGTATTAGCAACTTATAAATTCCCCCTTCTTTATTTACAAATTTTGAACTGATTTGTGAAGGCCTGTTTTGCTTATAACACCTTAAGCTTTAAAGTTTTAATACATTTATTTGTGTATGTGTGTGTGTGTGTGTGTGTGTGTGTATGTATGTTTGTGCATATGTGTATGACGTGAGCACACAGGTGCCACAGTTTGTTTGTGGAGATCAGAAGACAACTTATAGAAATCAGTTCTCTCCTTCCAGTCTGTGGGTCCTTGGTTTGTAACTCAGGTCACCAGGTTTGACATCAAGTACTTCTACTGGTGGAACCATCTCTCAGACCCATAGAATGAATTTTAAATGTTTATATATGTAAATAGATTTCCTTAACATTAAGAACACAGTTTTTAGAAATATCTTTCTTGGCCTGGAATAATTTTCCCCTGGTTTTTAGAACTTTTGTAATACTCTCTAAGACCCTATAAATATAAATATTGAGCACCTAAAGCCTAAAATGATGTTTAAAACCAGAAGTGCATTTGATTTTGTATTGTTAAATATTTACATATGTTTAATAAGAGAAGGACTCAAGGACTGAACATTTCATTTAAACACATCTTCTACGCAGAATTTCAAGGTTATTTATATAGTTATTTTTAATCATTTTATACATGAAACCAAGTCCCATGCTTTGAAATCTTGTATTTGTGGTATCAAGTTGGTACCCCCAAATGTTTTGAGACTAAGGATTCTCAACCTATCTCTTCCAATGCCATCCTATCTTGAAAGCCTAATATTCCACCACTGTGAAAAAGGTATGTGAGAACAATGTTGTATTACTGCTAAAATACAAAAACAAACATGACTTATTTATTTTCTATCCAGCATCACACCACAATCAACACCAAAGAATTCTGTAGTACACGAAGTTCCAAAGATGTCTCCATACCAGCAAGCAAAGCTCATATCAGCTGAGTGTCATACGTTTAATTTCACCCTAACACTGTCTACTTGATAATATCAGCTCCAACAGATGAATACCTCAACTGTCCATCTGTCAACACACACACACACACACACACACACACACACACACACACACACCACATGTACACACACCTACCTTTAAATGACAGTTTGGAGCCACAAATGCTTTTACATGTGTTCCCACCCATTTCCTATTAATAAAAGTTCCCACAATCCCTCTTCATATTAATTAATCTACTTGAATGGCTTCCAGGATCCAAGGAGCCATTTGGATTTACATGTTTACTTCAGAGGGTATTACAGAGAACACAGGTGAAAAGAAAAGACACACGGGGTGAGAACGGGGACAGTGGCATGGTATAATCTTCCATGCATTTTCCAGGGATGCCAACCTCAAGGGGTCTCCATGTGTACTGCTTCTGCATGCTTGCCAAACCTTGTCTCTTCTGGGTAGTGGAGCTGGAGATGTTGTATCTAAAATGCAAATAAACTAGGTGGGGAAACCCAGCAATGTCCATGTGCTTCAACGTCTGTTTGGTGCTGTGTATCCTTCCTTCCTCCTACATGGAGAGCAAGAACCCTCTGGAATGATTGTCTTGGAACACTTTTCAGACTAGAGTAGTCAGAGAAGCTCTTCATGAAAGCTAAAAGACAAGATCAGGCTAGAGAAGAGTCAAATATCTAAGATCCCTTTAACAGAGTGGAAGAAATTCTGGTTTCTATTGTCTAACCTAGAAAAGATGCTATGAGGTAGGATCCATGGGTAAAAAATACACATACTACAATGACATCTCTTCTCATTAATAGAAATGCTGCTTTCCTTGAACTCTCAATGCTTAGGCAAAAATCATTGATAAATCATTACTGTCCTGAGTCTTTGCCTGAAAGTTGCACTATGGACAAGGCTAACCAAAAAAACAATCCAACACACATAGTTATATGCTTTGCCTCAAATCCTCGGCTCTTAATAGAACTGCCTACATTACTTTACAGTCTAGATTTTGTCCTCAGTTCCTCCATCTTCTGTCTGTGATAGTGAGCATGTGAATGTTTTAGAATTATCTTCTGTAATAAGACTCTCTTTCTCCTTCTCTTAGTCCCAATTAATCATTATCTAACTGGGAAAGAGCCTTTTATAAATTTTCTGTCCTTCAGGAGAATCATGCAATGTTTGCAAAACTCAAATTAAAATTCCAAGTTTAAAACGCCGTTCCAAATTGCTTCTGGACCTACTGTTTCCCAAGCGTTTGGGCACCCCTTGGCTCCTCCCTCGTGTTCAAACTATTCCTTCCCTTAAGAAAGCCATCATTCTCTCTTACTACTTCATTGTCTTCTGCCTCTAATCATGTTCCTCCCTCTCAGGTCTTAGTATGGTGATCTAAACCCCAAGTTTGAACTGCTACCCTAATACTTGTCAGGAACACATCAACCCTAGTAATAAAAGTCCAGATTACTTAACAAGAAAGAGCAGATCATCACAATGTATTTGCCCCTGCCTTCCTCTCATGACTCCTTTAAGACTCACCTTCCAGCCTTGTTAATTCTCTCTGGGTTTTTATAATTCCCCTGCATGTATGCAGCTCTCAAAAATTCTGTTCCTTCTGCCTTGCAAATAGTCTGCATCCCACATTCTTGTGTTAAGCTCCATTTACTTATTTAAAAAAAATTATGTGTTCAAAAGGGTTTTCTCTGCATGTGTGTATCTGTGCACCACTTGTGTGTCTGGTGTCCACAGAGGCCATAAGAAGCTATTGGATCCTCTGTAACTGGAATTAAAGATGGTTATGAGTTGCTATGTGGGTAGGGGAATTGAACCCAGTTTCTCAGATGAGCAATCAGTGTTCTTAACTGCTGAAACATCTCTTCAGTCCCTTAGCACCTTTTATTTTCCATTCGCTAGACAACTCAGGGATCATTCTATACTGGAAACTTTGGAACATAGACTCTTTTCAATCCTTACCAAACAACTGCAGTGACCTTTTCCTACATTCCCTGGCCATCTTACTGTTAGTCATCATATTTCAGATGTCACTGTTGACTGCTGTTATTCTTTAGTGGATGCTCTGTAAGAGAAATGAAGCCCTAGTTGATGCTGACCACAGGTTCAGGAACTAGCATATGTTTGACACTAAATAAATCATCACTGAATGACAGGAGATGGGTTGAACCTTGGCTTGGCAAAAAACTATTGTCTTTGATCTGTTTACTATCCAAAATGGCAACTTGCTTACACTAGGACTAGGAATATAAATAATCCAGGAAAGAAAGCTATTACTCAGTTCTTATGTTTTAAAGAAACATTGAAAACCCTAGAAATACTTTGCCCATCCATTTAGATAAATGCAGGATCTAAGATGTGTTGTTTTGAAAATAGAGACACTCTTTCTTTACTGTGGAGGAGGCATTTGTAAATCCATGTCTAAGTGTGAAAACATAAAAAAGTACAGATTTCTTTTCAATTTCATGTTCACTAACTGTGCACGGAGGGAGTTTTAGCAAACATCTGATACACACTGTACATCTGAATCCCAATGATCACACACAACAGCTTTGTACTTTTAGAGTAACAGAGGACTCAGCTGAGCTATGATACTGAAATAACATGAGTCAGATTTCAAAACCATTTCCTAGACGAGGATTTTGAAGACCGTAAACAAAATCTGTCTCGTTTTTATTCCCTATTCATTCCTGTTTGCCTCCCAGAGTAGCTCATGGAGGATTATCCTAATACACAAGCATTTTTGCCATTTTAGGGACCATTAAAAGGCAGAATTAAACACCTTGAATACAGTGAAAAATAGGGGTGCCACAGATTTAAGGATACTTTAGATAACATAGGGCCAATTCCTATTCTCTCCCAGGACTTATGTGGGGCCTGGGTCCTAGCCTACCTTTACTTCTCTCTATCTGATCATGTGGATGTGCAATGTTTGGATCTCAGATAATTTGGACCCTGCACAGGGACTTCCTTTTTCCCTGTGTACATCACAAGAGTTCATCACACCAGAAAAGAAAAGGAGGTGGGACAGGGAGAAACCCTTACAGCAAAGCAACTGAATAACAATGTAGACATTACCAAATGAGAAAGTGCAGGAGAACTCCCAAAGAGATGGATTCAGGGCAAAATAACAAGTCACAAAAGGGAATTCTCTAACATCCATTATGGCCCCAAAGCAGGTCTTTCTCTGATAACTGATGTTTTGATTGCAGACTTATCCACTATTCAGATTTACACCTTTCTAAGATAGGTTAGTACTCAATACACTCATAGTAATCCACCTTTCCTCTGGTGGCTCAGAGTGCTTCAGGACATAGGAGACACTGAGAAATCCTGAAAGTCAAATTGCTCTTTATATTCTCCCCTCCATCTAAGTGTGTGTGTGTGTGTGTGTGTGTGTCTGTGTGTCTGTGTGTGTGTGTGTGTATGTGTGTATTTGTGTGTGTTGTAGCTCCCTTCCTCCATCCTTCCCTTCTTTTCTCTCTCCTTCCTTCTCCCTCTCCTTTCCTTTTTCATCTCCACGCTCCTTTACATTTCTTCCCCTCTTGTCCTCTCTTGAGTTAAAGTATCTATAAAATCTCTGGCATCAGAAGTTTCAAAAATTCAACTGCTGCAGGACTTCATGTAACTGTTTAAAAAAATAAGAGTGACAAATCCTGTCTCTTCCATTTTAATTTAATGATAATGATGAAGAAGAAGAAGAAGAAGATGATGATGATGATGATGATAATAGTAATATGAAGTTCTCATAGCTAGAAAGTTATATTGAAACAGTTTCTTTGTCGAAGTCCCCAGTCAGTTACTTTTTTCCCAGTATAGACAATAGGCCTTTTATCTTTATTGATTGCCTAATGGACTTGATAAAATCCTATTGGAAAGGTAACTCATTCAGGTATTGATTTAATTGAGTCTGAGACAATCATCTAGTGCTCTTGAGCATATTGAAGATTTTAGGTGTTTTTCACATATAATTCCTGTACATTTCCTTGAGATGTAATTCTTTAGAATTGTCATTTTAACCTTAACCATCCCACAACAAGCTCAAGCGGAAAGAGCCCACAGACTGAGAGTATATCTAAGCAATGCACAGATGTTGGATTATTTTTAATTGTTATTCTTAATGACAGGCTCCAGTGCCTATCAAATATTAACAAATATTCTAAAATTTCCCCTACAAACAGTGGGTCCTGGATTATTCCCACTGAAGAGGCTAGAGGCCATTAGATTTTATTTATCTTTCTTGTCAACAATTATTAAGAGGAATGAAGGAACTGAATAGCCTAGGCACTGGATGCATTTTTTTACCCATCTCAGGAATGAATTTATTCATGTTATTTCATTTTAATTCATGCTTCATCAAGCACTACAGAGCCTCCTTCCACATGCCTTTCATGCCTTGACAAGTCTGTCAGCCTGGCTCTGCCCATGTACACGAAGAGCTAAATGTGTAAAGACACAGGTGAGCAAAAAGAAATCTTGCTTGATTTTAAATGACGGCTCTAATCACTCCAATTGTGCAGCTCTCGAAGTATCCTGGTAAAGGAAATGAGAACCTCATGTCCACTCTAGCCAGTAGAGCAACAAATGCTTGCTGCATGCTATGTCTAGCCAAAGTTACCCACTGAGTTGACATTCAGTTTTGCTTTTCAAATCTGTAGAATGTATTTCAAATAAACCATGAGAAAGAAGTTATGGGCAGAGAAGAAGGCTCAGTGGGTAAAATGCTTGCTGGGCAAGCATTTAAGACCTGCGTTCAGTCTTCAGTGCCTATGTCCAAAGCCAGGCATGGCAGCACATTCTTGTTGTGCTAGGACTGAGACCGTAGAAACAGGAGGATTTCCCAAGGACATTAATAGGAGTCAGTCAAACTAACTGGTGAACTCAAGATCCAGTGAGAGAACCTGTCTCAAAAAATAAAAATTGTGGATAAGACTGGAGCAATGACTCAGCACTAAAGAGGATGTATTGCTCATGTAGAGAACTAGAGTTCAGTACCACATCAAGTGACTCACAGTTACCTGTAACTCTAACCCCTGGGAATAGGATACTGTTTCCTGGACTCTGGACATCGATCTGTACAGGTCCCTACACTAATATACATATACACTAATCCATCCACAGGTATAGACACAGACACAGACATATACACATAAATGAACACTATTAAAAATAAATAATTAAAAGTAAAACGAAGAATCATATAGGCAGATATCATCATTACCCAATTCTGTCCTCCACATACATACATCTTATTACATGTTTATGTGCATGTGAACACACTCAAGAATATGTACATACATATACCAAAGAAAGAAGAGAAAGAAAGGGGGTGAGGAAAGAGTTAGAACAAAACAAAACAAAGCTCACAGCTAGGAAGAAAACTGGTGAGACTTCAAATCCCCAAGTAATTCTCAACTTACCAGTACGTCATATGGCATTAATAATTTATGTTGATAAATTTGATCTTGTTGAATGGATTAGAAGCCTAAAAAGGAGAAAAACATTCTATTTGGCAATTGAGATCTTTACAAGAAACCTATTAGGACCAAAATATATCCACTGAATAGACAAGAGTAAGCCCTCACTGTCCCTAACTGGGTTCCCAAGGAACCCCTTAAACAAATGGAGCCACTCAGTCAATGGCCTGGGGAAGCAAGGCTGAAAGACAACAACTAAAAACAGTTGCGGATATTGACATCATGACAAAATCCTGCCCTCTTATGCTGATGAAGACAGAAAGGAAAAGAAATACAGAAAAGAAGAAGATTCAAGATGAAGACAACCGGCAATTGTTATGGGGGTCAGAAGCACTGGGAAACACACAGGAGGGTCATTGAGGTTTGCTAACTTCAGGTCAAAATTTACACATGGTGGGACACATCTGTGATCACAACACTTGAGAGGTGGAAGCAAAAGAATCAGGACTGCAAGACCCTTAGCTATGTGGTAAGTTCAAGGCCAGCCCGGGCAAGTTAGGACCCTGAGTACCCAGTACCCACATCAGATACTTCAAAACTGGCTCTAACTCCAGTTCCAGAGGATCTGACACCCTGTCCTGGTCTCTCTGGACACTGCATACATGTGATACACAAACATACACACAGGCAAACACTAATACATTAAATAAATACATAAATAAATAAGTACTTTTTTAAACCTTAAAAAAGGGCAGGCACATGGTTAGAAATAATTGGAAAATTCAATTTTCTATTTTCTTATTTGTTTTTATCTAACTACCCACGACAAATGCTTGTGATGATTCATTCTCTAACACTGAACTTGTGGTGACACATTCTGGTGTTCACACGTCATGATGCTACAAGGAGATTTTCTGCAAAGTTCTTTTGTAAATCAACTACATAGGGGGCATAGATCCAAACACAGGTCTAGAGGGAAACTGTGCCTATAGCTACATAAACCTGAGGAGTCATGCACAGATCTTCTAAGAGTTAGGAGTAAGAGAGATTTAAAATATTAAAAGGAGTCAGGATGGGGATGGAAAAACAGCTCAGCAAATTAAGAGTGCTTGCTACACTTATAAAGGACCCAGGTTTTGTTCTGAGGACCCAAGTGGAATCACTCTGAGTGCTGTACTTCTGAGCATCCAAAACTCTGAGCTCTCACCACCTAGCATTTTATATTTAGGGGACCATAAGAAATATGCTGTAATCATGATCAACAGCTGAAGTTATTTCTATTGCACGGCTTTGATCTAGACAATTATCTTCACCCTTACCTCAGGAGATCTGAGGAGAAAGAAATGAATAACCACTAGCCCCATCAGTCTTAGCTGAATCACTAGGAGTTACTACTGTAAAGACAATCTGATCTTGCTAGTTCATAATACACCAAAGACGCTAGCTAAGCGGAGACAGAGACAGTGGGTACTTGTCACAGTGCTTTGATCCCTCTTTTCCATTCTCACTGACTGACGACCCATGTCTGCTAGAAGAGAAAGCTCACACGATGAAGATGAAAAAATTTTAAGCTACGCAAAGTACTGTGCTCTGCATAAGGCCTTGAAGGAAGAACTGGGTTTAGAACTCAGATCATCTGTGTCAAATTCACATCAGGTGAGCTTCAGCCAAGTCTACAATCTTGTCACTTTTGAGTGTTCTGTTGTCAAAATGCCTCAACCTAAGATCTATTGTTAAATATGCATTTATTGAGCCCCTATTATATATCAGACACTGTTGCAAGTCAAAATACCTTCTTCTTTCTGATTTTCTCTAAGAGGGCACAGTAGGGCTGCAGCATCCTTACTTGAACAAAGGGACACATTAGGTACATTTTCTCTAAAGCTGGGATCAGCCTTGTAGCTGGTTGTCAGTAAATAAAACAGGAAGATGCATGCTATCCAGGTCATAATGAAAGATTTACCTAATTGATTTCCTATTTCTATTTTCAAAGAATGTGGAGCACCCCAGGTACCTTCCCTTGCTCTTGGCGTGTTAATAGCTTGTATATTATAGGAGACGCAGGCATTCTAATGATGTATCACAGTAAAGGAGGGTGCACACATGTTCCAGCCATTTGTCATGGCAGTGACTTGAAATTATTGCTCCCTTTCAAAGTTACTGCCCAGGTTTGCACTAGTTCTACTCCATAAATCAGCGATTTAAATGGGAAAGAGCTCAGATCTTGATTATAACTATCCTATGATACCATCCCTACTACCTCAACAGCAAGAGTCTAGGTTCTATCTGGACCTCTTTTAACAAGTTTCAGGGGGAAAAGTCCAGCTCTGGCATAGTGGGATTACAATAAGCATATTTTTATATGTAAATGAAGGTTAAAATAATTTTCCAACAAATCACCTAAGGAGGAAGTTTTACTTGCACATATTATTGTTGCATAGACCTCAGTTTCAGAGGAGCCACATTTGCTGTGTACTCTACCAACTGCGCTTCAATCGTCTGTGACATGTACCTGCTTGTCTCACAGAAGACACTGACTACAGCACAAGGAAGGAAAGAGGTCAAAGTTGCTGACAGGAAATTTTATTATCTCCATAGAAGCACTGTGAAGAGCCAGAGGTGCATCAGAATATTAGTTTCTTTTCACGGCCATAACAAAACAGTCGAAGGAATATATTTATGCAGAGAAGGAAGCTCATTCAGCTTAGCTTTTGACACTGAAAATCCATGCAGTAAAACACCAGAACTAGTGAGGTGTCCATGGTGGACATCAGAGTCTAGTCAAGGGCAAGAGTAGATTTCAACAGAGGAAGCCAAAAATAGACTGATGTCTTCCTCTGAGTCACATGACTTACAGACCCACCTCTCCTTTTATTGTAGCCTCATTTCTGATAGCTCCTTGGCCATCCCATTCCCTCATGTTTTCCTCCCCACTTTCCTTCTCCCCTCACTCTCCCCTCCCACCCTCCCTTCTCCAACACCCTCATGCTTCCAATTTTCTCAGGAGATCTTGTCTACTTCCCCTTCCCAGGAGATCTATGTATATCTTTCTTAGGGTTTTCCTTGTTACCTAGCTTCTCTGGGATCATGGACTAAAGGCTGGTTATCCTTTGCTTTATGTCTAATATCCACTTATGAGTGAATACATACAATGTTTGTCTTTCTGGGTCTTGGTAAGCTCACCAAGGATAGTCTTTTCTAGTTCTATCAATTTGCCTATAAATTTCAAGATGTCATTGCTTTTTATCACTGAGGAGTACTCCATTGTGTAAATACACCACATTTTCCTTATCCATTCTTCAGCTGAGGAGCATCTAGGTTGTTTCCAGGTTCTGGCTATTACAAATAATGCTGCTATGAACACAGTTGAGAAAAATCTCTGTGGTATGAGTGTGCATTATTTGAGTATGTGCCCAAGATTGGTACTGCTGGGTCTGGGGGTAGACTGATTCCCAATTTTCTAAGAAACTTCCATACTGATTTTCAACATGATTGTACAAATTTTCACCTGCACCAGAAGGATTTCCCACACCGCACCAGCAAAGAAGAGTGCTCTCCTTTCTCGGCAACCCTTCCAGCATAAGCTATCATTGCTGCTTTTGATCTTAGCCATTCTGACTAGTGTGAGATAGTATCTCAGAGTCATTTTGATTTGAGGGAGTCATTTTGAGGGAGGCAATCCAGATCCAGAAAGACAAACATGGTAAATACTCATTCATAAGTAGATATTAGATGTAAAGCAAAGGATAACCAGCCTATAGTCCACAGCACCAGAGAAACTAGGTAACAAGAAGAACACTAACAGAAACATACATAGATCCCCCTGGGAAGGGGAAGTAAACAAAATCCTCTGAGAAAATTGGGAGCATGGGGTTGGGGTATAGGGAGGTCAGAAGGGGAGGAGGAGAGGAGAAGGGAGTGGGGAGGAGCACATGAGGGAATGGGATGATCCAAACAGGGGAAGGACAAGGAGGGAGAGCAAGGAAAGAGATATCATGATTGAGGGAGCTATTATGGGGCTAGCAAGAAACCTGGCACTAAGGAAATTTTAAGAAATCCACAAGGATGACCCCAGCTAAGACCATGTAGTGGAGAGGGGGCCTGAACTGTCCTTCCCCTGTAATCATATTGATGACTACCTTAATTGTCATCATAAAAATTTCATCCAGTAACTTATGGAAGCAGATGCAGAGATCCACATTGAAGCACTGGGCTGAACTCCTAGAGTTCAGTCAAGGAGAGGGAAGAGTGATAATATGAGCAAAGTGGTCAAGACCGTGATAGGGATACCCACTAAAACAGTGTGTACCACTAGGATTAAAGACAGGCACTGCCCGGTTTCTATGACAACCGGTGTGATTACTGGGAGTAAAGTTGTGTGTTACTACTGCCTGGACTATAAAGTTGATCAATGCAACTGTTTTACTTTCTGATCTTCAGGAAAGCTTTATTATTAAAATCCAAATGAAATGCCCCTACAAGAGCACTTTCTACCCCTCCAGGGGACTCAAGTTTACCCCCAGCACCCATATCTGGGGGCTCACAAATGCTGGAACTCTAGCTCCAGGACATCAGAAGCCCTATTCTGCCCCGCCCTGCGCGCTGCCACACACACACACAAAATCCCTCTTTATGTTACCAATAATCAATATCATAGTAATAGCCTCTAAAAATCACTGTTATCTCAGGACGAATTTCCAACAGGAATCTGTTGTCGGCTTTCTAGGGAGAGACTTTCATCAAGAAGCTCACACTAATCTATGTGCTTCCCCCCCTGGAGTCACACTGTCATCTCCATTTTCTTCCACCAGTGCCAAAAGCTGGGGTGCTCTTCTGAGTCAGAATCATTTAGCTCCTGAGTGATCCTGTCACATACAGTGACATGCTCCGCTGGTTAATACAAGTTTAAGAATTTGATGCACTCTGAGCACAACTTCCTTGTTGGTGATGATGGGAGTGATTCGGAAGAGAGGAGTCGTGTGCCTAATAATTTGGTACTAAATATATGTTTCAAATGGAAATTCCCACTGTGTCCATCAACTCCAGAAGAGTTCCTTCCATTTGCAAGTGAGCTTAAAAAGGAGCCGGTTGCACTACCAACCAAGGAGTGTCTGCAAGACTGATTTAAATGGAGATTTAAACCACATATCAAAGTCCACTTTGGCAACTATATATTATTCTGTCCCAACTCTCTGATTAGGCATTTAGTTATGAATTGATTTCCCTGATGGTTGTTAATTTTTCACAAAAGAGGGGAGACAAGGTAATGTTCTCCATGAGGCCACCCTCATTCACATCTTGTAAGTGCTCATCTAGATACATGGCAGCTGGACATAATAGCCCAGTTATGTTTCGATTCCAAGCATAAACTTTAGCAGAAATTATTCACGGTTTACTCTGGAAGCAAACTGGGGTGACAGCTAGCCACTTTCTTTGTAAATAATCAAGATAATAACCAGGCAGCCGCTGCAAATAATAGCTTCTGCATATTTTAAGCTACTATGGTATCTCTGATAAAACAATACTTTATTCAAAATTATGTTTCAACTGAGACCCATAATTTCAGGGTGAATCATGAGCCGTGGTGCTTCTTCACTAAGAACCGATTTTGTGATATTGATGCTGAACACCTATCAGATATGAGATGCAATGTCATTTCCAGACACCATTTGGTTGCTTCTCTTACCTTTAGGCTAGGAGTTTACTGCTTCCTTGGAGTTTGGCCATATCAAACTAGATGGCTTGTTGAAATGCAAGGCTTTAAAACTGGAGGGCCAGGGAAGGAGTCCAGTATAGCTTCATTGTCCTCCTAGTAAAGGACAGGGTCATGTGCATTTGGTAAAGAAGAAGTGGACTTTATATCTCAGTCTAATTAGTTTTGAAGCAAGGTCTTGCTGTATGAGCCCATGCAAGCCTGAAATTCACTTTGTAGCATAGGCTAGCCTCCCGTCTCAGCCTCTGGAGTCCTAGAGAGAATTACAGGTGTTCTCCACCATGACCAAATTTTGATCACACATAACTCAAAGATTTATTAACTTTTATTTTATGTGTATATATGTTTTTTGCCTGCAAGCATATCTGTCCCACATGTGTGTAGTGCCTGCACAGACCAAAAAGGGAATTGAATACCCTAGGCTGGAACTAGGATTACAAATGGTTGTTAGCTAGCATGTGGGTCCTGGGAACCAAATCTGAGTCCTCTAGAGGAGCCTTCAGAGCTCCTAAACATTATTATCCACTCCAATGTCCATACTTGGAGCAGCTGAACACATTCACCATGTCTTCTTCTCAGCTCTACTCCCTATGTGTATTCTTCTACAGACTAAATCCTGATCTAAGCAGGGAAGAAGTGGCCCCCCCACCCATCCTCTCAGATGGGCATTTGCTCTCCAGCCCTCTTCCCTTCCTAGAGGAAACTGGTACTGATCAAACAGGATCAGAGAATGGTCATGAAGGTGCCTCAATGAATAAGAAGCTGGTCACAAAAACATAAGAATCTGTCCTGGGAATCCCCAGGGACCCAGAACAAAGAGCAGGCACATGACATGCATCTGTAACCCCAGTGTTGGGAGTTGGGGGAGGCAGAGACAAAAGAATCCTTAAAGTTCATTGGGTGCCAATCTAGTCAACACAGCAAGTCCCAGGGACAGTGAGACACTTTCTCAAAACTGAGGTCGAGAGTGGCTGAAGAAGTCATCCCAATATCAACTTCTACCACCCACACTCAAATCCCTCACAGGTGCAAGGAGTCTGCACTGCCGAAAACTCATTCTAAGGAACGTGTGGGTCCTTGCACAGAGCTCTAATTTATAACCCAAACTTGACTTACTAATTCACTTCGATGGGATTTATGAGTTCCCACCAAACTATAAAAATCACCTACTCTTCTTTCCCTGGACCCATACTAAGTACTAGCATTTAACCAGCATGACCTACGCACTGTCATTTCAAAGGCCAGACCTATCCTTTCAAATCTTCCTCAATCGTTAGCCTTCTTTTGACTTCTGGCAGCTTTCCAACCACCCATCCGAGCGCTGGCCATCTCCATTGTGAGATGGGGTCAGGAAGAAATGAACAGAGTCAATGCTCCTGGCTGTGCCCCAGCAAGTGGGCTGCAAGTACAGGCAGTCTTAATTGATGGCACCACTTGCTGAGTCTCTAAATTAAAATATTCGATTTGAGCTGCATGACATCCAAGGATCAGCTTGACCTCTCGGTGGAGCGCAGAGGTGGTGACATCAGAATGCAGCAGGCAGCTGGGGAAGGACATCGGCTCTGTAATTAAGGTCCTCCCTTGCCCTCCAGGGAATGGTGCCAAATCTCCAACTTGAGAAACAGGGCAGATAAAATGTTAATTGCAATCATGTAGGAGGAGGCGCAGGTATTAACGGTTCTGTTCACCTTGCACAGACTTCTAGAAGGTGGTATCTGGGAGTTGATGTCTCTATTAGCATTCTGACTGTGCCTTCCAAGCCTGTACTGTGTGTGGAACTCTCTCTTCAAACATGTATTTAAGAAGTAAAGGTGCCCACTAAGAGCAGCAGAGCTCACACATTTAGACCCTGTATAAGGATATGGAGAGCTGTTATCCACACAGGGGCACCATTATTTATTCCTGCTACATTCAGCCAGGCTGTGACAGATGCTTAGAGCCTAACTATGTTAAGCATGAAGAATCGAAAGATATTCTCTGTCTTAAATACATTCTCTTCAAAAATTTTCATATGAAGATGACTGCCGTGCTAATTGGCAATTGCATTTAAAATTTTTTACTAATGCATGTTGAGGGTATACCATAATAGGGTTAGATACGCTTTTTCCATACATGTATTCAGTGTACATCCCCCAAACCTGTACATCCTAGTCCCTAGTAAACACTCCTCTATTTTCAGATGGAGTTTACATATAATAATATATATGTAGATATATAAATATATAATATGTGGTACTGTCTTTCTGTGTCCAATTAAAACAAGTCCTCTTTCTAGTTCTAGCCATCTGTTGCAGATGACAGGATTTCATGCTTTGTGGCTGAATAATACTAAATTATGCAGACATAACATGTTTTCTTTATCAACTCAACTATTTATAGCCATACGATATTCAATCTTGATCGTCAACATAATGGAATTTACAATTACTAAGGAAACGTATTCCTGGGAATACTGCCTTTAAAGTATTTTCAAGATTAGATTAATAAAGTAGACAAATTCATACTTAATGTGGGTTGTGCTATTCAGAGGGCTGAGATGCTGGACGACATAGAGAACTGACCAAAAGTGCACTCCTCCTCCTGCTTCCTGACTGCCAGTATAATGTGACCAACTGCCTCAAGCTCCTGGCTCCATGCCTTCTCTATCACGATGGGCTAAACCCTGAAACTAAGGGCCAAAAATGACTCTGAGCTCCTTAGGTTTATTTCTGTCAGGGTATTGTATCATTACAGCAGTGAACCAAGTAGCTGATACAGGCTCCTAGGCTGGTTGTGTTTCTTAACTCCCATGAATCAACACAAGGAAGGGTGCGCACACCCCTCTTACATGCTTTGGTCCCCTCTGATACCCAGCAAAAGGATCACTGGATCATGAAGCAGTTCTATTTTCAGTTTTAAGGACTTCCCATACTGTTCTCCATAGCAGCTATACTAATTCTACTTTATACTTCCATTAATGGAGTCTAAGAGCTCCTTCTGGTGTTTTCACCATTTGTTGTATTTTGTTTCTGTATTTTGATAGTAGCTATTCTAACTGGCAGGAGATAGTATTTCATTTTTTGTTTTACGATAATGAATATGTTTTTTTAAATGTGTCTCTTCAGATCACTTTCCTATCCTTTAATTAGATTACATTATTGTTAAGTTTATTGAGGTCATTGTATATTCTGGACATCCACCCACTGTCAGAGGAATGGCTGTCAAATACTTTATTCTGCTCCATTGGTTGTCTTTTTATTTGTTTATCATTTCTTTTGCCTTGTAAATTTGATATAACTCAGTGTCCATTGTGCTTTTATTCCCAAAACCTTTAAGGTACCTAACCAGAAAAACTGCTCTATGGCTCAAAGTCTTGAAGAGATTTCCTATACTTTCATTCAGTATTTCCAATGCTGCTGGTCCAATGGGAACCACGTTGCCCTTTAGTATATCAGTAAGTGACTGAGGAATTGACAGAGGAAACTTTGGAAACACAAATGACACATTCGTAGTCCTCTGATAGTTTGGAGAGGAAGAGGTGGAATCAGGCACAGCAAAGACTGCTGTTGTCTTGTGTGTGTACCAGGGAACAGTCTGGAGACACTGCAGTGGCTCCTCGTAAACCTGAATGGAAAGTTTGCCAGAAGCACCTGAAACAGGAATCTTCACTTTCTCCAATCTCCTCTCTTATTGCTCTGCCTCCTGCAATAGCCCAAGCTGCTTCTCGCATCGTATGAGGTTCTTCTTCCCTGGGCCTAGGCTCACAGTATGCCCTCCAGCTGTAAGGCTTCTCCTGTGCTCTCCTGAACAATAACATCTGGCAATTCTTCTGCTTGAGTCCTTGGTTTTTTATAATAACTCAGTAAACCCAGGATGTCTCTTAGAAACTGTTACAAGCTACTTCATTGCGTAGTTGCACGCCTGCTTTGTTACTGTCTGTCTCTGAACCTGTATTCCAGACAGACTATAAACAACCAGATGGCAGAAGTCATGCTTGCACCTTTCATGCACAGTTGTATCTGTGGCATAAAGTGTCATGTTTGGTTAAAAAAAAAAGTAGTATAGGTTGAGAACTGGGTAAATAAATGGAGTGGAGACAATAAGATTGCAGCTCTGATGGTTCGTCTTTACTACTACCTTTTATGGCTGTAGGCAAGTTTTTGAAAAGAAACAACTGAAGGGAGAATTAATTTTGGATCACGGTTTAAAAAGACCCAGTCCAGCGTGACAGGAAGGCATGATAGCAAAAGTGCCCTGTGGCTGTAACAACAGAAGTGTGTTTTGCTCACATCTTGGTGAACTATGAAGCAGAAAACTCAGCCACAGGTGGAGCTGGCTAGCAATACTCTAGCCCCATCTCTACAGACCTACAACTGCCAGATTGGGATCTCATGCCTCAAAGGTTCCACAAATCCCCAAGATCATACTACCAGCCAAAGAACCAAGTGTTCAAACTTGTGAGCCTATGAGTGATATTCCTCGCCTAATATCACTCAGAAAAAAAAATGGGAAGTCATGACAAGTCCCACCCACTCATGCATGTGGGCTCAGTGACTACACATTCTAAACATTTCAGAGGGGGTTCTAAAGACTTCTGGGGTTCTCATGACAGTCCTCTCACCCAGCCCAAGGCACTGGACTCATCCAGATCACATGATCCAGGTATTTTTTTTTAAAGAGATCACCTTTAAGCTTCATTCTTTTCTGTTTCTTTGATAAGGAAAAAGTCCCAATGCACAGAGACTAATCATGTTGGACTGTCTGCCACTTTAGTCCACATAATCAGAGAAGCTTTGCCCACCCCAACCCCAGCACCCATCAACCCTGGCAACAGTACCCTGAAAAGAAATGACAGAAGACATCTCCCAGGGAACTGTGCCACCCACTCCTAGCTCTAACTGAAAGGCACTTTAAGATTGGGAGGAAAAGACAGGTTTTTCCTAGAATTTCTGCTTGGAATGAAACAGAAATGCAGGCTGCTCTCCAGACAGTTTCAGGAGACACACAAAATGATGAGCTGAAGTATTTCTTCTTAAACAACTGAATATATTACTGCTCTCCTCTTCTAAAACAAAATGTGTTTCTAATGCCCAGCACAGGTGGCTCTCCTACAAACCAAGTAGGCAGTTGCTTACACCAAACAGAGACCAGTTCAACCTTATGACTTATCAAAAATTCTCCAGTTTATACTATTTGATGTAACATATACATTCAGTCTACCATGCCTTTAAGTTCTACATTATGAGTGCAGCCATCTGAAAATTGTGAAGCTTAGGAAAATATATATCTGCATTAAGAACGCACAGATGTTTTCCTTGTGATTGTTTCTAAAATAACATTGCTGTTGTATTGTTATAACAGTTGGAAATGGTGGTATAATGATTATATAACATTCGTGCTAGATTCAGTAGTGTGGTGTTTTGAATGAGAATGTTTCACAAGGTCTCATGTATTGAATAGGTTGTCTCCAGGTTGTGGTACTGATGAAGGAGGTTTAGGAAGTTAGTCTTGTTGGAAGAAGTGCATCACTAGAGAAGGACTTGTATCGTTTCCAGTTTGATTTCTTTACTTCATATTGGTGGAAGATGTGATCCCTTGACTTCCTGTCCCTGCCACCATGCCAGCCACTAGTTGTCATGCTTTGACTCTACCATCATGGACTCTATCCTTTGGGAACAATAAATCCAAATAATTTTTTTTTCTTCTGTGAGTTGTTATGGTCATGGTATTTCATCGCAACAGAAAGATATTAATACAGGTGTAAGTAATCTAGAGATGGTTTAAATATGTGGAAGGATGTACCTGGAGCAATTATGAGAGAGGTGCGCATCTGTAGGTATGGGTATCTATTGGGTCCTGGAGCTGTTTCCTTACAATACCAAAGACAGTCACACTTTCCTTTCATTATGCATCTGGGCATATTTGTTGAAGGCAAACAAAAACCAAAACCAAAAATACACCTGTTCCTAATATCAGGGGTTCTTCTAGGAGAATGAACAGTTATCCAAATTCTGTGTTAGCTTTTGTGACATTACAGAGTGAACCCAATGCCTCATGCTTGCTAGGCAAGTTACCCTTGAACCCAGTATCTTCAAATGAGTAGGATTCCAAATGGACTCCTCACCAAGAGACTTTTCAGTTATTAATCCTTCACTTAATGTCGTGGTTCCCAGCCGCCAGAGTTGCAGCACCTGTGAAAACCGGAGACTATTTTCTGACCTGTCAATCTTAATAGATAAAGTAAAAGCAGCTTACAGGTAAGAGCAGACAGGTCTACACAAGATGCCACATAGATGAACTCATGAAAGACACCCCATCCATAGTAGGCATGGCCTAGTACAGTCTGAGAAAAGGAGAAGACATGAAAATGTGCTAAACAGTCTTCAGGTGTAATCGGAGGCTGCTCGTTTGTTCCTGGCTGCTCAAACTGAAATAATCACACAGAAACTATATTATTTCAACACTGTTTGGCCAACAGCTTAAGCATATTTTTTTAGCTAGCTCTTATGTCCTAAACTAACCTTTGTATTGCCACTTAGCTGTGGCTTGCCAGGTAAACTTTAATCTGGCCTCTGTCTCTGGTGGGCTGGTGGGGCTATACGACTTTTCTCTGACTCCTCTGCCTTCTCTCTCTCTCTCTCTCTCATATATATATGAGAGAGGCTTTACTCTTTTAAGCTATTGGCTGAAAGCAGCTTTATTCATTAACCAATAAAAGCAACAAATAGACAAAAGGACTTCTTATACATTTCCCCTTTTCTGTTTAAATAAAAAGGAAGGTTTTAACTTTAACATTGTAAAATTACATATAACAAAGCAGGTATTAAGCAAGAATTACAATTACAACATTTATATCTACTTTATCTTTTATCATAACTAAGGAAAACTATAATTATAACTATCTATTATTCTACTCCATTAAAGACTCCAGAAGGATATAATATTACCTAAGTTAACAGGAAGTGCCTTGTAAGCAACTTCCAAAACTTTAGAATTGACAGAGACATCTCACCATCTGGACAGTCACCCAAAGTTCTTCTGTAATGTTGTGGGCACCTATCTTCAGCCTATTGGCCCATAGTATTTGATAGATTTTTCATTACCACACGATTCATGAGCTTCAAATAATTCATAGCAGAAATGTTAGATGGTCAGCTAGTTAAATGAATTGCTAATATATAATAAAGTCAATTGTCATTAGAATCAAAATGTTGTTGCATTTTAATACCTGACTACAGGTGTCATATTAGGGAAAGAATCTAAGTTGTTGGAAAAGTCATTTATAATGACTTATCTAGATGATATAAGCCTAAGGAGTAGAATCAGAATGTCCTAGGAGGATAAAAAGAGAGTGGGATGCCGCAAAAGATGGCTCAACTGGTAGAACACTTGCGTCACAAGCAAGAGCACATGAGTTGTGGCTCCAGAGCCACCTCAAAAAGCAGGTTTAGTGGCATGTCCTTGGAATCTCAGCATGGTAGAGTTGTGTATTGATTGCTAGGTAGATCTTTGGGGATCCCTGGTCAGGACACTTAGTCCATTAGTGAAGCCAGGTCAATGTCATACCCTGTCTCAGGAATAAGACAGTGTTCCTTAGTAACAACACTCAAGGTCATCCTCTGGTCCCCACATGCACATTCATACTTGTACACCAGCACACACATGCACCTTCAGCTACACACATGCACGCGCACGCGCGCACGCACGCGCGCACACACACACACTAAGTTTGAAAAAAAGGGCCATGTTTTTCTTCTTGATGCAGGAAAGATAATGAGTGAGCATGGGGTAAGTAGGTATAAACTTTGGCTTTGAGGAAAGTTGCCTGACAGAAGTTTAGCTCTGTAACACAGCAAAGAGAAACCTCAGTATCTAAAACTAAATCATTGGGTTTTTTGTTTTGTTTTGTTTTTTGGGTTTGTTTGTTTGTTTGTTTGTTTGGGTTGGGGGGGAGTTGAGGCATAATATAAATCTAAACTGGCCCCAAATTTCTGCGTCTCTGGTCTCCAGTCTCCCAAGTACTGAGATCACAATTTAAGGACCATGGCTAGCCAGAAATAAATCCTTTTGTGTGCATATAGACTAAATCTTTCTCCACTGTCAAAAACATTCTATGTCTCGAGTTCTCAAAACATTCCAGGCTACACAGTTTACAGAAGGCTGGAGGAAATTTTAGATGCAATTTCACAGAAACAAAGGGGAAGTGTATGTGAATAGAATCCCCCAGAGGAGAGAAAATAAAATCCCTTTGAATAACCTTCTTAGGTCTTGCAAATACCCGTAGACTCTTTAGCAGTTGGTGTCTCAGGCCTTGAGTTAACTTCACTGGCTCAATTCCATGCTGATTTTTTTTTTAATTGGGTGGTAACTGGAAGAAAACTTGAGACTAGTTTCAAAATTTTCTGGGTATTGGGTTGTGATCTTGTTGACACAAATTGCCAACTTCTCCAAAATAGTCCAACTCCACAATGTCATCTTTTTTTCATCATGGTATCTAGTCTAAACCAGAACTTTCAAGAGAAAATACACTCATATCTTAGTCACAATAGTCACTTAAATGCTACTTTTGAGGGGCCCAATATAAGCAGACCATGAAGACAGAGGCTTCTTCTTAACACATTTAAGCCTCAACTTCCAAGGAGAGCTTAAATTGAACATTTAACACACATTTCAGTTACTAACAAAATGAGATCTTTTGTCTGGTGAATAGTTTTATACCAGTATCAATCTCTTGGCTTTTGACAATTACATAAAATTATGATTTGAATGTAAAATGTCCCCCATTGGTACACACGCCTAAATCCTTATTCCCCAGCACATGTCACTGTTTGGAGAAGCTGGGGAACCTTTGGGACTGGAGCAGAGCTAGCAGAAGTACACCACCAGGGGAAAACTTTAGGGTAAAATCCACCTCTGGTACCAACTGGAGCTTTCTGCTTCCAGGGATCTCTACATGTGATGCTGCAGTTGCCACCTTTCACTCATGACAATGCCTGAGTCATTCCAGTCCCCGCGCCTTGCCCACCATGGTGGACAATGTCCTCTAAACTGCAAACCAAGCTGAAAATGACGTCATGTAGGTTGTTTCTGTCAGGTTTTCTCTTACACAGATAAGATACATCACAACCCAGTAGAGAGGTGTCTGTAGGGACCTTGACTGACTTCTACAACTTCTGGTGAGTCCCATTATTCCAAACATCAAAGTCTAAGAGAAATAATGTTGGGGCTGGAAATATAGTTCCCTGGTTAGGAGCACTGACTGGGCTTCCAGAGGATCTCGGTTCAATTTTCAGTACCTACATGGCAAGAGAAATAATGTTAATGATACCATCCACACACGAAATAGAATATAAAAATATGAATTATGAATTTCCAAAATTGCTTGTTTGATAATCATCCCTGTGATTAAGTACTCAAGATCAATATTCTAATAACTTTTTCCTGTATAATGATAGTTCTATATTAATAGGCCTATGCAAGCCAGTCATTGTCTCTTTACTACTGTTTAATAAGGGTTGGGGATGTGATTCATTGGTAGAGAGCTGGTCTAGCTTGCACAAGGCCCTGGATTCAATTTCTGGTACCACAAAAATAGAAGTGTTACTTCTTAATGAGCTATTTAACTATTTTGGGACAAACTTAACAGTGATTTCTCTTTTGCAGGTGAGAATACAGACACAAAGGAATAAGGCATGTGACTGAAATTATGTGGCTCATACTGGACTAGAACTGATTCATAAACAAGGCTCTAGGATTCCAGAGAAGACCCCATATATAGCCTTTCTGCTGTCATCTTCTCACACACATGTACCAAAAAGAAAAGTCCAGGGTATGAATCGAATTCATTTCTACTGCTAAGCAACAAGTTGTCAGGAAGACAATGGCATAAGATGACCCTGTTTGCTGTCTCATGGTTTATAAATCAGAAGTTGTGCTACATCATCTCTGAATTTTTGAGGGATGAAATCTTGAGGATGAGGTCCTCTTCAGGAGGGTCCCCCACTCCCTTGCTTCCTAAATCCTGAACTCAGATCATAATACCCGAGTTTCTGCCTTGAGCGTTTAGGTTGCTTCTGAAAGCAGTATAAGCTGCAGGCCCTATTCCTGAGCTGCAGCTCTGTAAATCTTCCTGTAACTCCGCACTCCACTGTCCTTGCTACAGATATACCTATGAGACAGAACACCTCTTCTATCTCTGTCTCCAATTCCACCCGAGACAGCCTGCTCCTCATAAGGCCCACTGTGTCACATCAGAGTCAGTTTCAGGCACAGCACAGGTGGAATCATGGGAGCCACTTAGAAGTCCCCCTCCCCCAGGATTTAGTCTACTTTTTCAAAGTGCTACCAGTTTGATCCCTTAATCTGAAAGTATAGAAGTACAGAAAAGTTTTATCACTCAGACCTCCGCATACGTTCTACACTTGAACAATGTGGTCTTCCATTTTCCCCTCCTGGAGGTTCCTGATGTGAAAACATTTAAATACACAGTAGGACTCGAAATGGAAGTTCTTATGTGCTGTTGCTTTCTATTATCACATTTTGACTATATTAAAAACTGAATGAATGAATATTAAGAGAACTTGTGATATAAATAATGTATGGAGATAACCAGGCAATACTTGGGGGAGGTGTTCATGTATTACTTGGAGGACTCCTAGAGCCAAAACTCAGACAGAAAATGTTTTGAAAAATTTCACTACAAACCAATTGCTAAAAAATGAAAAAAAAAGGAATATACATAAACATACCAAGATTCCTAGGCCTCTTGCTCCACCAGGGTGAACAAGAAGAATTCCAACAGCCATGTATCCATGCGCTCCTCAGCTCCGCTCCCTCTGTGCCTGGGAGACTCCCTGCCTTACTGCCAAGGTCAACAAAGCCAGACTGGTTCCCGGAATATGTCAATACATAATTAGAGAATGGGAAATAGTGTGAGACTAAAAAGTAGGAAGACATAGAAAAGTACTTTGTAGGAAAAACTAAGCAATGTTAAAAAGATAAAAAATAAAAACTTGGGGTGCGGAAATTTTCCCACAGTTAAGAGCACTTATTTCTCGTCCATAGGACCCAGGTAGGTTCTCAACATCCACATGGTGGCTCATAACTGTGTGTAACTCTGGTTCCCAAAAACCCAGTACCCCTTGGCCTTCATAAGAGTTAGGAATGCAGATGGCACATAGGTATACCCACAAGCAAAACACTGGTACAGATAAAATTAATATTTAAAAAATAAGGATAAAAATTAAAGGGATTAAGATGAAAGAGAAAACAAGTATGGGACTCAAGTTTTGAAAATGAACCTTGTGGGGTTGGTGAGAGGTTTCAGTGATCAAGAACAACTGTTTCTCTTACAGACGAGCTCGGTTTGCTTCCTAGCACCCCCATCAGGTGGCTCACAACTACCTGTAACTCCATCTGTAGGGGATTTGACTCCATCTCTGGCCTTCTTTGGCACCAGTGCTCACATGGTGCTTATATATACACGCAGGTCCATGCACATAAACCACACACATACACAAAAACTTCTATAGAAAAAGAAATGATATACTCAAGACTATTGCAAGCAGTAGGAAGAAGGATATACATTGTATTTAATGGCTTATCTGAGGGATTCAAATGACACCTGCATTTTGAATGTTGAGTTAGTTAAAATTTTCAATTAGTAAAGGAAACAATTCCCTAACTTAAACATTATAAGTGGAATAATTGTGCTCGACTATTCAAAAAGCAGACCACATGAATGCTCTCTGGGGTCCTGTGCAATTTTTTTGTAGTAATTCCTTTTAAACTCTTCTGAACAAAAGTCTTATCTCTCTCTAAATCCACATCTGTGGATTTAACTGTAGATAATCCAGGGGAAGAATGGCTACTTGTATAGAGGTATATTTTTGACACTCTGTAATGTGCAGTTTAGTGTTGAGAAAACATTCACATCATATTAAGTATGATAAGTAACCGAGCCATACTTTAACATGTATGGGACACTGTGTATAGAGAACTTAAATATTAGGAAAAGAAGTTGAGCATATGCCAATTTTAGAATATTGAGGGAAGAAGGGCTTCTTGAATTCAAATTCCTGGGATATTACAGGGGAAAAAAAGTCCTTATCTGAAGTGTGGGATAAAAAGTGCTTCTGATTTTTGTGTGGATTGGGGAATAATTCATGGACTTTGCTAGTTGAGTATTCCTAATCATAAAATCTGAAATCAGTGTGGGCAAGATACCTCGGTGGCTAAAGATACTTGCCAGCAAGCTTGGCAACCTGAGTTTGACTTCAGTACCCATGAATTTGGGACATTTTAGATGTGAAAGTGAGAGATGTTCAGACTGTCTAAGTGAAAATATGTATAAATATGTTTTTCTTGGAAAGCATAGCCACGATATGATAAGATATCAAAGGATCATTTGACTTTGCATATTCATAGGAAAAACAGGACTATGAGAAAATCACCAGAACAAAGGTCTGTACTCTTCCAGAGAAGACTGAAAAGTTATGATGGCACTAAGTAAGTCTCAAGTGTAAGTCTCAGACTGTGAAGACGCAAGTAGCCAGCTTTCCGGTTATACGTGGGGCTGGCTGTACAATATCAAACAGATACAACATCAAAGTGAGCCCACTTTCCGATCACTGGCACAGCTGGCTCCATTTAGTATTCATCAGTCACTAGTAACAGTGTGTGGAAGAAAGCCTATGACACAACCTTAGATGAACCCTGATTTGGGCGTTTTACAATCTGTTGTCCTTTTATATGCTGAACTAGAGATGGAGCATGTAAAACCAGGGTAGAGTGAAAGTGACTGTGAATTGCTAACGAGGCAAGGCAATAAAAGACACTGTGGCCTCTGCCTTGGGCTCTTATATTGTCTGTCACTCTGTTACTACACTAAGGGGACACCTGAGGGGCCCCGTGGAAACACCTACATACCAAGGAACTTAGGTGTCTTTCAAAGCCGGTAGCAACAATCAAACGAGTGACTCATATAGGACCTGAATTCTCTAGCAGCCCACTTTTCATGACGGTAATCCCACTGACAAACAATAGGCTTTTGACAAGATATCCTGAGCCAGGATGACACTGGCAAGCTTCTCATGAACATGTGACCCAGACACATGACAGGAAATGAAAAATTGTTGCTTATTATTATTATTATTATTATTATTATTATTATTATTATCATTGTTATTATTGAACTAAATTTTGGAGTCTTTTGTTACCCAGCATTTGAGGAGAAATTTCATAAACCAAGGTTAAGAATTGGTATTCAGCCTCTAACTTTGATATTCAATACCCAAAGGGGTCAAAGCAAATGTGCTTCTGCCCCTGACGAATGATGTTAGTACTAAGGATTCTAAACATACACCAGAAAGCTTTTTTAAAACCACAAGCTGAGAATGAGTTCTATTTGAGACAAACAATTGGTATCCTATAATTGTGGACTCAAAGTGCAGCCACTGTTCCTTTTGAGTAACTATTGGAAATGGCATTGCTGATATCTGCCCTCAACATGTGGATATCACAAATGTTCCATCAGCCCCTTTACTGCCTCCCTACAAAAACAGTAAAACCCTTCTTCCTTTTTACATTTTTTTGTCTTCACAGTAAAAGAAGGAAAATTTCATGCTAATTCCCCAGCTGGATTTAGAAACAGAACAAACCCATCACTGGTAATATCTTTACTGATATAATAATGGAAATAATCAAATTGACATTAATAGTCTTGATGGAATTTGTTTAAGTAATGAATTTAAATGTATTCACTGCACACCTTGCAAAACTTGATGTTATCTACAATCAAAAATTAATAAGCATGGAAATCTACAATGTATTTATTCCTGAAAAGGATAAATATTGTGGTCTCATAAGAAGAATTGAATGATCTCAATGTTTCCCTTTTTAAATCTAAAGTAATTAAAGGGTGAACCAACCAAGAAGAAATACAAATAATTACAAGAGTTGAGCCAGTGAAGAAGAACTCACCCACAAATAAGGGGTTGTTTAAATTCAATTTTTAAAAGCTTGAAATTTTCAGGGTCTTGCTGGAGATATGAAATAGTGCTTCCAACAGGAGGAATTACAGGCGTTTGCTTTTGCAAAGCTTTGCTAATAACATACATGGTATATTGTGGAATATTTTGGATGTAAATTCTAACTACACAGAAACAAAAGCTATCTGGGTTTCAATAATAAGTCGAAAATGAAATCAATGGAGCATTTAGATAGTCTGCTTTAAAAGTACAAGAGCAGACCAACAATATGTGCAGTGGATAGTTGGGGAAAATGACGTGAATGGTTGTCAGGTATATGGCACACGTGCAGAAGAGAATGGCTCGCTCAGAAACTGACAGCAGATGCTAACTAGGCAGACAACTGGGTCTTTAAGAGTGCCCTCCTCCTATCAGAACTCAGTCTATTCACAGAATCATGATTTGTATAAATGGCAGTTTTGTGTCATTTGTTATACCACAATATCTAACTGACTCAAGACTCACTGTAGTCCTTACCCCACTTGGGAGTGGTAGGTGATATTATTCACCTTTTAGAGGCGAGACCTGAGAGGTATAGAGAAAATAATGTGTTGCTTAATGAATCTAGGTAATTCAAAGAAGTTGGTCTTGTGGGATTCAGATATGGTTGGTATTGTCCGCTTGATAGAACCTAGAGTCAGCTGGGAAGAGTCTCAGTGAGGGACTGTCTCCTGTAGGCTTGTCTATGGGAAACTGTCTTAACTAAATTGGATGGAAAGACCTAGTCCACTGCAGGCAGCATCAGTAGGTCCTGAACTCTAAGTGAGTGAGGAGATCAAGCTGAGCCCAAGCGAACAAGAATGTACAAATCGCTTTACTTTGCTCTGGAATATGGTTGTGATATGGCTAATTATTTGTACCATTAAAATAAAGGAAGCTCTACTTTATTCTATGGCTCACAGTCCAGAGAGGGAGGCACTGAAGCAAATACTAGGTAGGCAATAATTGTCTAGATATAATAAAGTACCCAGCCTAGGGAAACTTGTATAGGTAAAGCCTTGTAATTTACAGCCCCCCTAGTGCTCTTCATAGGGATAGGATAAAGGTAGAGTATTCTTAGATGGAAAAGTAAGTAATAGAAAATTAATATTCTGTTTTCCACAGATTCACACAATGAAGGCTAATACTCATTTTAAACTAACAGATAGGAAAATTTTAGACTATAGCATTCAAGGACGGCAGTCCCTCCCAAAGCAGATTTACCCTCTGTCATGCCTCGTGATCCCATTTACTTCCAGACCACTTGGCCACAACTTCTCTCATTGAATAATAAAAACATTGCTGGGTATTTTTTAGTTTTACAGATTTACCCAATGTTGGGAGAATCACATTCTCCCCAGTTAAATGTGGGGAGTGAACTGTTTGCTTTACAAAAGGATTTTTAACTTCACAAAGGATTTACAGAACTGGACTTTAAATGGCAACCTCTCCCAAGTGCACTAAACTATGACTCCATTTGCAAGCTATTGCTCCTATTAAGCAACATTTTCAGGTTAAATTATGTTTCCCTCTGGGTCTGAAGTAAGCACTGAGCATCCTTTTGATCTAACACACGCAGGAACACGTGACCAGGAATATATGGGGTCCGAGGCCTGAATCTGGCTCTAACAGCCTGGATCTTGTCCCTGACTCTGTCTCTAAGAGCCAAGCATTGAGGTGACTTTGGATAAGTCACTGAAGTTCCTGGAGCCTCCAGACCCTGACTAGTATACAGGGTCTTGGGGTGGGGGGCACCCACCTTGAAGGCTCATGGTAAAGGTGAAGTGGACTAACTCAGAAATGCCTATCACATTTCTAGACACATGTTAAGCATTTCACCTGCAACTACTTAGACTCTTTTCCAATTCACTCTGTTGTTGTTCTGGTTTTTTTTTCCAGGCAGGAGATTCTCTTCAAAATATGATTTTTTTCCTCTTGCCAAACTGTTCTGCTTAAACTCTCCACAGTTCCCTGCTGCTCTAATCAAAACTCAATTGCCTTGAATGTCTTACTGAGGCCTCCCTGCCTGGCATCACCCTGCTTGCCTTTCTCATTAGTCACCATGCTCATTCTTGGCTTGCACACAATTCTGAAAATGTTGGTCCCAATTGAAGTAAAACAAAACAAAAGCAATTTTCCCTGTGAGCCTCAGCCTCATTTCTCCGCTCCCCTTGGCAATGAAACTCCCTGATAGCTTCACCCATGTTCTCTGTCATCAGCCCCTCTCCTCCCAACTGCTTGCTTGTCACCCCTATGTAGCCATCTTCAGAAATGAGTCCTTGATGTATGTCTTTCCCTTGCTTGATCCTCCGGGACATATCCTGCCCTCATTTCATGGTGACCTTAAATTTCTGTTTACTGAGGATGGAACTTGGGAAACATGTGAGTGGTTCTGAGCATCATCCAAGCCACCAAACCAAACTTGCTACCCCATCCTTAGAGTGGCTCTCTGTGACAGTCAGCTTTCTGTCACTATGAGAAGATACCTAAGCAATGAGCTTTCAGAGGGAAAGGGTTTGTTTTGGAGATCCCAGTCCATTGGTCAGCTCCATTACTTTGAGGCTACAGTGAGGCAGCACACCATGTTGGAGGGAACATAGTACAGTGCAACCATTTATGTCATGAGGTAGGGAGCAAAGAAAGATAAGGGAAGAGTTAGGACACTGGGGTCAGGAATTCACCATTAGGAACATGCTGTGAATGATCCAAGGGTCTTCTACAGGCTCTACTTCCTAGAAGTTCTACCCCTTCCATAAATGCCACTTGAGAACCAAGCCTTAACAAGTTGTCCTTTGATGAGGTGGACTCAACATCTGAACTATGACACCATCTTATCCCCTATGATGCAATCACATCTCATGTGAATCATTAGGAAATCCTGTAGTCTTTCCTTCCATATTCATTACAAAGCATTCATCTCTAGTTCAGCAGGAAGAGGGGTTCTTTGAAAACAGAAAATAGAGCCTGGCCTAGTTTGGCTGTTGTCTTAGTTACTTTTCTATTGCTGTGATTAGACACTATGGCCAAAGCAAATTATAGAATGAAAAATTTACTGGGAGCTTGTATTTTTAGGATGAGTCTACGACCATCAGGGAACATAGGTGGAGGCTGCTTGTTTGTTTGCCCAGACCTTAAATAATCACACAGAAACTATATAAATTCCAACACTTATTTGCCTATTAGCTTAAGATTCTTAGTAATTAACTCTTACATCTTAAACTGAGCCATTCCTATTATTTTTTTTATTTTTTATTTATTTTTATTTATCATGGCTTCCAATAAGGTTCCCAGGCATCTGTTTCCTTCGGAGGCTAACTGGCGCCTCTCTGACTCTGCCTTCTTTCTCTTTCCATCTCTGTTTAGATTTCCCACTTGGCTATAATGTACGCTGACATAGGTCAAAATTATAATAAAACATATTCACAGCATACAGAGGGGAATCCCACATCAAAGGCAGTAGAGCATGGCAGCAGGCAGAGGAAGGGGTGGGAAGAAAGGAGGGAGGGAGAAAAGTGAGAGAGAGAGAGAGCAAGCCAAGTGCTCTCTTTCATTCCTGTATACCGGGAATATCATCAGTTTTTGAAACCTCAGAGACTGTCCCCAGTGACATACCTCTTTCAACAATGCCACACCTCCTAATCCTTCCCAAACAGTTCTACCAACAGGGGATAGTAAATATCCAAACATATGAGCCTATGAGGGCCATTAGCATTCAAACCACCACAGCTATTCAGTGTCTCCCCTGCCAGTGATAACCCCACTTCATCATGAGCACAGAACAATTTATTGTTACATTTAGTTATTATTTGTATTTCCTTCCCAAATACAGACTCTCCAGAGACAGGTCTGCCTGTTTGACTGAAGTAGCCCACCCAGATAGAAAGGTGCCTGTTTCGGGAATGATGCTCAGAAAGCAGCTGTGTGTGCTCTTGGCACACTGACTTTCTGTGGTCTACCACCTCTGATGATGCTGTGTGCATCATTCTGTCAGAGAAGCCTCATCAGCTTCTCCAGCCAGCCATCCTAGTGATAGGCCTAATTCTCCTTTTCTCTGTCTTTTGTGTGGTTCAGGTTCATGTTTGCTTTGCAATTACATAACTCTACCAGGGCAGGTGTAAATAAAAACCAACAGAGCCTCCATGCTGATCATCAATGCATTGCTATCTGACTACATCTGGCACATTGGAAGCACTCCATATCCACTGAGTACACGAATCGAAGATGGCATTCACGCTATTGTAAATATGCAATGTTCCTCTACCTGTTAGTGACCGCCAAGAACATAGGAAATAAATATAATAAAAAGCAGTCTTATTTATTTGCTATTTGCCAATGATTTTTCTTGGCTTCAACATACCCAAGTTATCTGCAGGAATTTGTGTACTGTTCTCATTTCTACTCTTCATGACTTTATTATTTTCCTGTGGCTGTGGCGAAACATCACGGCCAAGACAATGTATTGATAGACGTTTCTTTAGGCTTACACCCCAGAGAGACAAGGCTCCATCATGGCAGGAGGCAGGCTTGGCAGCCAGATTAGGAAACAGAAATCACATATTTCCCCTCAAAGTAGAGAGGAGCCTAGACTTTAGATGGGGCTTTAAATCCTCAAAATCTATTCCCAGGGATATACATCCTTCATCAAGGTGGTACCTTCTAAACCTTCCTGAAGAGTGACACCCAGTTGGTATCAAGTATTCAAATCTTTGAGCTTATGTGGTACAGTTCTCATTCACATTACTGCAGTGGCTAAAGGAGTATACCCTGTGCCAATGTCACATTTTACTAGAATGCTACTTCAATGCAACTCATTTTCATGTGGAGCAAGTCTTTCTGTTCTCATCAGGGAGACATGCAAACATCTATGTTTCATGTGACAAATCAAAATTTGTATGTCCAAACTCAAAAAAAAAAACCATTTTAAGTGTTTTCTTTTCAAATCTATTTCATGGGAAATTCAAGAGAATAATCAGCATTATTAAAAAGAGTAACATGAAGCTGGGCCGTGGTGGCATACATCTCTAATCCTAGCACTCAGTACTTGGGAGGCAGAGGCAGGCAGAACTCTGAATTTGAGGCCAGACTGGTCTATAAAGTGAGTTCCAGGATAGCCAGGACGGTTATGCAGAGAAACCCTGTCTCAAAAAACAAAGAGAGAGAGAGAGAGAGAGAGAGAGAGAGAGAGAGAGAAACGTAACGTGAAATACCCACACACAAATATAATTGTGTGTGTCTCCCACCATCATACATATACTGGGTTGTGATAACCGAATTAGAATTTTACTTTGTGTGTTCTGGTTCAGTTGGCTGTACTAGTAATTCGAACCTACACAAATTTAAAGATGGCTGCCTTCTGTATCCAGTGGCCATTTTTATTTGTTCTTTAGAAGAGTTGAGAAGGAAGAAACTCAGCTTATGTATTCTTTGATCTTTCCTCCAAACATTTACATAGTGTATCCCTGGTGGGATGCTCAAGATTGACTGCTGAGCACTAAATAGACTGGGCTCAGCCTCAGTAATGGATGAATACACAGAGTCCTAATGTGGTGCGGGAGAATTATCTGTATTCTGTCAATCATGTATTTTAATAAAACGCTGATTGGCCAGGCAGGAAGTATAGGCGGGTCAACCAGACAGGAAGTAGAGGCGGGACAATGAGAATAGGATAAGGCTAGGGAGGAGAAAGCTCCCTCAGCTACTCCTGTCCAGACCACCTAAGAGGCAAGATGTAAGCTGCCCAGCTGAGAAAGGTACGGAGCCATTATGGCTAACATAGATGAGAATAATGGGTTAAGATAAGTCATAAGAACTAATAAGTAGCCAGAGCTAAGGGCCAATCAGTTTATAATGTTATGGAGTCCTGTGTGTGATTTTCTCTTTGGGATTTGCCGGCTGTTGGGGTACCGGGCAGACGGAAACCCCAACAAGCCGGCCCTCATGTTACACTAATGGGATTTTTCTGATGCACAGCTCTGCCTCTCCTTCTCAATGGACACTATAATAACCCTTGTTCTGTATCTGGAGCCCCGATATCCAGTGCAGATGCATGGGAGAGGAAGGGAAAAACATATATGTTCACTAGGAACTTGAGAAAGAAGGAAGTATAGGCTCTAGTGATTCTATTACCAAATATTTCAAGGGTATAAAAATCTATAAGATATTAAAATGAACATCCTTGCACACACCACCTAATAGAAGAGCTAGTAAAGCACATTAAATAGTCAGAGCAATGCTTTCCATACAACTTTGCTAAGCTTTGGTACTTGTGGTTATCTCAGATCATTTGAAAACAAGAACAAAAGTGTGGTTTGGGCTTCTGAGGCCCCTACTCTACTGTTCACTCACACCCTCCTCTTTCGCAGGAACGTCTGCTTTCTTGGAGAGGCATCTTTTGATGGGCAGACTTTAGCCATAAATGTTAACCTTTGTGTGCTTAAAATGTTTATATGAACCTGAACCTTGGGCCACAGAACTGCCCTCGCAGACACCTAGGAAAGTGAGTGAAGTGAAGTGAATGTTCAATTCAAGATCTTTCTGGGCGACAGTCTAAGTTCAGCATCAACCTAAGCCATTCAGTGAGTGTCTCAAGATGAAAAGGAAAGTGAGTTCTAAAGATGGAGTCTGTGATAGGTAACTTGTCTATCATGCTCTAGGCTCTGGGTTCGAGTTCTAGTGTGCTGTACAGACTAAAAAAGAAGTGCAGGAATGTTAACGGACACTCTCTACCAACCGCGTGTCCACTCCTCAGCTCACACTTTCAGCTGTGAAATGTTAAGTCTGGATGAAAGGAAGGCCTTCCATTCATTCATTTTAAACTACTGAATCTCATGAAGCAATTAACAATTCATAGTTTATAACTTCATATTCATGTCAGTCATAGAGTTAGCTTTAGCAGTCCACTTCACACAACCTATCGTCAAGTCTGACAGAGTGTCAGCTGAGGGCACTCCCAGATTAGACTGGACTACGGGCATGTTTGTGAGGAATTGTTTCAATTAATGATTGATGTGGTAGGACCTGATCTACCATGGGTGGTTGCATCAAGCAGATGGGCTTAACTGAGTATAAACCAAAGAGCAAGCTGGAAAATCAGCCAGCAAGCATCAATCCTCTATTGATTCTACTTCAAACTCCTACCTTGAGTTTCTGACCTGAATGACCTCAATGATAGATTATCATCCAGAAATTTAAGGCAAATAAATACTTCCCTCCCCAGCTTACCTTTGGTCAGAATATTTTATCACAGCCAGAGACAAACTAAGGAGAAAGCGCTAAGTATTTATTACTTGGTTTCCTTCCTCCTGCAATGCAGAGCTCATGGAAGGAGTGAAAAGAGGATAAAATCATGTTGTGGTGGTTTGAATAAGGCTGGCCCACATAGGCTCATATTTTTGAGCGCTTAGTCACCAGGAAGTGGCTCTGTTTGAGAAGGATCAGAAGACATGGCCTTGTTGGAGGAAGTATGTCACTAGTGGCAAGCTTGGAGTTTCCAAGAAGTTTATGTCAGGACCATCATGGCTCTTTTTTGGCCCCTAGAGCAGGATGTAGCCCTCAGCTACATCCAGTGCCATGTGTGCCACCATGCTCCCTGCCATGATAATTGAATGAACCGATGAAACTGTAAGCAAGTCCCTAATTAAATCTTTCTTACAAGAGTTGCTTTGGTCAGAGTGGCTCTTCACCGCAATAGAACAGTGACGAAGACACATATCTTCCTCCTAGTGATTTGAATTCACACTCTCAAAGACAACTCACATGACTAAAACAAGCCCACTACAGTCCAGCTTGACTGGACACAGTGGCCATACACATCAGCAAATGCTATTCCAGAAAAAAATTGAAGGTGCCTTTTTAAAGAGATATGTTAAGGGAGAATTTTTGAGTCAAACTGGTTATACTTCACTATGTCAGTAGGTCTTATATAATAAGGCGAGGTCAAGACTGACCTTCTCTCAACAAGAATTAATGATACCCACAGACTGACTTAGAAACCAATTTGCAATTCATCCTTGGGTCTCTAGCTTGCCAGATTGTCCTACAAGCTGTGGATATGCCACACTTCCTGTCTTATGAGCCAATTCCTAAAAACAAATTTTAGTGTATGTTCAATTGATCAGTCAAGCAATGATCTATCATCTATCTATCATATATCAGTAATCAAATCTACCAATAAAAAATATATTTGGAGGACATAGTCATCTAGTTTTCCTTGTGAGGGAAAGTTCCAGGTAATAGGAATTCACCGAGAAGTAGAAATATAGTACCCAAGATGCCGTTTCAAATTAAGAAAAAAAAATCAGCCCCAAAATACTAAGATAAAGAAAATATGATTAGTATAAATATTTTTGAAATTTTAAGAAAATAATTATGAACCTAAGTGTTAGAGAGAGGGCTTGGCAGTTAAGAAACACTTGCTTCTCTTACAAAGGGTGGGGAAGTTTGATTCCCAGAACCTAAGTCAAAAGGCTCATAGAGACATGTGACTACAGCTTTCAGAAATCTGCTGCCCTCTTCTAGCTTCGCTGAGCATTACCACCATGTGCACATTCTCACACAGAGACATGAAATTAAAAATAATTTCATAGTCATCAAATCACATCAGCTTTTAGACATGATCACATTTACTACTCAAAGTTATCATGTTTTTTTAAAAAAAAATCTCTTAATCTCTGCCAACACCCAGCAACATGTGGAAATGCAGAGTAAGCCAACCTGTTACTGTTTGATGTGATTTCACATGTGTCCCTTTCTGGAGAATTCAAAAGAGTCCCAGGACATGCTAAATTATGGGGCATAGGTCTAATCGGTGTCCCCAAGCTGTTCACATCTTCAGTTCTGGAACTAGATAGATATATGTATGAAGTGAACAGAAACACAGATGCTGTGTCAATGCAGGAGAATTCCCTTCCCCCACATGTGTGAGTGGTATCCCCCTGTATTGTCCCTTTTGTAGAAACATTTTATGTTTAATCAACCTCCTTCTGCCCACATGCCCGAGAAATGCAATTCGTTTTCTGTTAGGGGAAATTGGCCTCTGAGTGATTTCATTATATTTATCCATTCTCACCCTGGTTGGACATGCATCAGCAGGGGCTCAGCAAAGACGAGTAACAGACTGGTCACTGTGAGGAGAGAGAAGCAATGTATCTCCAGGACGCATGGCTTGCTCTTTCTACTGCCCTCTCTAAAGGGGTGCTGTTGAGCAGCCAGCATCTACAGGTGCACAGCCCAGAGACCTCAGGACACAAAAGTAGTGAGAGAAGGAGAAGTAGGCAATGGAAACTATCAAAGCAGGACAAGAGTCAGAAGGCCAGCAACTAAGATGAATAATCTTCAGTAAGTCTCTCCAACTCACTGGCACTGTGGCATTTTCTGCCTAAGCTTTCTCAGTACCAAGTTAAAATGTGAAAATAGATAAATGTTCCAGGAAATGAATTTCAATATTACAAAATATATACTCACACCCAAACATTGCATGGTATTTAAATACATACAAATCTTCATGTCTCAGTTTAAAATCATTGAGTAAAAGAAAATAATTAGTGGAAATAACCACAGAAATTTATAAAAAAATGGTTTATAAATTCTGTTACATATTATCTATCAAAGATAAAAACTTGGATGTGTGAGGACTATCTATCTGACTGTGACATCCAGCACCACAGTCGCCAGATGTGATTAGGCTTATGTGTCTGGTTGAGAAGGCGTTTCTTTCTTCTTTACTGTTGTATGATGTTTGTGTTCTGACAAATAAAGCTTACCTAGGGATCGGAGGGCAGAGTTAGCTACTAGTTAACCATAGATGCCAGACACTGGTGGCAAGCACACACCTTTATTTTTTTATTAAATTTATTTTTTATTACTTTATAAATAATACCAATCAAAATTTCCACTTCCTCCCCTCCTCCCACTTCCTACCTGCTCCCCACACACCCTCTCCCTCCCTCCAGTCTGGAGAGGGTGCCTGAGTGGCGGAGAGGGTGCCTGAACTGCCCTTGTCCCGAAGTCAGACTGATGACTATCTTGAATATCACCATAGAACCTTCATCTGGTGATGGATGAGGATAGAGACAGAGACCCACATTTAGACCACTGGACTAAGCTCGCAAAGTTCTGTTAAAGAGCAGAAGGAGAGAGAATATGAGCAAGGAAGTCAGGACCACGAGGGGTTGGTGTACCCACTGAGACAGTGTGTCTGAGTTAATGGGAGCTCACCAACTACAGCTGGACTGGGACTGAACAAGCATAGTATCATACTGGACCCTCTGAATGTTGTTGACAATTGGGGCAGACTGAGGGGCCAATGATAATGGCACTGGGATTTGTCTCTACTGCATTTACTGGCTTTTTGGGATCCTTTTCTCTTTGGATGCATACCTTCCTAAATCTGTATGTAGTGGGGAGGGCCTTGAACTTCCCACAGGGCAGGGTACCTTGCCCTGTCTTAGGCACACACTCTTAATCCCAGCACTTGAGAGGAAACAGGAAGATCAGGAATTCAAGGCTACTCTTGGCTACACAAGATTGAACCATTCTAAAAGAGAAACAGCCAGCAGTGGTGGCTCATACCTTTGATCCCAGTACTTGGGATCTCATGCCTTTTATCCCAGTATTTGGAAGGCACACACCTTTAATCCCAGCACTAGGGAGGTGGAGACAGGAATAAAATGTGGGTGGAGACAGGATCTCAGGCCCATTCAGTCTGAAGATTGCCAGAGACAGGATTGCACTATTAAGTCTGAGGATTCATAGAGACAGAATCGCCCATATTTGTTCTGAGATTTTGTCTCTGCTTCTCTGATAGTTCAACTTTCACCCCCTAATATCTGACTCTGGGTTTTTATTTAATAAGACTAACTAAATTCATGCTTCAGTTCACTGTTCCTGTGTATCCCTCCTGAAGCTTCAAAATAGGTTAAAAAAGGATGGCCTTCCCAAATAGAACAGGACCCATCTTGTGTCAAAGGTAAATGAGTAATGCTAGAACCCCCAAACAAGCTCTCAAAGATTTAAAACTTCCTGTGATATCTTTTTTTTTTGGCCCACAGCACTACAATTTAGGGGTTACATAGTGAAGGGATTGGAGGTGATGAGCAGGGTTTAAACCCATCTCCCTTAGATTCTGGCTGTGAATGAAATCTCAGGCAAGTAACTCAAATTTATATGTAAGTTCTCCGTTTCTTATCTACAAAAATGCTCATGATGTTATTTACGATCAGGTTTGTTCTATAGACAACAAAATTTAACCCCTGTAGGTCAGAAAAGCCCTTGTTCAATGTGAACACTCCACAAATCATGAAGGGTGCAGAGTCCTTTGCCTCACATGGTACCTGTCTTCACCTCCTAATCTGATCCCTCTGCTTCCCTCCCCTTTCTTCCCCTCTCCTCAGTAGACTCTCTCTCCACACTGTCAGGTACAATAATGAAATTTAGAGCAGACATTGTTTTCTATATTGTCCATCTAACAGGACAAACAGAGGAAATAGAGAAATCTGGAAGGAAATTGGAAAGCAGAAGGGGAAAAATATTGAGTGCAATATTTTCTGAGTCGCCAGGCCTGTACTAGAAATAATCCTTGCTATGATTTTGAACACCTACTGTGTAAACATTATTTGACATATATTAATGTACATGGCTTCATTAAATCCTCAGAAAGCTTCTGCAATATTATTGTTCTAGGTTTTCAGAGGAGGAAAAGGCTCTAAGTTATGACTCCAAGCTAAAATTATACTACATGGTGTAAGGAGCTGGGGTCACTTCATTAAAGTTAGGAAGGTATTTGAGAAACGGAGAGGGTAAGGAGAGGGATAATGAAGGGAGGGGAAATGGAAGTTGTTTGGGAGGGAGGGAGAGATGGAGGGAGGGAAGGGAGTGAGGGTGGGAGGGAAGGAAATGTGGGAAGGAAGGGAGGGAGGGAAAGGAGTGAGGGAGGGGGAAGAAGAAGAAAAGGGAGGACAGAGGGAGGGGGGAAAGAATGGGCATAACCACCAAGAACCTATAACCTTCAACTGAATACCATCTTCCAAGTTTCTACCACCTCCTAATAGCCTGTCAAACCTTAACCCTTTAAAGGGTTAACCCATGATGAGATCAGAGACATTGCAACCAACCCATTCCCATGATCTTCATCTTAACCACTGCTATGCTGGAGACACGTGAAACTTTTGGGGGGATATTTTACTTTCCAAAGATAATAACCACTAAAAATAATAATAAAAATTCCCTACAAAAAGAGGGGGAGTAGAAACTTTTTCTTAAAAAGTTATATTTATGAAAACTGTGTATGTTTTATCTGTTAAAACATAGAAAATGGTGTCATTATTTGGAAATCATTAAAAAGTAACAAAGAATTAAACTTTCTGAGGCCATTCTCCAAAGAAATTAAATAATAGGATGATACAATACCCTTCAACGCTCAGCTATAAAGATGATTATTGCTGTGAAAATCCTCAAGATTTCAATTTTCCCACAGGCTTCCCTGCACCCTTTGATATTCATATCATCAAATTATTCCCTTTTGAAGCTTATGGTGTCATCATTCTCGCTGATTTTTCTCTTCTTCAATTATTCATCAGTCTAACACTGTCGGAACCTCATTTGTCAATTACTCTGCATGTGATTAGAAAGGTTCTCCATCTTTCATCTTGGCAAAATTCTGCATCTTTTGCAAGATGTGCACAGTTTTCTCTTGCAATCAAATCACAACGTGTTCGAACTGTGCTGTCAGGTGTTTGAGAGTGAGCCAGCAAATAACCATCATGGATGCAGAGAAGTGTATTAAGTGGCATGTCTTGGGATAGGGATAAATTTTAAGAGCACTGGGGCAATGGAGAGAATGCTTAGCTGGGAAGGTTCTTGACACACAAACATGAAGGCCTGAGATCAGATCCCCAGCATTCATGCTTCCCAAAAATGAGCCAGGCATGGTGGCACACTTATAAGCTTAGTACTGGGTGAGGACAAGAAAGATGGATATGTTTACTTGCTACCTAGAAAGTCTAGCCAAAGAGTCAGGCTCTGGGTTCAATGACAGACCAGGTTAGCCTTGAACTTACAACTCTCCTGACTCAGCTTTCTAGATATTGAAATTATAGGTATAGGACACCATATCCAGCTATCTAAAGACTCTTGATCATCCTCTCTGTTTATTTGGCCCCATGGAACTCAGACACCAACCCCAGATATAGATACAATATTCCCTGAACCTCCAGGGAAGCAGATAAAAGAAGATAAAATATTTCTTCTCGGCCCTGCTCTGCACTTCAAGAAATGTTTATGTAATTCATAGATAGCATGTTTGATGTGGAATGTCCTTCTGCATATTGGTTGCTTTTATTGATAGATGAATAAAGCTGTTTTGACCAATGGCTTAGCAGAGTAAAGCCAGGTGGAAAATCTGAAGAAATACATGGAGAGAGTAGGCAGCATCAGGGAGATGTCATGTCGCTGCTGAAGGACAAAGATGACAAACTCTTACTGGTAGGCCACAGCCTTATGGTGATACACAGATTAATAGAAATGGGTTACCTTAAGGTGTAATACCTAGCCAGGAATACACCTAAGCCATTGGCCAAACCAGTTTTATTATTTTTTTTTAATTTTATTGCATCACATATCCAGAAGGACATCCCACATCACATATCCACAAGGACATCCCACATCACATGTTTTCACAGTTCTTATCTCCATGAACCCCCCCCCCCAAACACCACTATGAACAAATGATCGCAGCCATTTTGTAGACTTACAAGTTAAGGTGTGCCAAGATGAAATGACCTGACAGAGACACAGCTCATGAGTCAGTGGTCCCTACAGGACACCTTATGCTGTTACTGTGTTACTCTTACCTGGCACTGTACATGGCAGGGAATCTGTGTGGACAAATGTTGCTCACTGGACTTCTTCAGGAAGGAGGGTCGTCCTTTTGGTTCCTTTGTGTCTAGAAGAGCTGTAAGCCAGGAGGAAGCAGAGGCTACAGTCTTGTTCAGCTCTGCCTCCTTCCATTACCCTTGACTGTTTCATCCTTGATCTCCCTCTGCTCCTTAATAATTAGAGCACAAATGGCAATGAGTCTCTCGTCTTGATATAGGATCCAGCCAATGTAGTCTGGTCTGTCATCTGCAGTTCTGTGCTCAAATCTATGCCTATATTTCGGCTCCTGGTAGGTTTCAGACCTGCTTCTTTCATTCTGATGTGCCTGCCCATCTGGGGACAGTCCTTTGCAGACTCTCAAGCTCCATGGTCTGCTGTGTGTTACCCTATTGCCAGTTCCGCTCTTCTTGTCTGCCTCCCTCTCTCAGTATTTTCTATAGTGCCCTCTTGGGGGGCATTTATACAAATGATGATCATACTTAAATCTAGATTGACTCTTTCTCAAGCTCAATTTTAAGATAGGTTTTCAGTATCCTCAAAAGTCTAGAACTATCGTGGCAATGCATGCCTATCATTTTCCCCACACAAACAATTTTAAATTAACAGATAGTAAAATGGCATCCACTTGAGTGTATGGCTATGCATTTTGATGCATGCATAGAACTGAGCAATCACTGTTGTAATCAATAAACACTTCATTTCTATCTACAGATAGTTCCACCTTCTCCACCCGTAAAATCTAACAGTAAGGGATCTGTTTCATACACTATAGCTTCGTGCTTTCTACACTTTCAGGCCCTGTCAATGGAATCATCACATTCAATTTCTAACCCTGATATCTTGTACTCAAGCTGGTTCTCTCAAGATGCATATATTAGGTCTTAGTCATTCTTTGTACTGCTGAGTATATTCCATTGTACCACTGATCCAGAGTTTGTTTATCCATCCATCTGCTGAAGGACATTTTAGTAGTTTCCGTATGTAGTGATGATGAACAGAGCAACTGAAGGTATTCCCACAGGGATTTGCATATAACCATATGCTTTCATCCCCTGTGAGTATCCAGAAAGGTTTTAGTAGGACATATGGAGGGTAAACATTTAATTCCAAAAGAAAATGTCAAATTATTTTCCCCAGAAAAACAGCTAGTTCATTTTCTGGGGCTCTTGTTTTATACTTGTTCTTTCTGATTTGGTCCTTGGATTTTGAAGACTGATTTCCTAGGACCTTATCAACAGGGTTCCTGTTCTGGGAATTCTGACCAGATTTGACTAAGGAGTCAGTGTCTAAGAGGGAAGGGAAAGGGAGAAAGGCTACTTCCCTTCTCCCCCTGCCCTGAAGGCCATAACTGTTAATCTCTGTGGAACATTCAGTCTTCTGCCTCCAACAGGTGGACCTTGTATCTGCTTTCATTATCCTTGCTCTTCCGATCTGGTCTGTACCTGCTGACCATGAGCAACTACACTGACCCAGATTACTGAGATACTCAGTATCTTAGACACTCTTTCCAAAATTGCTCAGTCTGGAAGATAAGGGACATCCTGTGGCACCAAATGACTTTCTTCCAATGACTAAGGTCATGTGGCTAGAAGTACTAAAGTCGAGCTAGACTAGAACAAAATTCCTTAACTCTTGAATCTATGGTCTTCCTGATGATTCTGGAGTTAGTCTCATTTGTGCTAATACTTCGGACAGAGTTTTACAAACAGTTCAATGTATAATCTGCAAGTATTGTGTTTTAATCAAGTGTAGTCTGGAAGTGATGAAAAATCATTAATACATTGCTTTTTACAATGTTTCCTATATACATTATTTTTTCAATTCAATATATCTTTCTGCAAAATGCTACCAAAGACTCTGAGATCACTTAGCACACAGACATAGAGCTTCACTATTTTCTATACATTAAATTAAAATTAAAAAGTATGTAGGATATATTAATCATTTAAAATAAAAGCCTATCACATGCTAATATAGCCAATTTATATGAAAAAGGGGAAAAAAAAGAAAGAAAAGACCTTAAACATTAGGAAGCTGCCACACTGATGTTGGAAGATTCAAGTACTTCCAAATTTCTGAGCCTGCCTGAATGAATGCTCCCATTTGTCATCCGCCAAAAATGCTGTCTGTTGTTTCTCTTAGAGTGACAAACTTGCCTCATTCATTTTACAGAAAACATCTGCCACATTCCAGAGTCTGAACAATCGTGCTGTGTCTGCCTATTGTTCTTTCAGGTAAAACAGTGCTCAGTGAACAAAAGAGCTACATTGCTGGCAGCTCAAACAAGTGTCAACATGTTGCCCTTTAAGTTGAGCCCCACATTTGCTGTGCCTCCTTTTGTCTGTACGATATAAGTTATAGCAATATACAATGAATAATTTTATAATTGCAGATTGTACAATTTGTTAGTATAATATGTGGCATGAGAACTTAATAAGATTAATTAATCTACCACTTCATCAAAGGCATTCCTAAGAGAAAATGACTTTTCTATTAAGAGTTTGGTGCCTTTACATGAACTGGTACTACAACAACAGCTTTACGCCATTACTTTTGTATCATTGAAACAATATCAATAAAATTAAGCATCTCGGAACCTGTGGCCCTAGTCTGTAATCCTATCTACTCTGGAGGATTAAGCAGAAAGAATTAAAAGCCTACCTGGGCTATAATATGAGTTCAAAACCAGCCTTGGGTAACTTAGTGACATTCTGTCCCAAAATTAAGAATTGAAAAAGCCTAGGACATAGCACAGTAGTATCACAGATACTCTGACATATCATGCATGAAGCCTTAGGTTCAGTTCCAAGTACTACGAGAGAGAGAGAGAGAGAGAGAGAGAGAGAGAGAGAGAGAGAGAGAGAGAATTATTTGAAAAATAGTCTCAGAATCCCTGTGGAAGGTGAATTCCAGGGAACTGTCTGTTAGATTTCAGGGACACCTGTCATAAATTGTCTCTTTTTTAGCCTTCTTACTTCCCTCTACCCTTGAGCAAAGTAAGGTTAAATTTGGAGTCACACATTAATGGACAGGAGTAGATAAGAGACTTTCTCTACTAACTATCCCTAGAGATATGGTCCTCTCACTTCCCATCCTGTTATATGCACTTGCTCTGGCTCTGGTAACCAGAGTCCTCACAATCATACTGTTTGGGTTATATAGTTCAATGCTATGGATTTTCCACTGTATACTTCATCTATCATCTGAATCTGTACTAGACAATCATTGATTACTTAATTGATATTCAGATACTCATTCTCCTTCTTCTTGTTTTCTTATGAATACCCTACAATATTTTCTGAATATATTGTGATAGAACCATATGAAACTGCTACTTGAAATAAATAAGAAATGATTAAATATTGAGCTGAAAAGGTTAACCAATGGGTAAAAGGCTTGATGCCAAAACGTGAGGATCTGATTTAGAACCTCAGCACCCATATAAAAGCCAAGCATGATGGCATAAGCCTGTAACCCCAGAGTTGGGAACATGGGCAGCTGAATCCCTGGTGTTCAATGGCCAATCAGTCTAGTTGAAATGGTAATATCTAGATAAACTGGGATTCAAAAGACTAAGATGGAGAAGCAATTGAGGAAGACATCCTGGTATAAATATCTTGTCTCCATATGGGTCTGCAGAGGTAAGTGTACCTACATACACACAGGCACAAATGAATATAGAACATGTGAATGCACAAGCATGTACACACATGCACATGAGTGTACACATCACAATAATGATAATAACACTAATCACAAAACAAATAAAAATGACTAAATAGCATCAGTTGTATTTGGCTCTACCTGATCATAACCAAAGCATTGATTTCAATTGCTGGAAGGAAGCACATCACATTAGTTGAAGGAAGACAAACCATCATTGATTACTTAATTGATATTCATATACTCATTCTCTTTCTTTTTTAAAATAAATATTCAGTAATATGCTCTGAAAATATTTTTAAAATATAGCCAAATTAAACTGTTCTTTGGAGTAGACTTTATGAAATGAGTAAATATCAGGCTGGAAAGATGGCACAATGTTGAAAACTCACTGCATAGGTTAAGTGACATGGTGTGATGCGGGGGTGCCTCCAGCCAATGAGAGATAGCCAGCCCTTACTCTGGCATGAGGGGCATCCACCTAGATTTTGCTGTCTCATCCTCACTTGATTCCCTCAAACTCGAGCCAGCCAGGCTTTTCTCTGTCCTACAGGCTTCAAGGTACAGGCCCTGAGATAATTTTGGCCTAACAACTCCCCCTTTTGTTTTATATACCACCCCCTACCCCAGTCACCAAGCCAGAATGGTCCAAGAGAGAGAGAGAGAAAGAGAAAGAGAGAGAGAGAGAGAGAGAGAGAGAGAGAGAGAGAGAGAGAGAGAGAGAACGAGTAAGGGACACCCCTATCCAAAGTTTCAGTCTGGACACCCTCAAATTGATAGTTCATCTTTGGAGTGAGATGTATCGAGCTTGTCGTAATGTATTCAAAGTGCCATGAGTTGTACCTGTTGTATCTGGTTTTGGAATGCTTGTTGCAGCCTTTGGAGAATGCATGGGCCAAAAAGACAGATCAATAAACAAATAACCATCGGCCCAATCAGGGAAGAGATGAGTGTGGTAACCCATGGGGACCAATTAAATCAGGTCTCATAGGGGGATCCTTGACTTAAATGAATCACTATCTTTTTGTTAAAACTCATCTAGGGTTCTTGTAACTATCCCGGAATGGTAAGCATAGAAGCAACATTCTTTCCCAAGTGCCCTGCAAATTCTTCCCTGTTTCATAAACAGCAAGTCCAAGCCTCACTTATTTTGTAAGGTTACCCTTGCTAAGGAATCCAAACACTTTTGTAAATAACGTAGTGTAGTCTCTGTCTTTTCTAATTATGTCCCGCCCAGCCTGCTCACATCCCCAGGAAGAACAATAGTAATCAGGAGCCGCCCCACAGTTTCTAATAGTGGAGGCCATCCGGTTGCTTTCTGGTCATACATAAAAGGATGTCTACAGGAGGGCATGTCTCCTAAGGACAGGAGAACACCCAGGCTCATTGGAGTAAGAAGTCTGCGGTAGGGTGCACCCCCAAGAGCCTCCTCATTCAGGTCTGCCATCAATCCATGGAATCCAGTCTTCCATGTCCCTGCTCCCATGTGCCAAATGGCAGAGGTCAAATATCAGGTCAGGCCACCATGTCCAGGGTGTCGTCATCTGAGAAGTCTGGTTTAGGATTCCTCCAGTGCCAGCATTCGACAGGATCTACATTACCTTCTGTGGTTTGTGGAGGCTTGTTGCCTGGGTCTTGATCCCCATGAGAAGAGTTAACAAGATTACCACTGGGAGGACCATCTGAAATAGATAAACAGGCAACACTTTCCTCAAGGGTCAATCTCCCTTGGGCAGTGGTGATTTTTCTTTTCTTGTGTTTGAATTTAAGAGTTGTTCACCATAGTCTTTCTTTCTTTATTGGTCATCGTGATCTTCCCCATTGTCCTGAGGGGAGGGAAAAAAGTTACAAGCAAGTAGCCAAATAGGCGTTTCCCCTCTGTTTGGGAAGACACATCCATATCCTCGACCCTGTGTCAACAAGGGATCTGGGTCCCTCCATTGGTTAGTGAGAGGATCCTTCTACCTAACCTTAGGCAGGGCCTTGTTGGCAGGGATCCCCAATGTATCTGGAATCTATTTTGCTCATCTGATTTTTGAAAATTTAAAATATTGATGGTTAACAACACCTTTTACAGTTGTAGATGTGGGGGGAGACTTCTCCCCCTATTTGCTTTATAGGGACCGCTTTGAGATATTGGTGATATCTTTCAACAATTGCTTGACCCTGAGGGTTGTATGAGATCCCGGTGGTATGGGATATATTTCATTTCTGGAAGAATTCTTTTAATGTTTTATTTATAAAACAGGGTCTGTTGTCAGTCTTGACCTGTTCAGGTAGTCCCAACATAGCAAAACATTGTAAGAAGTGGCTTTTGTTGTGGGTTGCCTTTTCCCAAGTGGGTGGTAGCCCAGCATGCCTTAGCATATGTGACTATGGTCGCAAACATATATTTTAATTTTCCAAATGGAGAGTAATATGTTACATCTGTTTGCAAGACAATATTGGGTCCTAACCCTCTCGGGTTCACCCCCAGCGCTTGTAAAGGGGAGTGGAAAGAAACTGCTGTCAAGTCTTAAATGTATGAAAAATTCTCTTTAATTCTGTTGTGGGGATCTGGGAGTATAGGTATTTGAGTCCTCTCCAGTTGACATGAGTTTAAATCATGCATTTGGGTATCATTTTGTATGCGCAGAATTGAGACCTCTATGTGACAGTCCCCTGAAGCTGCAGCATCCACAGAAGCATTTCCTTGGGAAATGAGGCCAGGGACTTTTTGGTGTCCTCTGAGATGTTGAATAAATATGGGGCATTTTCTACCTTCTAAGAGGGATACAAGTTGTATTATCAAGGTAGAAATAGGATTAGCATCCAATCTGATATAGGCAAAGGGTAAGTGTGGCAGTAGGTTCACCACATAAGAGTTGTCTGAATAGAGATTGCAGGGTTCTAGGACCTCTCATAGGGTAATATATACAGCTATCATTGCCTTATACTGAGTGGATCCTCCACAAGGGAGAATTTTGGTAATCTTTGTCTTGGTACCCCCTGCAGGGAAAACTTCAAAGGCAGCCTCATTCCTCCCACCATCTGTGCAAACAGTGAATTCTTGGGGCACGGGCCTAGAAGAAAAGACTAAGGGGACTCTCCAGTGTAGTTCTTGATATAACTTACTAACTAACCGGGACTCCCCAAAGTAGGTGTTTAGTGTCCCCAGAAATCCCTCCAGGCTCAATCAAGAACAATGAATGGCTACCCATTCTAAATCCTTAATTTCAAATGGAATTATTAATTTAGAGAGATCTTTTCCATAATGTTGGAGGGATGTGTCCCTGACTTTTATAATCATATCAAGTATTTGATTGACTAGAGAGTACACTCTGGGAGTGCCCCCGAGGGTGGTGTTTACCCATTCTAGTGGTTGTGACTGCTGAACAATGGCAGCCAGCATGATCTTTTTCCCTAATAATATCCAGCCTTGGAATGAAATGTTAGGATTCTGTCTTGTCAAGTAAACCTGATGGAGCTCGTTGATCAATTCAGTGAGGGCCTGATGACCCTCAGGGGTAAGGAAATGATCTCATAAGTTTGTCTCCCTTTCAGGAGATCACATAACACATCTAGTCTCCCAGTCTATACAGGCAACCAGGGCCTTACCAGTTCATTTCTCCCAGTATCTTTTGTAACCCTAGTAAAGTGAGAAGCTCAGGCAGGATTAATTGGGGTCCATTTACTTTGGCTGAGTAAGTGTTAATTGGGATCCCAATATATGAAATGGGGGCACCTTTTGTATTTTGTTTGGGGCTACTTTAAAGCCATGCTGTTGGAGGATATCAACAATAGTGATTACCCGGGGAACTAGCCCTGATTCCTCCAAATGCCCAATTATTAGATCATCCATATAAACATATAAAAGGGTATTATCTTTGTCAAAATAAGGAGAGAGGATACTATACAAATGTTGTTGGCGAAAGGCTGGAGTATTGGGCTTTCCCTGTGGAAGAATAGTCTATTCATATCTCTTGTCAGGTCGAGAGCAGTTAACTGTAGGAATGAAAAAGGCGAACTTTTCACAATCCTCTTCATGAAGAGGAATTGAGAAGCAGTCCTTTAGATCAATTACAGTGAGGTGAAACTGGGAGGAGATTGCTGGGACCCAAGGTAAGCCCCTTAAAGAGGCCCCTACTAGCTCCATATGGGCATTGATTGCTCATAGGTCCTGTAATAGTCTCCAAGTCCCATTAGGCTTATGTATCACAAACACAGGGCTGTCCCAGGGGCTTATTGAGGGCCTTATATGCCCTTCCTTAAGCAGATTTCTGGTGATTTCCTTGAGCATCTTAAGTATAAGTCCAGGTAATGGCCACTGTTCCACCCATATCAGCTTACCAGGTGCCCACCTATTGGAGGAACCCTGGGGGCAGTGGTCTCTACTTTTGGGGGTCTGCCTGAATTATCAAGGTATTAACCTTGCTTAGTTTTATCATCATAAAAGGCTAGATGGTCAATGGTAATAACAGCATCCGTTTGTTCTAACAAATCTTATCCCAGGAGGTTTGCAGGCAACCCCAGGAGGATCAGAGGCCTGAACTTTCCTTTGTCTCCGTGTGACCCCAGGCAAGTGTATATTCATTTCCTCCTGGCAAGAATGGAGTCTCCTTATTTGTCCCATTCCCCTTTCCTGCTTTGTTCTTTCTAGGGAGGCTGGGTGCATAAGGAGATGGCCACTCCGCATCATAGACAATATCTACTTTCCTTTTTGTCTTTGCCTCTGCCTGCCATTTTCCTTCCCCCTGGGACCACTCTTTACTAAATGGCACCCATTTTTGATCTTCCCCTCATCTGTCTCTTTTTCTGCCATCCTTTTGGTTAATTGGTTACTTTCATATTCTTCAGACCTCTCCCGATCTTTTACCTTTTCCTGCTCCTTGCCTATCTCTCTTCTGCCCTCCTAGACAGTTGATTATTTTCAGATTCTTTAGACCTCTCACAGTCTCTGACATTATTCTTACCCACCTTAAGAATTGGGTCATTTTTGTGTGTTACCCATCGTGGGGTCCCACTCAACTTGAAAATCACTTTGCCCTGGGGTCAATCACCCCATGTTAGGTGCCAGTTGCTAGGCTTCCTTAGCCTCCTTATTCCCCAGGGAAAGGTGAGTGTACTATCTGCCCATTCCACAGCCCCACAGCGCAAGACAATCAGATCCATAGCACCACGATGCAGGACAATCAGATGTGATAGTCAAGTCAAAGAAGGAACTCAGTTTATTACTGTGAGTGTCAGCTTATATAGGTTAAGTGACATGGTGTGATGTGGGGGTACCTCCAGCTAATGAGAGACAGCTAAACCCTCCCTCTGGCTGGAAGAGCATCTACCTAGTCTTTGCTGTCTCATCCTCACTCAGTTCCCTCAAACATGAGCCAGGCTTTTCTCTGTCCTACAGGTCTTTAGGTACAGACCTTGAGATAATTTTGGCCCAACATCTGACCACTACAATTTGTAACTGAAGACTGAAGATAGTCACAGCTAAGAGGAATTACACTTGTAAAAGCTGTTTCACAAGGTTTGTGTTTTTTCTCTTCAGTCTTATTAGTTCTTTGGCAAGTTTTTACAATATATTTGAATCACATTAACTCCATTCCCTAATACCTCCCAGGTGGGATTACCTTATAATGGGACCACAGTGTTCTTATTAGACAATGTAAACTAACAAATAAAAAACCCAAAGCTCAGAAGGTGTCCTGCCTTTGCAGTTGTTTGACAGTGAGACTACATGGACCTCAAAATATTACAGCAATGGAAAAATCATTGCTATTGGCTACCCTCTAGAACTTAATGATAGGACCTTGTTGCTGGACATCACAGACCATGGAGAAATCAAGCATTCATCTGAAAGATTCATCCCTATTGGCTAGCTTCAGGGGTGCTGCAAGGTGCTATGTACACTACCAGAGGAGAGAAAGAATCTCCAGTTTTACTCAGCTATAATCCCTGTAAGCTGCAATAGTTACTGGTCCACCAAGCACACCCACATGTGCAATATTGGCACAGATGTTATGGGGATAAGCAACTACTTTCTAATTGGGTTTGAGGCCCACTCTGTAAGTATGAATTCCATAGCTGGTAGCATTTTTAGGGCCAAAAACCTGTGACCAGACATGCCATAGGTCCTAGGGGAGAACCAACTACTATTAATAAAGAACCCCCACCCCCAAAAGCCAAGTAACCTGATTTCAAAGCTATAGGAAATCAGCTGTTTGGGAATTGCAAAAGAAAAGCCAATAACTTGAACACAGACATCCAAGGGCTACAAAAAGAGACAACAGAACCTGCAATTTCAAAAAAATAAAATAGTATATCTAAGGGGAGAGCTAACTTCTCTGTTCTACCCCAATGAACTTCCTTACCTCTTCTCCATTCTTAAACAAAAACATCAGAATGAAGCATTTAATTAGCATTCTTTTGAACTATGATTATTAAGGGACTGGCCTGCAACCTGATTATGGCATGGCCAGAACTCAACATGCCACCTCTCTGGCATTAGATAAAGCCTAATCCAAATGTTTAAGGTCATCTAAATTCATATCTTTCACTTCTTCCTACAAATTTAATTCTTATTTATCTTTATAATCACTCAGCTAAAGGTTTTGGTTTCTATTGAGATGATATGACATATACCATGCACAAGAGAATGTAAATTCCTTTGGTAGATTTTTAATCAAGTATGTGAAATATGTCAAGTGTTGTTGTACTGATGGTCCTTGACCTCCTACAGGTTACTCTCCAGCGATGAAAGCAGTTGCTAAAACAAACAAAAATAGCTAAATTTCAGCCCAATGACAGTAAGTATTTGCAGGAAGTATGTAGAATGTAGTAAAATGTGAGCTCTTCCTTGTAGCTGGTTTCATGAATGGCCTCTCTGGAGAAAGAACATGGGGGCTGAAAAGGAATGCATCATAGGCAGACCAGGAGAGGAAAATTCTAGATAATAAAAAATTAATGAGAAACACAAATGCAGAATAAAACAGTGCATAAAGAAGGGGCAAAGCGACAAGAACACAGAGAGTGAGAGACAGCCTCGAATCAACCTACCTCAAGACCCAGCAGTATCTCGCTTGGGTACATACCCAAAGGATGATCAATCATACTATAAGAACATTTGCTCAGCTATGTTCATAACAGCATTATTTGTAATTACTAGAACTTGCAAGCAACCTTGATGCCCCTCAACTGAAGAATGGATGAAGAAAATGCAGTACATTTACACAATGGAGTACTATTCAGAAGTAAAACACAATGACATCTTGAAATATACATGCAAGTCGATAGAACTAGTAGAAAATAAAACATTCTGAGTGAGGTAGCCTAGACCCAGAAAGACAAACATGCTATGTATTCACTCATAAGTAGATATTAGACGTAAAGCAAAGGATCACCAGTCTATAGTCCACGACCCAGAGAAGCTAGATAACAAAGAAAACCCTAAGAGAAATTTATCTGGATCTCCCTGGGAAGAGGAAATAGACAAGATCTTCTAAGAAAATTGGAAGTGTGGGGGTTGGTGGGAGAACGTAAGGCAGAAGGGGATGAGGAGTGAAAGGGGAATGGGGAGGAAGAGAAGAGAAGGAAAGGGGGAGAAGAACATGAGGGAATGGGATAGTTCAGATGGGAGAAGGACAAAGAGGGAGAGCAAGGAAAGAGATATCTTGATTGAGGGAGCCATTATGGGGCTAGCAAGAAACCTGAACTAGGGAAATTCCCAGGAATCCACAAGGATAACCCCAGCTAAGACCCTAAGCAAGAGTGGAGAGAGTGCCTGAACTGGCCTTCCTCTGTAATCACATTGGTGACTAACTTAATTGTCATCATAGAAACTTCATGCAGCAACTGATGGAAGCAGATGCAGAGATCTACACTAAAGCACTGGGCTGAACTCCCAGGATTCAGTCAAGAAGAGGGAGGAGCGATAATATGAGCAAAGTGGTCAAGACCATGATGGGGATACCCACTGAAACAGCTGACCTCAACCAAATTAGGCCCTCTGAATGTGGGTGATAGTTGTATGGATGAGGCAGTCTGTGGGGCCTCTGGCAGTGGGACCAAGATTTATCCCTATTGCTTTGCCTGGCCTTTTGGAGCCCATTCTCTTTGGAGGAATACCTTGCTCAGCCAAATAAAGTGGGGAGGTCCTTGGTCCTACCTCAAAGCAATGTGTTAGACTTTGTTAACTCCCCATGGGAAGACTTACCCTCTCTGAGAAGTGGATGGGGTGAGGTTGGGGGGAAGGTGAGGGAACAAGAGGGAGGAAGTGGGAACTGGAGTTGGTATGTAAAATGAGGAAAGATTGTTTTTTTTAAAAAAATAAATTTTAAATTAAAAAAGTATAATGCTGTGAAAATAAAAGGGAATTAAAAATAACTCCAAGCCTCTAAAAAAAAAGGATGCTTGGAAAAAAAGCCTGAGATGTTCACAAATTCTGAAATGCTGTCTACAAGGTAGGTGGACATTAGGGTAATGGGGCCTTGATGACTGTAGGAAGTAGTTTAGACTTGTAGTGGACAGAGTGGGAAACTAGTGAGGTTTTGAAGCTACAGCATGATCAGATTTCTGTTTTTAAATACTAATTAGTTGGGGCGTCAAGTGAGAATTTGTTTCTTCTGGAGGCTCAGACATGTACAGGTGGGGGCGGGAACAGAGAGGATGTCAGATGGGTCTCTTTGCGGATCATTACCTTCACAGCCTCCCGTCTGGAGAGCAAACAGGGACATCTGCATCCTTCCTGATCTCTGTGGGAGGATATCGCTACTTTTGTGACCTGTTTCACAGTATCTGCCTTTTTTGTTCTTGGTACAATCAAGCTTCCCTGGGGCCCAGGATGGTGATGTCAATATTTTCCTCAGTGGGGAAATAAAATTATCCCCGGAGTTTTATTGATGAGTTTCTGTGATCTGCTTCTCAGAGATAAAAAGCCTTCCCACACATTATAAAACTGGTAATTTCGACTCTTTAAGAGTCACTGGAGTCTACTGACTGCGGGTGTCAAATGGGGACGTGCTACAAATTTGTCTTGGCCTTCTGTGTGCAACTGCTTTGTAAACAGACTAGATGGAAGGAACATCCCAGAAATAGTAAGAGTCTTGTGGACCAACATCAAGGTTATTCAGAGACTTTTACTATTTCTGCCTGTGACATCTGCAAGGTGATCACCACCACAGGAAGTGGAAGAGGCTGCCTGATTGTTCAGCTGATCAGCAGGGTTTGTCTTTAGCAACTGGGTGAGAGATGCCAGATGCCGAGGGAAGTTAACCCAAATAGAACCTTTGCAAGTGGGGCCAAGGATGGAGGGCTCTTCCTAGCATATATGAAGCCGTGGGTTGATGTAGGATTTCCCTCTGCATGATATGAATATATTTTATTACCATTAGTTAATAATGAAACTGTTTTGACCTATGGTAGGGCCGAATATAGCCAGGTTGGAATAGATATGGAGAGACAGAAGGCAGAGTCATGGAGCTCTGTAGCTGCCAAAGCCTACTTACTGGTAGGCTACAGCCTCATGGTGATATATAGATATAATAGAAACTGGGTTATTTTAAGATATAAGAGCTAGTTAGGAATATGACTGAGTCATTGGCCAAACAGTGTTGTAATTAATATAGTTTCTGTGTGATTATTTGGGTCAAGGCAGCCAGGAAAGGAACAAGCAGTCTCCACTTACAGTAAGTTCCATCCCCAACGAAAAAAAGAGAGACATCATAAGCTTAAACAGAAGTGAGAATTGAAGATAATGGTGACCTTGAATTTATGAAAATGAGTTTGACAATGTCACAAAGTCATGCAGCTCTGTGGTCTCAAATGGAAAGTGAATAAGGAAACACACAATCTGTTAACATTTGACTCCTTAGAATATTCAGTGGGCCAGATTTTTATTTCTTCTGGGATTAATGGGACTAAAATTATCTTTGCTGGTGAATATTACAGAGGTAAAGAGCATCCCCCAGCTCGCTTCCAATGTCATCCACAGAGTGACCTGAGTGTTGCTACCCTTGGATGGATTCTCCTGAGAGGTATTTGCCTAAAACTTCAGGTGTATAGCTTATTTGCAAGGATGAGCTGGGAATCTAATTCTTCAGAAGCTAAATATTTGCAAACACTCATTCACTCAACAAATATTCACCGAGTCGCTGTAGTGCACAAGGCATTATGCTAGAGACAGGTAAACACTTCTGAACAAACCAAACACAGCCTACATTCTCGTGAGGATATACAGACACAGAGACAAAGACAAGTACAGTGTTTAGTATTATGTGTCATCAACAGCAATTTAATCCCTCATTTTTAAGTAGATGAGGAAACTGAAGCCAAGAGGTGGCTCTCCTGACAATCCACAGGTCACAGACCGAAGATGTGAGTTATGCATAATTTACAGACATATAAAGTCAGTCCAAGGGCTTTGGAGATAGCATAGTAGGGAAGGTTCTTTTTCTTACAAGCATGAGGACCAGACTTGGATCCTCATACCCGTATAAATACCCACCTGTCATTCCAGGACTCTGATGACACAGGCAGGGATGGGTGGGGGGTCCCTTCACAAACAAGTTAGCTAGGTGAGCTTCAGCTTCAATTAAAAAAAATTCTCTTCCAATAGCTAAGGTATGTCAAAGAAGACTCTCAATATCAACCTTAAGCCATCATATACAATGCCACTGGTAAATGCACACACGTGCCCACACATATGTAAATATGCAAGCATACATACTTGAATACCACACACACAGACAAAATGACAAATATAATAAAAATAAAAGCCATGCTACTATGTATAAGTTGTTTCACCTCACTGACTTCCCTTGGTATAAAAACTCAGCATCTTTGTTAGCACCTTTCTGGTCAGGGTCTTGAAAATCCATCTCATTAGACTAGGTAGGCTAGAGTTGAAAATACAAATGGCCTGATTGTTGCTAGCTCCCCTTGCTAGGTCTGTTTAATAATCAATGGTGATTAATTTCTTGTACCAATTCCTGACTTCAACTTTTTGTTACTGATGAATAGGTGTGCACCCTGAGGACTAAAAGTTCAGCTGACTGACTTGTTTTTTTGCTTTTTTTTGTATAAAAGTTTAGGTTTGTGGCGCCCTTAAAATTTCTTATAAAATTACCTTTCAAGATAAGTAATAAAGTAATTGGCTCTTTCTTTGTAACTGCAAAATGCAGCCTGCCAGTAAAAGACCATACAAGAACACCTTGCTTACTCACATGGTTAATCTATAACCAGTTGCTTGGGTATTAATGCATGTGGGTTCTTGAGATAATTTGTTTTTCATTTGTAGTACATAAAATGTTTAATCATGTAAGGGATATAGAAACCATGCTGGTTCTTACTGTTTATTTTGTATTCACTTGAAAAATAAAATATAACCACATTATAATCCCTATATTGCCTGAAAAACTTTGTTGGGACATATAAACTGTAGGGGAAAAAGTACACAGTAGAAAGAACAGAGAAAGAACACGGAACACAGAAAGAACATGAAAGAAAGAAGAATAAAGAAGGAGCCCAGCAAGAGAGCATATGAGTGTTTTCTTTCCTAAAACCTTCCTCAGATAGAAAAGTTTAGTTTATGCTGGCTCTGTTGGATTCCTTTCAAAGCCCTTTACCTTCTGGAGGCTGGTCCTCCAGACAGCAGTGGGTAGCACAGTATAACTTGATCTGAATGCATTTGACAGTGCCACTTGACCAAAGCTGACATTTCTATTTTTACAATCTTAAATCCTGGTGTGCAAAGCTGCCTATTTTGTTGAAAAAAAAAACCAGTAACAACACACTTGCTTACAGGGTACGCTGAAGACAGGCCGCAGGAGTTTTATATTAAGAGTAGTGTTCAACTCTGAAAGTCTGAAACACCTCTGGCCTTGGAGTACAAAGGGTTACAGTGGATCTGACAATTGGCTTACTTACCTTTTGATCATCTTCTCCCTGTTCTTTTCCCCTTGTCTTCCTCCTCTTGTTCATCCTGTCTTCTTCTACCTCCTTTCCTCCTTTTCCCCTCCTCTTTTCTACTCCCTCTATTTTTCTTCCTCTAGTTTTTCTTGCTGTTGTACCAGGTGTTGAATCCAGGGCTGCTAGTCTTTCCACTTTTAGCTCCCGCTTCCCATTTTAATCAATATTCCAGTTTCATTCTTGCCTCCACCTGTATGCACTGAGAGTCCTTTCAATGCACCTAGATATCCTGAATTTCCTAGTAACTGGAAGGAGATCGAAGGTCATTAGCACTCAACTAAGCTGCATCTAAGTCAGAAAAGGCCATACTCACAGAGTCGCTTCTCAGTGTGGACTGACAGTCAAGTAGGGAAGTTTTACACCCTATAACTGATGCTTATTGGGGAAATCATTGCAATAATGTAAATCTTTGGCTCCCCTCCTTATTCTACATGTAATGTCATCTCTCTGTTTGGAGAAAAGAGAGAAGTCACCAAATAATTGTGCAAGTTCCTACTTGTAGTTCCACATGATTTAAGGATCATGTGGAGGCCTTGGCACAGGAAACCGAACCTGCTGTTTTCTATTAAAAATAATCCTCATTGTTTGCCATACAAAAATTAAAACTCAGAGGCAGTTGTTAGCAAAGTGAAGAGTTTCAGGATGGTAAAAACAGAATATTCACCCAAGTACAGAGTCCTGCACAGTTCCACCATTCTAGAAACCTTCAAGCTGGCACTGTCTCTCAGTGCAGACTGTGGAGAAAATACTATTTTTTATTGACTGTCCCCAATGATAATACCCAAAGTTATTTCAAGCAGCTAGATCCCCAAAATATCACTGAGTCAGCTTCCTCATAGTCCCCTTGCATCTGTAAGATACAACTTACAAACTGTGTATGTGTTTCTGTATGAACAGATATGAACACAGGTATACATGTGTCTATGTGGATACACACACATGACTGCACACATACATGCCAAATATCAAATGTTTTCTTCGGTTATTCTCCATGTTATTTTCTGAGACAGGGTCTCTCCCTGAACCTGACAATTTGTCGAGACTAGCTGGCCAGCAAGCTACAAGGTTATGTGTCTTTCTCGGTCCTGTCACCCAAGACCCATAATGGTATTATAGACACACTACCATTTTCAGGTTTTAGGTATATGGTAGCGATTCAAATTCAGACCCTGTGTTAGTAAACAAGAATTCTATCCACTGAGTAATATCCCTAGCTTCAAACTGTTTTGTGATGGGTTAAATGTACATTTTCATAGCGAATATATCACTAACTCATTACAGCTTTGGGAATAGTTTATTTGTGGTCAAAGTCATATATTGTTCTTAATTTTCACTTCCTTCTCCATACATCATCTGGTGACCTCCTCTAGAAGAACATGAACCAGACCTTTCTCAACACCTTATGTTTCATGTCTCATGGATTGGATAGTAGGCCTATTTGACATGGTCAGGTACAACAATTACCTATTTTTTTCCAGTATAATAAAAACCTAGGAGTTAGAAATTGAGATAAAGACCTGATAAAACCTAGGAAGAGTGAAGAGTCAATTGGCTGACCATCTCTCCACATTTTCTCCATCCACTAGCCCTGGTAATCCTCCCCAGAATCTCTTTGCTGTCTTCCTCTCCTTCTCTAGCAGACCTCCCCAGTCCTCTGAAAACTCTATGACTGATACCAGTCAGCCAATTGCTTACTCTGTCTTTTCATTCAACGTGGCTGTATTGGCACAGTGGAATGGCCATAAGAACAATTTTCCCACAACAGTGAGGTCCCGTTTCTCATCAATGAACATGCAATTCATTCAAGTCCCGCCAACTCATGTCACAACAAGCAAGTTCACCAGCTGCTAAGGCTACTGTCTACACAACCAGGCCTAATTGGTAGGAAACATTGGTCCTATTATAGTTCAGCCAGTGATGTTCTATTATCTGTACAAATGAAAAAGGAAGTATATAAAATTCAAAAAATGCATAATTTAAAAACCACATTGGTGACGACAAAGTTTTCTTCATTCATATAACACTCCTATCAACCGTGGTATGAATATGATGTGACAAGACCCTCTGCATAAGATGCAGATACAGGAAACTAAGCCAGAAGCACCAGAGACTGCCTAGTGTGCCCTCCCTGGACAAGAGCATGCCCACACTTAAAGAGCTTGCAGACAACAGTTCTGCCTTCCTTCTGCTATGAAGTCACAGTGCAGGAGATACAAAGTTCATGCCTGCTGCCTCCTACAGTCCTGCTCAGACAGGGGGAAAGAACAAGAGATTCCCTCCTGAAACCAGGGGTGGCTGAGGACCAGCCTTTGCTTTACAGGTTTATATTCTGCATTAGAAGCAAGCTGAGATATTAAGGAAATTGTTGAAAGCATAATGTCTATTATACAACGTTTGCTCCCTTGTGTATATTCATGGATGTATGTTTATGGGTTTATAGGTGTACATGTCCATGTGTATATCTTTTTCTGTGTGTGCATGCACTTGTGTGCATGTGTGTGTATGTGTTTGTACAGTATTTTAGAAACCAACGGCTGATGACAGGTGTCTTCCTGAATGGCTTGTCATTACATTGTATGAGTCAAGGATCTCTCTGAATCTGAAGCTTGCTGATTCAGCTATGCTTGCTGGACAATGATCCCCTAGGATCCTCCTATCTCCCTCAACTTGGTGGTGGGATCAGCCATGCACTGTTATGCCCAGCTTTTCCTTGAGCACCAAGGCCAGAAATCAGGTTCTCATGTTGGCATGACAAGCACTTCACTGCCTAGGTCATCTTCCCAGCACAAGAACTGTCACTTTTGATGTGCAAGCAAATCAAGTTCCTGAGAGTGGTGCATATTTGTTGTCAGTTCGAGTGATGCACTGCATCAGTAAGTAGGGCTTACTTACATGGGCACGGTGTTCTGCCAATCACTGTGAGGGTTAACAACACTCACACACATACACAGAAATAAGAAATGTAACAGTCGTCTCCCTTCTGAGAAAAGCAAACAGCCAATTTAGGAGATAAAAGTCAGCTCCCCTATGCCCAGCACTCCTCTGGGGCATGTACAGTCTGTTTGCCTTTTATCTCTCTGCAACCAGAGTGATCTTTCTGAAATAAAATATCTTCACGCTTTTTCCATGCCATTAGAGGAAGTGTCAGATTCTTAAGTTTGCTCATGAAGTATGGCAGGGAATAGATTAAGGATCAGAAAACTTTTCTGCAAAGGCTCAGAGAGTAAACATTTCTTCCTTTGCATGCTATATAATATCTGGTACAATTTCTCTGCTCTGACCCAACAGTTCTAGGATAGCCAGTCAGGGAACAGGCCTCACTGTAACCCAATAGCACTTAACACACAAGCAGCAGGAAGGCAGGCTGGCAACAAAACTTCCTCTCTCTTGGCACACACATCACGCACTCTGCCTTCTCATAGCCTAAGATATTATTATGTTTTTAATCACAAAAACAGACTGTATGCATAGCAATAGAGTTACTTAAACACATTGTGCACAGAGAAGCAACCATTCACATAAAATAAAAATCAATCTTAAAAAACGTAGAAAGCACATAAGCAAATGAAAACAGATCCCTGAATCAGAGTTCAGGTAGCTTATGTTGATAAGCACACTTTAAAACACTCCCAGCTCTAATCTATTGGCTATGGCCTCCTGGGATTTGGTTTGCTCTAAAAGGCTGACTTCAATGATTAATAGGCCAGGCTTGCTATTCAAAAAGAAGGGGACATGATTATATAAGTGCCATGTACTTTCTGTCTGCTCTGATACCTCATTTACTCTGAGGCACTTCTGTCTCTTTGTCATTATTTTCTCTCTTTTTAAATTAGTTTCCTGTCAGTCAACAAAGCTTCTGTAATAGAATAACATAGGCTACATAGCTTATAAATAACAAATTTATTTCTCAAATAAGACAAAATAAAAGGAAGGAATCTATTTCTTGTGGTCTTAGAGGCTGGAAGGTCTTTGAGTTCTAACTAGTAAGGACTCATTTGGCAGTTCATGAATATCCTCCTTGTGTCCTGTCCTCACACACAGGCAGAAGGGACAAAGGGAAATTCTGAGAAGCCATTTATGATGCCCCAATTCCATTAACCTAATGGTCTCCTGAAGGACCCTGGTCCTAAACATCATTATCATTAGCTTTAGGACTTCAGTGGCTAAATTTGGAGGGGAACACATTCTTTCTATAGCATTTTTCACTCATGAACTTTACTACTCTGTCTTTGAGGCTTGATGAGGCTACAGAAATATTATATTAGATACATATTTTTGTTTGTTCTGTTGTTGTTTTGAGACAGTTACTCGTGTACCTCAGATTGACCTCAAATTTGTGAGGTAGTAGAAAATAGCCTTGAACACTTGAGACTCCTGCCTCTACTTTCTAAGTACTGGGATTAGAGGCATGGGCCATCATACACAGTTAGGCAGGGCTAGAATTTAACCCAGGACTTTCTATATTCTAGTATAGTAGTCAACCAGCTGAGTTCTATTCCCACTCTTGTATATGCTAACTAATAAATACAGACTGTTCATTTACGGATATTTCCAAGATGAAATCTAGGATCAATGTGCTGGCAGATGATGTCAGAATGCCTTCTTTGCACATGTATGCAACTCTCCATATACATCTCAAAGTGACAAGGGAGTTCTTTGAAGCCTTTTTGATATGGCCATCAATAAACACTCAATGAGATCACCTTCATGAACAAATCAACTCCACAGAATCCTGATTCCTCACACCATCCCTTTGAAAGTTAGAATGCAGCATATAAAGTTTATGGACACATGGACCTCTAGAGCAGTGGTTCTCAACCATCCTCATTCTGCAACCCTTAATACGGCTCAACCATAACATTATTTTCATTGTTACTTCAGAACTGTAATTTGCTGCTGTTATGAATTGTAATGTTAACATCTGATATGCAGGATATCTGATGTGAAACCCCTGTGAAAGGCTCCTTATTCCTAAGATGTTTTGATCCACAGGTTGAAAACCATTCTGTGCTCTAGACCACAGAATGGAACTAGAAAATGGCTGACAAAGGTTGGGTATATTATCAGTTGTTTCAACTTGGGGTGACAGTATAGGCACATACCACATATAAGATAAAGATACTATTAAATGGCTTACAGTGCATAAGACAGCCTCATTCCAAGAATAATCATCTATCCCGGAAGGCAGCACAATTGTGTTTGGAAATTCTCACTCTAATGAAATTCAGAACAATTGCTGGAGCTAGTTTTAAGTATAAGTGCCCAACTCCTATAATCTTTTCAAACTAAATACTAATGTTTTTCTTTTCTTAAAGATATAATAATATGTGAGGCTGGAGATGACTTAAAAGCTGAAGCACTTGCTGTGCAAGCGGTGTGGACTGGAGTTCAGAACCCAGAACCCAAGTTAAAACCAGGAGGACATGGTGGTCCACCTATACTCTTAGCATGTGGAAACAGGATATTCCCAGATTAAACTGGCTAGCCAGAGAAACTCAAATAGTAAGCTCAGATTTCAAGGAAAGACCCCAACTCTATAGCATCAGGTGGAGAGGGATAAAAGCAGACACCTAACATCACCTGATGACAAGCTCAAACCTCAGCATTCATACAGGCAAGCACACACACACACAAACACATGTACACACATGTGTGCACATATACACATGCATGCACACATATATTACACATGAACATACATACATCACACATACGCACACACATGCACATCAAACACATGCAAATATACATTACACACAGATCCCACATATGTACATATGCACACACATACAAATCACACATGCACACACATCACACACACAAACACACATATACATACACACATGTACAAGCACACACATATAGAAATATAGGAGGAGGCCACTTGTTTGTTCCCTGGTACTTTGCCCCCAAAATAATCACACAGAAAACTATTATTTAAATTACTGCTTGGCACATTAGCTCTAGCTTCTTATTGGCTAATTCTTACATACTAATTTAACCCATTTTTATTAATCTATGTATTGCACCACTGCTGTGGATTACTGGATAAAGTTCCATATGGCTCTGGCAGGGCTACATGGTTTCTCTCTGACTCCATCCTTCTTTCTCCCAGCAATCAGATCTGTCTTCCCTGCCTGCCTAAATTCTGCCCTGCTATAGGTCCAAAGCAGTTTCTTTATTCCTTAATGGTAATTACAGCATACAGAAGGAAATCTCACATCATAGAAATAAGTAAAAATAAAAATTATTTTAAAAGTTTTCAGAAAGTTTTCCCCGCGCTTCATTCCAAGTATCAGACAAGATAAGAAACAAAGCTCATGTTCCTTCCCCTTACTATACGCCACCTCCAATCCCCCTTTTCCCCTATGTCCTTCTCCTTTTCCCTTTTCCCCCTCAAAACTCTGCAAAAGTGAATTCCAGGAGCAAGCCAATATCTGTGAAGACAATCTAGCCACCTAATTTACATTTCAAGTGCACCAATGGGAATTTCTGTTTCCACACTAGTAGCAGCTGTGTGGCTGATCTTCTCTGATGACATATGCACCAGAAGGCAGAGGATTTGTTGTCAGCATCACCGCACTAAAAGATCAGGGGTGTTCGCTTAAACTCAGTGAACTTGTCATATCAATTGCCACTGAGCAGGAGCTACAGATCAGTTTCTAACCTGCCTCTTGGAGGGTGGTCTGTCAGACCTGTTGAAGGAGCTAGAATAGTCAATAACCGTAAAATAAAAAGTGCTACATTCTGAGGAATACCTTGCTTTATACTGCGAGCAGTCAGGGAAATACAGACAAGTGACGGATGTCTCCCGCATCCACACAACCCCAACCAATCATCCCTCCTTTGTCAAAAGCAGCTTGTGGCAAGTGTGAAGACAAGAGACAGTCCAATGCTCTGTAGAAGGCTCAGATGCATGTGGTACTTGATAGGAAATAACAGCAGAAACCATACACATGGGTCTTAAAAGATTGAGTGAGACATGGTCATCAAGACAAAAAGGTGAATTGGCTTCTGCTGACTGGCACTAGGGAGGACTTTTTGAGAAGCTACGTATTTCTATTAAATTTAATTATTTTACATCTGTACCACAGTTTCTCCTCTCTCTTCTCCTCTCATCACTTCACCCCCATTTCCTCTCAGCCCCTCCCCAACCCATTCCTCCCTTCTCTGTTTCTGTTCAGAAATGAGTAGGCCTCCCATATGTATCAACAAAAGAAGACATTTCAAGTTTTGGTAGGATTAAACACCTCCCCTTGTGTTAAGGCTGGGCAAAGCAATCCATAATGAAGAAGAGGTTCCCAAAAGTCAGCCCCTGTGTTAGGGACAGCTCTTGCTCCCACTGTTAGGAGTCTTACAAGTAGACCAAGCACTACACAACTGTCACATATATGTAGAGGACCTAGGTTGGTTGCATGCAGGCTCCTTGTTTGATGGTTCAGACTCTATGAAATCCTATGAAGCCAAGACAGTTGTTTCTGTGAGTTTTCTTGTAATGTTCTTGAATACTCTGGCTCCTAAAAATCATCATCATTCTCTTCAGCAAGATTCCCTGAGCTCAGCCTAATTTTGACTGTGGATTTCTGTATTTTTTCCTTTAGTCATAGATGGAAAAACTGAATGAAGACTCTCTGATGACAACTGAGGTAGTCACCAATCTATGAGTATAACAGAATATCATTAGGATTATTAAGTTGACTTTTTTTTCTCCAGTTGTGTTTGGTTCTATCCTAAGAATCTGGGATCTATTTGATGTAAGCTTTAATATCTAAGTGGGATCTGGCAATGGGAGATATGTCAGTGGATAAAGCATTTAATGGACAAGCAGAAGGGTCCATGTTTGGATTCCCACATAATAGTCGGGCACATGTGGCAGTCTCCTACAATTCTAGGAGGCAAAGTCAGGGAATCACCAGTGCTAGCCTGACTAGTGGGAGATCCTCAAACTCAATAAATAAAGTGGAGAGCTACCGAAGAATACACAAATCTTTATATCTCCAACACACACACAAACACACACACACACACACACACAGAGCTGCACACACATAAGTAAGCCTTTATATACACATATCCATGCACACCACATATGCAGGTACAAAAAAATATAATAAAAAATATGCATAATTTTAAAAAGAGCTTAATTTGAAAGCCATGGACCTTATGACACAGTCTCTGAGCTTAGATTAAGCTTTGGCAATGAGGAGGGAACCAACAATATGCAGCAATGCTGTGAAACTGAGCATTAGAGCAGTATAGGATTGAAGGATAGGAGCAAGCAGTTGAAGGCACTGGGAGCAAGTGAGCAACCATCAGATCATCTGTCCTTGGTGAAGGCAAGAAAAAAGGGAACTAGGTAGGTTAGACATCTCAGGAAAGAACAGCCAGCATATGTTGGTGTGAAGAAGCAAAGTTGTCCACAAAGCAGAGTTTAGGACAGAGTGATTGGGTTGTACTCGAGGAATAAACAAGGTATTAGATGCTGAATGACAAACAAGCTTAACTTAGGGGGACAGGGAGAAAATAGAGCTAATGCGTTCTAGTTTGAACACACTTAACTGATGTGCCTATGAAATACCCAGACTGGTCTAGTAAACTGAAATGGGGTGGGGATGAGTATTACCCTCCACTCCAATATAAAGTTTCCTAGTTGATGGAAAGTCCTGCATCTCAGAACAACACCAAAAACATGGATCTAGCAAAGAGCTGAGAAACTGCAAGAAAATTGTCAGGGGCAGATGACAAGAGAAGAAATTGCTCTTACAGTGAAGGGACAAGTGAAGACAGCAAAAGATAAAGGAACACATGCAAACAGAGCCCTCTCAAAAAGTATTCTGAATTTCCTTTCCTGGATACCCTTCAAAGCAAAGAAGAATGGCCTCCTTGTCTTTATTTTTCTTTAAATTTTTATTTCATTGGTTTGTTTTTAGTGTGTGCCCATAAAAATCATGTACAGGACAAAAAACAATGTGCAAGTGTTTGTTCTTTTCTTCCACCATGTGATTCCTAAGGATTAAACCCAGGTCATCAGACTTGGTAACAATCACTTTTACATGCTGAACCATATGGAAGGCCCTTCCTTGTCTTTGTTAAAGTCCTGATTTGGATGGGGTAAAATGAGGGAAGTGAAACACAGAACGTCTAGAGAGTCTGGCCCACTCATAGACTATATGTATAAGTTATGAGAAGACAGAGCTACCCAAGAAATCTAATTTCAATTGTAAAATGGGATGATGATAATGCTGATGATGTGGTGGTGATGGCGAAAGGAATGATGGCGGTGATAGTGATATGGAATAATGGGAATAATAATGATAGTGATGATGGTGATAATAAGGATGGTGGTGATGGTAACGATGGAGATGATAGTGGTGACAGTGAGAATGATGGCATGATTGATGGCGGTGAGGATGATAGAGATGATAACGGTGATGTGTATGATGGTGCTGATAATGGTGATGAGGGAGATGATGACGTAAACCATTAGTACATATTTGGGATAAGGAAGACTTGTTAAATAAGAGCATATATGGCCTTGTATCTCTCAAATATTTACATTCCAATGCCAAATACCATATAAAGAACCCCATATAAAGAACTTAAAATTTTTAAGAAACTACAGCTACAGTTGGGGAGGGTCAGAAAATAAGAGTGGTAGATAATAAACTAATCAACCAGATGAATCATTTTAAATGCCTAGGAAGCCTCATTAGCCCAAGAGGGAAAGAAACCTGAAACTAAGAGATTAAAATTTATTACAATAAAGAAGCACATTAAAGAAGATTTATAACAGTGTCCCAAAGCTGATTATAAAATTTGGCAGAGTAACTTGGCTTCAGAAATTGGAAGCTAAAGAAACAACATGGTAGTCAGTGTTGTGCGGAATCTGCCCTTTGTTCTCAAGGCTTAGAAAAGAAAATTTTCACACACACACAAAAAATGTACACGCAGACATTATCCGTAGTGATCAATGATCAGAATTTACTTTTGAAAGAAAAATAAATGTTAAAATACGGTCTAGGAGGATGTTCAGTGGATAAAATGGCTGTTGTGCAAGGATGAGAAACTGAGTTCAAATCCTAATACTCATATGAAGTCAGGTACATCAGGTATTATAATCACTAGTGCTAGCTGTGTGCGGGTGGAAAGAAAGGAATCTGAAGCTTATTAGCTTGCCAGTCTGGCTGTACTGACGATCTCCGGCTGGACTGAGAGATCCCGTCTCAAAAGACTAAGGTGGAAATTGAAGATGACAGCTGAAGTTGACCTCTCTTCTCCACACACTCACACGTGTGCGAGCGCGTGCGCACACACACACACACAAATAAGAATGTATACTATACACACGAGTCCTCATGTGCACATGCTAACATACATGCACATTAAAAAAGAAAAAATATATGAAGAGAATTAAGAAAGCCCCAAACTTCAATTAAATAATCAGTAAGACAGAAATCAGTAGAAATTGTTAGAGAAAAAAAAATACTGGGAAGGAAAGGAGTGGAGCACTTACCTAGAATGTCCTGTGAATGAAAGCTCCTTAAGGGATCTGTACTTTCCACTGACCCTTCTGCAAAGCTAACAGATTCTAACTCCGATGACTGTGGAGAGAAATGTTGGAAGTTCAGAGCTGAATTTTGTTGTAGCATGTTTAGCCCCAGTAATAGCCTTTAAATGATCTTATTGGTATCTGACCTGACAACTGTGTGTCTGGGGGATAAATTACTAGTTTCCCAGCAAAGAGCCAAGAATACTATCAGCTAGTATTGGAGGCCTCTAACACGCATCTCAGCTTTAACCCTCTGACCTAATGTTTCTACCACTGTATTTGAAAAGTGCCTTGATTTATGATTTTATTATTCTATTACTATAAAAACTTCATGAAACTGCCTCCACACTGGAACAAGGAATTTAAAACGACCTAAATCTGTGTTCTCCAGCCATCATCACTTATATTTGGCTCCAGAATAAATTCACTTATCCCCTTTGAAATGAGAGATGTGTGTTTTCTTAATCCATTGGTACAAGATGTTGAGCTCAATACTAAACACTGAAGCAAAACAAACAAGAATAGCCAAAGAGAAGAAAAAATAAAATAAAGGACCTTGGAATGCAAGTTTCTCCAAATCAAAAGAGTCATGCCAATGGAATGCTCTCCTCCAACTGAGAGACCCACTGGCACTCATTCTTTGAGTAGTTGGATCATTTAGAAAGTCTTGATTTTTCCAGCAATGGAAAACAGAATGGTTTGTGGGGAAATCATAAATGCCTTACAGTCTACACCAAGAAACTCTAAGACTAACAGTATATTTAAATTCTACATCAAACCATGATGCACTGACCTCCACACAAAACCTGCTATTCCCTTTGCCTCCAGGCTAAGCTCTGCTTTCCTCTTTATGCAATTTCTTTTTCATTTGCCCTCCACCCTTCTCAAAGTAGTTGCCACAGGTTCAGACCTTAACTCCCAGCCTCCCACAGTGGTCAAAGGGGCCGTGGGTTTGATGCTCACAGGCTAGACTTTGGTCATCTGTCTATTGAAAGACAATTCCCACGAGAGAAAACAATAAATTGGGTGTATAGGGAAGTAGGGAGGATCTGAAAAGTATTTGGGACAATATGGTAGAAAATGGAATGCATTAACAAATTTTAAAAGAAAATAAGCCTTCCCTAAAGTAACAACTGAATTCTGAAAACACTACCTTTTGTCTTACTTAAGCTTCTTGTTATTAACATTTTCATTAATTTTACTTGGCTTTGATCAATGAAAATGTTACATACACAATGGAGATAAGTCATTGGATAATTTCTATCCATTCTCTGTCCAGTTAAAATAATTATGCTTTTCTGTAGATGAACTGTTATTAAGAAGACAGTAGCGTTAGCCATATTTAGGGCTGTAAAAATGTTCTGTCCATTAAGCCTATGGGATTCTGTGAGGTCTAGTATATCAGCAGCTCTCTATGAGTTGCTCTGGTCACTTCCTAAGCCTCTATACTGCCTGCATTTACCACACTTGTACATCAGGAAGCAAGGTCTACACATATCCATCCCAATCTACTCAATTTCAGTGCGGCTGATATTGTTTAGAATATCAAGTCATTCAACACAGCCCAGAAGAAATGGCTATGAGCACTGCGAAGGTTCTTTGGTACACTTAGTAAAGCAAGGCACATTCTGTTATGAAAGACAATAGATTGTGAGTCTCAGACAGAAAAAAGGTGTCTGCAGTGCACCTGCTGAGGCATCTCTACACACCAACATATGCTGTCTTTCAGTGCAATCTGTAAGGAAAAGTTGCATATTGCTTCTACACTGTATTTTCACAGAGTCTAATTGCAAGTTGGAATCCAGATGGAAGTAAGGCTAACTTTCAGTGCAGAGGGATGAAAGACACTCATCTTCACAGAGGTGGGTGGGGGGCAAATACTATGTCATCTCCCAAGTTGTATCAGTTTTCTTCAGAGAGAGTGCAGAGAGATTCTTCCTGGTCCCTAACCAGGAAGGTAAACACCAGAAAGGGACACATGTTCTTAGTTTGATCCCATGTTCCCACCCTTCTTCTTCCTGTACTACCCCCTGCCTTGTGGAAAAAAATCTCTAGATACAAAATAGCTAAGAGAGAGAACATAGGTAGAAACTCCCTTCACAGACTGCTGGGTCTGATGTATTAGAAACTGGTTTAAAACATAAAAGAATGTTAACAGAAATCTAAGTTAAAACAAAGGGCAACAAAAGCCAGAAGGAGTGGAACATGTCTGTAATCCTGGCACTCTAGATATGTAGGCGTGAGGGGGAGGAATTCAAGGTCACTCAGCTACATAGAGAGATCCAGAGGTCAAGGAAAGCCTGTGCTTAAGATGACTCTGTCTGAAAGGAAATGTAAATGTAATATAAAAGAAAAGAAAAAATAAACAACCCCCAGTGGCAGTGACAGCAACAAAGCACTCTTAGCTATACTCATTCTGTGATCAAACGCAAAATGAATTCCAATTTTTAAATCACTAGTAAAATTCTTGCAAGAGAAATTAAGTAAAGCATTAAATACGGATGAAAAACAGATGTTGCCCCTGTAGTAGCTAAATTAGGTTTTTGCTAGTTTCTGTAAGCAAGGTGTTATTTAGGACTCTGTCTTATTTAACTTTCTATTTCTGTGAAGAGACACCATGAACATGACAACTTTTCAAAGAAAAACATCACATAACTGAAATGGTGGCTTACGGTTTCAGAGATTCAGTCCATTATCATCATGGCGGGGAGCATGGGGACATGGTGCTGGAGGAGCTGCTACATGTTGATTTGCAGGCAACACTGTCTTTCTGGGATAGCTTGACCACGTATGAGACCTCAAAGCCTACCTCGACAGAGTCACATTTGCTACAAGAACATACCATACAAGAACATCTCCAACAATGCCATACCCCCTAACAGTGCCACTCCCTTTGGGGTACATTTTCTTTTAAACCAGCAGCGATCCCCCCAGCCATACACCTAACTCTCCCATATAAAACACAGGGAGTATCCAACCACAACCATACACTTATTGGCTGAAGGTTCTTTGTTGTCTGCTGTTTGTCAGACATTAACTGTCTACCAGTCTCCAAATACTGTTTGCTTCAGTCTCTGCTTTATTCTAGTTGAGTGACAGTGAACTGGGGATCAAAGAGATTAAATTGTCTTTGTTCAGAAACATTGGCAGAGGTGGCCTTGTACAGTTTTTCCCCTTTGCACCTTTTGTGAATCAAACCTATACCATTTGTTTCATCTCAATATCTCAATGGAAAGAAGAAAGGAAGCACCGCAGAGACACAGGGAGGCACAAAGACCTGTTCTCTCAGTAAGGTGAGGTGAGGTAACCTAGTCACAAAGATGACATTCACTTATCCTGTTTGTGAAAAAGTCATATGACATCTTACAAGATACTTTATGGGCATCTTCCTCACGTTTTGATTCACAGAATCTTGAGGTCACTGCTTCAGCTAGGCTGGTGGCCCTTGAACTCAAGGGGTAACTCCATTTGCCTTGCAAAACTGTGGTTACCAGAGCCTCCGTGTCACCGAGCTTTTGATGTGAGTCTGGGGATCTGAACACAGATCCTCATGCGTATACATCAAGCACCTTATTGACTGACGATTCTCCTCAGCCTTAGGAACTCATTTTTAACAAGGAAAATATCTTAGGTCACTATGTGACCAGAAACCAAGTCCATAAAAGCTCCATGCTTTCTCTTCCATGGCTCTCACTCCTGAGTTAGTTGCTCTTTGCAGTGCCAGACATGCTATAAAAATCCCATGTGACAGTAACCCAAGGGTTTCTGACATCAGGCACGCCACAAACAGGACAGGATGGGAGTCTGCCCTCCCCAGGCAGACTCTGCTTTTGACTGTGACCTCATGGGACCTTGGGAGCTGTTGAAGCAACTTCTCCACATGGCACAACTACACATCACTCAAGCTGGGAAACACCTGCTTACCTAAAGGTCTAGATCTGAGTAAAATAAAAGATACCTTCATGCTCAGATATGCAAAAAAAAGACAGCGTGGTGAAGTAAAGCAAAGTCATATGCTTCTAGAGGCTTAGAAGAATAATGGTATTCTTACAGTAGCATGTCCAAAACCAATGTAGATGGAAAGGAACAGTCAGGGATGCTCACCAGGAGAAAGGTAAGGAGACCCTTGCAAAGGTCATTCAAGGAAATCATTTTTCATGGTGCAGACTGGGTTAAAAGTATTCCAGATGTACAGTGAAGAAAGGCAGGAAAGTATACAAGTTATAAAGAAAAATGTTTTGGAAAGTTGTGTTAAACAATCTTAAAAAACACTGTACAAAAGTGTATTGCTCTGTCATCTTGAAGATAGTAAGCATAGAAGTTAAGAGGTGGTTCTTTCTATGAAGGAGATTGAAGGCTTGTTGTAGGTCTGAGAACCACAGATAGACCATATCCATTGGAGACTCGCATGAAATCAAAAACAGATCAAAACGATAAGATGTTGGGGACTAGAGAGATTGCCCAGTGACCAAGAGCGCTTGCTGCTCTTCCACGGAACCCAAGTTCAATTCTTAGCAACCACATGGTAGTTAACAACTATCCATAACACCAGTCATAGAGGATACAATGCCCACTTCTGACTGCTGTAGGAACCAGGCATGTGCATGGTACACATTCATATCTGCAAGCATAGAATAAATAGATAGATGGATACATAAATAAATAATTGTTACAGATAGGTAGATAGATAGGTAGATTATAGATAGATTGATTGATTGATAGATAGATAGATGATAGATATTAGATAAAGAAGACAAAATGGTATGAAACCACCTATGATAGGATATGAGCAAGATATATACATAAAAGTCCATGGATATTCAATCAAGTCCATGTGGCAGAGATAGCTGATGGTACCTGGATACTCTCTCTGTTTTCTACTAAACTTCAACACCCCCAGGGCAGAGTACTGGTGATATTCAAGCGTAAGGGGAGAGGGTGAGGATACAACTCCACAATGGCTTGGTGCTTCCATCCAGGATAACCATGTGAATGACATAGCTCCTCTCCATCCTTCCAACAATTGATTTGGTTCATTCAATCCCATGCTCCTTGGCTGATAATTTACTGAGACTGTATTCTTATTGATGCTGACCTGTGGGGAGAGAGGGAGGGAGAGAGAGAGAGAGAGAGAGAGGGAGAAAGAGAGAGAGAGAGAGAGAGAGAGAGAGAGAGTGAGAAAGAGAGAGAGAGAGAGAAAGAGAGAGAGAGAGAGAGAGAGCAGAAGCTCTGAGTGTTGTAAGGAGGCTGCTTGTTGGTTCCCGGCTGCCCATCCCCAAAATAAGTACACAGAAACTGTATTAATTAAATCACTTTTTGGCCTGTTAACTCTATCTCCTTGTTGACTAACTCTTACATATTAATTTAACCAATTTCTATTAATCTGTGTATTACCACAAGGCTGTGACTTACCAGAAAAAGTTCCATCATCTGTCTCTGGCAGGACTACATGACTCCTCTGACCTTCTTTCTCCCCGCATTCAGCTTAATTTTCCCCACCTAGCCCTCTTTCAAAATTCAAACTTTCAAAATTCTAGAATTGACAGAGACATCTCATTTTGGACTGTCACCCAAAGTTCTTCTGTACCATTGGGGCATCCATCTTCAGCCTACAGACCCATAGTATCCAGCAGACTTTCCCACAAAGCTGGAAATTTCAGTCACTTTCTTCTGTGTCCTGCAGAATGTGTCTGGCAGACTCTTTCATGTAGCAGGAACCCCGAAGGGCAGTCTCACCTTTAGGTAAGTTCAGCAGTCATTTCTCTGTGGGTTCTGTATGTCCAGTTCACCAACAAGTCCAGGAAAGAGCAGTTTCTTGCCCAAATGGCTATCAAACTTCATAAGGAGCCTCTTCAATGCCCATCCTCTTGGAGTCCGAATCCATACTGGGCACCAGATGAAGAAGGACGCTTAAAAGAAAACCCACACTAGCTCAGAATTGAATATAATAGAGGGTTATTTATTTAGGGGTAGACTCACAGATCGCAATGCTCTACTTGAACAGGGAAAAGCATCCAAAATGCTGCAGCCAGAAGAGAGAGAAAACACATGCTTTACATTAGCATATATAGTATATGAGGCCCCACCCGAATAGGTGGGTAACTTAAAGGCTACTGGCTGCAGGAATTCCTACAGCATCTGAGATCTACTGCTTGTTTAAAGATGAGGGAAAACTAGAGAGATGGATCCATGGTTAAAAGAGTGTTTGTTGCTCTTACCTAAGACATGAGTTTGGTTCCCAACATACACACTGAGTGACTCAAAACCACCTACAACTCTGGTTCCAGTGAATCTGATACCTTCCTCTGGTCTCTGTGGGCCCCTTAACAGATGTAGCATATGTGTGTAAGCACACGCACATGTAGGCATATGTGAACACACAAACATATAAATGAAAACAAATCTTAAAGGTAAGAGCTAATTTGGAAGATTGAAAGTAACCATTTTGTATATAACATAGGATCTGTGGTAGTGTATTTAGTATAAGGATGGAACAAACAAACATCAATGGCTAGAGGAATCAGAAATGCCTGATGAAGGAGAGAGGCTCTGTTAATATGCAAAGTGAGGATCATTCTTTGGAAGGAATAGGTGAGATTCCCAAAGATAGGAGCACAGAGAGCCAAGACACACACTACAGGATGTGGATCCAGGTAGGGGAGAGATAAAATGTGAGAAAAGGATACAGATGCTACCACATGGAGGGAAAGATTCTATAGACAAGACAAGGGAAATCATATTCTCCACATGATTATCTTTGATATGACCTCATTCACATTAGAAAGACTCGAGAATTTTCAAAACTTATGGTGTTTCTATTGCTTGCGAAAGTGATTCTGCAGAGCAGGAACATGCAATAATATGAATGCTTGGATGTTTAAGAACTCCAAGAAAAGTACAGCAGCTGGGATATGTGCAAAAGAATAATCTGTTATGTGTAGAAATGAGCACCATACGTTTGCCTTGATGGGGGAGTTCTTTGGAAGCTTCATTGCAGCACCGTGAAAAATTAGAGCAGAGAAACTTTTCCAGCCAAAAGGGAGAAACGTGATGGATTCTTTTAATTTTCTTGAAGCTCAAATGTTCCCTCGCATATGCCAGTGTCACAAGAGGGAAACAAAAGCGGATGGGTATTGGCCTCGTGCTCTTTTGAAAAACCTAAATGAAACCACTTATTGTGCCAGATAAGTAATCCAATCATTTATTAATGACTGTATTATATATGTATGTGTGATTTCAGGCTTGATATATATATAATAGACTCTTCACTGAGGCATGAAAATGTATACTCATGAGAGGGAATTTTTCAGGCGAGGAAGACACACTAAGGTTGACAAGGGTGTTCTGTATTCACCAAGACTGCCACCGTGACCTGGTCTCTATAGTATTGACTTACGCAATGAACAGCTGAGAAGCTAAGTGTATAGATAGAGTAAATGACTTGTCCCGAGGCATTCAGCTGACCAGATTGCCTTTTGTTATAAATCCATGTCCAAGGTTATTTCTAATACATCAAGATAATTTCTGAGGCAGTTACTCTTCATTGTCAACTTGATGGGATTTATACTATCACATCTTAACCCTTCGAGGGAGGGTTCAGAGATATTTAACTCAACCGGAAAGACCCACCTCAAATATAGGCAGCATCACCCCATGGACCAGGGTCCTAGACCAAACAAAAAAGTGAACTAAACACCAGAAAGCATCTCTTTCTGCATCCTGGCTGTGGGTAAAGTGGGAACATCTGCCTCATGATCCAGCAACAACCCCTTCCCTGACATAACAGAATGTACCCCAAACTAGGAGGCAAAGTAAACCTTCCCTCGCCTAAGTGTCTTGGATCCATGATTTATTCACAACAAGAAGAAAAGTAACCAATGAAATAAGTTACCAAAAAAGCCACCCTGTATGTAGGCAAGATGGCTTACTTACTGGTAAGTAAAGAGCTTGTGTCCAAGTCAGATGACCTGAATCCAATCCTCAGAACACACATGGTGAAAAATGAACCAAATGTATAAGTTGTTCTCTGACTTCCATGTGTGCCAGAGTAAATACAGGCACAGGTGTACATTCATATTCTCTATGTGCATAAAACAAATCAAAAGTCCATCCCACTCCTGGCCTTGATTCATGGCCTCCAATAACTATTTATTGTCTATTAGAGAAAGACCCAACATTCTTCAGAGAGCACACATATGTAAAAGGGCCTTCATGTACCATTCTGATCTCAGTCTCTACCTTCAACTTCATCATACCCTTAACCTCACCATGTTTTCAGGGCCCCATCCTCAAAGGATTCATGTGTAGAGACATGTGAAATAGAGAACACCTCCAACCCAAAATTTAGAACTATAAAGCACTCCAAATTCTGGAGCATTGTGAGATGTTATATTGGCATCATAAATGTGAAGCCCCATACTCAACCATGACTGGTGGCTGCTATGAAAATGCAGGTCCACTAACAACTTTCTGCTAATCTTTCTTTAGACTGTGTGCATAAGGAGTATGCAAGAAAAACAGAGCTAACCTACATCTGAAAACTATCTGTCAAGGAGTGCCCTCCCCTCTCACATTATAACCCATAAATGTTGAAGATGATAGCCATGTCTTTCCTGGCACTGTAGTCTGGGTCCAAGCTCAACTGAACCATGGACTAAATGTTTAGTTAAAAAAGATTTAAATGCACTATAATTATTAATATGTTTATACGAACACTTACAGCCATCTATCTTAACAGAACTTTGAGATTTGAAAAGCCTGGGGGGGGGTTCACATCTCTATGTCCTTATCCTGACTCAGGTAGCTTACTGTTTTCTATCCTCAGCACTGTTGGCTGGACTATTGCTCACTGTGTGTGTACAATGTTCTGTTCTGGTTACAACACTATTATGTACCCTCTACTTATCATGTCAATAGCAACCCTCCTCCTCACTCGAGATCATTGAAAATACGTTTTTACTTGGCTAAAATTCCCTGGGGACAAAGTCAGTTTCCCTGTCTGGCACCTATACTCCATCATTCTTTCCTGAAAAGCACCATGAACTTCTTACCCAAATCATTTATCATTTGCCAAATCATACAAATAGACTGTCTTATCAATGCCTCTGATACTTTTCAAATTGTTTTCATGTTCACTTTATATTTAAGATTCAAACCCAGGTACTCCAAACCTAGGACCAGAATTCTTGATCTAGGTATAGAATTTTGAAAAAGTTACTAAACTCTCTGGCCTCATTTTCCTCAATTATAAAATGAATATGTGGTAAGGATTAAATGAGATGATTGTGGCACAAAAATGGTCCAGAAAAAAAAATGGATAAATATCCCTGTTCCAATCAAGTACAGTTATAGGGGCAGGCTGAGTATTTTTTTTTAAGTCTTCAGGGGTAAATGTTAGAGGAAATAATGTTTAGCCCTTTTTCCTGAAATGAATATTAGATAAACATATCACCATTGAAATGATGAATTACATGACTCCAGAATTTAATTAGCACTTGTTAAAGAAAAGACTATTTTTTCTAGGTTTTTTTGATGGTATTCAGAAAAGGTGAAGTCATCTCTAAAGTTAATGCATCTTTCTGGTGTTCTAGGCTGTCAGACTTAATGTACATTTTCTTAAGATGTCAACAAAGTTTTTTGGGGCAAATTGGAGGTTAAATGGGGGATTCAATGGGTAAATAATATCATGTAGGTTGTTCAGGAATACAAACTCTAACATCACACATATACAAACATCTGCACACATATAAGCACATACACACACAAACACACACACACACACACATCAAAGTTGCAGTACCTTCTTACTCAAGAGAAAGTCCAAAATATACTGTAATAGTTGTAATAATATTGCCATAAACATTATAACCCCATGAGCCAGTCACCTCAAGCTAAAGAATTTTTTTGTCACATCCATGGATCCTCAAGTACAGTTTAGATTTATGGCCATGGTTCAGATGTAGCTAGAAAGCAAGAGCACAGCTGGAATGAAGATTATAATCAGAGAGTTAGTCAATAGTGACAGAGAAAAATTCATCTTCATACCACCAAACCTATACAGCCAGTGGGTAAAATGGAGAGCAGGAAGTTTTCTGAAAGCATGGCTCCCTTTCAGATTCTAATTCTTTTTCACCCAATGGTGTGGAATATTTGTTTACACTGTGTGAAGATGAGCCACTGTAATTGGTTTAACAAAGAATTGAATGGTCAATAGGTATGCAGGAGAGAACAGGCGGGACTTCCAGGCAGAGAGGGGAATGCTGGATGAATTCAGGCACATGGGAGATTCCAGCGAGATGCAGAGGAAGTTGGACATACAAATTGGAAGATATGTAATAGCCACATGGCAGAACATGGATAAATAGAAGAAAGTTCATTTGGGAAATGATATCAATTTGGGAAATGATAGTTGGGAAAAAGACTAAAGGCCAAACGTTCAAAAGTAATAATATATCTTTATGTCATTATTGGCAAACTGGCAGTCCAAGAAAGTTCAATGATAAAGCTTACTACACAATAGATTGTCTAAGGTATCCATAATGATTCTTGATTCGACTACCTTAAATGTCAAGTCCTCTGGTTTTCTAAAAGTTACCTTTGATTTTTCAGCTTGCAAGGAAACAGAATCTAGTCAGGCAGATATAGAGGTGGTTTAGTACATTAAGATAATGATTAAGTCTATGAACCTACTACAAGAAAAACATACTAGAACATGGAAAGGTTATTCTTTAAAGTTAATGAGTCTCTATCTCTGGTCCCCCCCCCACAGGAGAAGAACGTGGTGTTATAGTAAAAATGTAAAATTTCCATAATTTCTTTTGTATCCATAGTTGAGTTTAATTTGATATGACTGGGGAATGCATGTGTTCACCTTTATTGGGGGATGGGTTAAATATGGTAAAGTCAAGGAATGTGTCCTAAATCATGATCTTCAGGAGTAGAACAAGGACTCAAAATCTAAGACACTGAATCTAAGTCTCATGTGCCTTCTATCACACACTGAGTGTACTGAGCAGTAATTCAGAATTGGGAGCTAAAATTATTTCAAAGATCCATAAGAAATGAGAGTCAGGTAATACAAACACAGAGATATAATCTTTAAGGGACGGAGGCCTATACAACAAGTTTTAAAAAAAATTCTCCTTGACTTTGTTGTGTTTATCCACATGCTGGACATAACTCAGGGAAGCACCTACAATTTTCAACTGGTCAGTAGACAGTTCCCAAACTCAAACATATAGAGAAAATATAATTACAAAAGAAAACATGGCCAAATATCTAGAAATTCTTGGAGCATTTTGAATAGTATCATATAATTACAATTGAAAATGCAAAGTAGAAATTCCTGAGACAGCCGTGGTCAAGAATTGCCCGAAGTTAGCAAGTGACCAGACAAACAAGATCAACAAACACCTAGTGACATCAACACTAGAAAGTCTCAGTCAACAGAAATCTTATATTACATTAGAGTCAGCAGATCCTCCTCATATACCTGTGAAATAGCTCCAGGAGTCAAATCTGTAGTTCATGCAGCTGCTGCCCACTTATCAACCATTTATTTCCATCTTTACCTGCCTTATTTGGATGTTTGCCTTACTCACATTGATTTTGCTCAATTACAATGTCTGAAGATGAAGGAGACACAAAGTGCCACAACAGACCTGGGAACCAGTAGGTACACAGGGAGGTCCCAGAAGCATAACTGCAGTTGGCACCATCAAAAATCAGACAAAGAAATGCTTTTTTGTATGAGTGGGTTAACAATATGGATAAACAGGGAGACTGGAAGAAGTCAAGGAACCAGATGGATGGTAACACCGGGAGAGGCAAAAGTAGGTTTCTCCAAAGTTTTAAAAGACTTTTTTTTCATTGAACAGAACCCAGTTGGTGATTTGAATCTCAGTTTGATTGAATTCTACAAGTTGTCAGACGTCAAAGAGATTACTCATAATAACCAAACATAAGAAACTCAAGTCCATTATCTCCAATCACTTGGCTAGTGCCCAAAGTTCCATCACTGCAATGGCTAGTCCCCGCATAGGATCCCTTCCTTCTCAGGGAATAAGTCGAAGGTACCAAAGAGTTACCATGCTTCAGCCTGAAAGCTGTATCTCAAAGTGGCGAGCCTAATGACCTAAGTGGTGGCGAATTTACAGGCCAGGGATGGCAATTCAGTGTGGCCCAGAAATCATGTATATCATCCTAGTACTAGAGCAAGAAAATGCTAGAGAGATAGCTCAATAGAAACAAGAAATCACAGATGTTTCTCCTTAACACAGAGATTTTTGTTTACTTTCACCCATCCTAAAGAGATCTGGATTTTTCTGCCATCCTAAACTCATTAGTATCTGGTTTTATCACCATTCACTTTTGCTCATGAAATTGGAGAGGATGTAAATGGACTTTTGAATATGAAAATACCTAATTATTAGGAAATATAGCAACAATAATTCTGGACCAAAGAATCCGCTGGACTCACTAGAGCCGGAATGACAAATCCAATGTCACCTAGTTTCTCTGAGAACTAGGACCCACACCTTCTTCATGCGTTCTGAAGACTGTATAAGGAACTACCTGACAAATATGTTTGGACCCTCAAACAAAATCAACATTAGGCTAGTCTCTCACCTGTGAAGTCACAGAGAGATGGGCTCTATTTCTACTGATTTGTACTTAGATAAAGGCTCTTAGGGTCAATAACAAACCTTTTCTTAGGTGATTGGGTAGCCACCTCTGCTGCTGGCAATACCATAAGTAGAAAAGAGACACCATATACTCTAGAAAAGAGGTAATTGTCCCACATCCCTCAATAATAAAGGTATAGATAGAAATACCGGGGCAGTTTATATCAGAGCAAAGGGGAAAAATCCATGCGAACATCTTCATTTAAACAATCATAGAAACTTGTAGGCTACTTCAAAAGCATCCATACACTCCATATCCAACACTTGGTCTTTTAGCATAATCCTTACATTTAGTTCCCTCCTTCCTTACATCTTTTAACACTGATACATAGTTAACTGTGGTTTGTCCTATTTCATAAAATTTGTTTTAGTTTCTCTGTTGCTATGATAAAACCTTAACCAAACTCAGCTTGATTCAAATTCGAACTCAGCTTGAAGTAAGAGCTGATTTCCTCTGATAACTCTTAGGTTACACTCCATCACTGAGGCAAGTCAGGACAGGAATTCAAGGTAGGAACCTGGAGCCAGGAATTGAAGACACAGCCATGGAGGAACAGTTTACTGGCTTTCTTTTCATGACTCGCCCATTCTGTTTTTCATACAACCCAGACCCACCTACTCAGAGGTGAGTCCATCCACAATGGACTGGCCCCTCAAATATCAACCAACCATTAACCAAAAACATGCCCCACTGGCTTGCTTACAAATCATTCTGATAGAGGAAGAGCTTCCCCTTCCCAAATGATCCTAGCTTGTGCCAGGTTGACAAAAAATTAACCATCACACAGTTGTTGTATTTATGTCCTAAGAAAGACAGGTCAACACAATGAGCTTTTCCTAGCTTTCCTGGTCTCCTATAAACCATGCCAGAGTCAGTTTTCACTGATGGTAATTCCACCCAGTGTGCATATTCTTATTAATCTGAAAATAAACAGATTTCAGTTTCCCATGCCTAGACTCAGAAATGGCCACATGTGGCAAGCACAACTCACCATAAATATTGAATGGCAATACAAACCACTCTCTCTGCCTCCCTTTTGCTTCCTCATGAGAATGAGAGAAGTCTTTGTTCTCCAAGGGCTTTTCAAGGCCAGTCATTCTGTGATTATGCATCATTTCTGCTTCCCCCATCTTAGGCAAAAAACAACAGACCATAGAACAAGTAAATGTGGTATACTGGTCATAAATGACTAAAAGATGTGATTCCCATATTTCCATGTCAATCAAGGCAGATATAAAAACATTCATAACAGAACAAAAACTGAAGTCCCTCCACAGACTTAAAACATTGCTGACTTCCCCAAAGCCAGGTGCGAAAACCAAGATACTCGGCGTGAGGTTCTTAAATGCTGCTGTTACAACTGTTGATAACCTTGCATATCGTTATTTTATTTGTTCTAAGAGCCACTGTTTTCTTGAGGAAAAAATTATTCCAATCAGAAATGCAGCTTCAAGATACAGAAATCAGATTTTCAAACTGAGCTGCATTCCCTGGCTGTTCAATGCAGTCAGTACCAGTCCCAGAAGCATCCCACATCTTACACCCTTTGGACACATTACGGGCAGTGTAGCAGTCATCTCTCATCATCTCACCTTGCATCTACAAGTAAAGCAGGTATCACTTGCTTCTTTGGACACAGAGAGAAATGCCTAGAATCATGAGCACTTCCCTGCAGGGGCAGGGGGACAGTCTTAGAATCAGTGGAAAAATATGGTTTGGCCTTCAAAGAGCCAGACAACCAAAGGTCCTCAAACATCTCTTTTTGAGCTCCCTGCTTTCAGCATACACAAGAAGCCGGAACCTCCTTGTTTTTGTCTTCTATTGTGAATATATGCAAAACAGTAAAATGGTAATTGCAAGAGCCATACACCCTCATTGAGCTCATTTAGTTTAAACGCAGAGAGCTGCAATTCTTGTCATTCATTATCCAGAGATAAAACTCTTCCATGTATTTTTGAAAGAAGGAAATGAAACAGCAGAATTAGGAGGCATGAGTCCATTTAATTATTGTTTACAAGTCTCAGTGGAACAGCATGCCAAGTCTGCTTTGCTACCCAAGCTACATGCTAGACAGAGCCACAGCCTCCTTCTTGCCAATGAATCTGGGTAGTCCTGCCAGAGTTGAAGCAAGTCAATCCATCAAGTGAGAACAAAGTCAGTAGGAGAGAATAAAACACTCTAGTATACAAATGTGAAAGGACAGCCAGTCCTTGGGCTATTCAAACTAATTATCTGATTCTAGAACACTCCTGAGTGAAGGCTCAAATCTTAGGAATGCTTAGGCCCTCACTTGAGACAATACACTCCCAGAATGGTTCTCATGACCATTAGAACCTATGGATGGTGATTTCTCAATTGGGAACACAAATGCTATGGGATGCAACCATAATGGAGACTAAGAGAAGCTATTGGGACCAACAAGAAATCCTTCAAAGTTTCCTCCAAATTCTTTTCATGTCCGTTTTCCTATAGATCCCCAAACTAACTTAATTACATAGTTTTTGAGACCAGCAAGTTTCAAAAAGTGTCTCTTTAGAATATGCGCTGCACATTCCAGTTAAGGTCCGCACTCCTGAAGGTATCTAAGAGAGCTGTGGGTTTAGCAACAGTAAATCACACAAGGATCACAATAGCATGCAAAGTGATAGAGCTGAAAATGCTGGTAAGATTGAAAAATATTAATATATTCCTCTCCAAGGATGGTATTTAAGTGGAAAGTGGACCTTTTAAAATGTGCTGAATAATATTTATTTTAGGGTATAATGAACTGAAGAATTGGCAATTAAAATTAGTATGCCTTGCCAATTTAAATTTAATATGTGTGCAAGCAGGCTTGCACACACATGGGAAAGTCAGAGTACACTTTACTCTATCCTTTCGTTTGGTATATTGGGGTCAAAGTCAGGTCACTCTTAACATAGGCACATTTAAAATGCCATTGTTCATACTTGAGCTTTTCAACATAATACTATGAAATACATATGGACAGTAAAATGGTTATAAGAATGAAGTACATTAACATCTATCTCATCTTTCAACTTACTTTTTGACAAGGGAAGCTAAAATAAAATTAATTTTAAAGGTCTCTAATCTAATACAATTTTATTCAGTATAGTCCTCATGCTATAGGTGGAAAATTATGAAGTTGGAGATTCCACGATGAAATCAAGAAGAATGTAGAAGCTGACAGTCTCTTTTTATTACATACAAATGAAACAAATTCCCTGGAAGTGGGCAGTGAGAGAGACAGGGAAACTTTGGAAATGAGTGGAGGAAGTAGCTTACAGGCAAAATGAACTGCTCCAAAGTCCTCTGTTTTCCAGGTGACAAAATTCTTTCTCATGAGCACAGGTTAGCAATCTAGACGTACCTAGTTATATACACCTATGCTGAAATTAAACAATGAAGAAAAGGAATAGAAGGGTTGTATTTTTCATTAATGGGGTAGAAAGTTCCAGATAAATAAGAGAAGCCAAAATGATCCATGTGGAAATGGATTATAGTTTAAACAGTATTAATTCATCTTTATCCTTAGATATGCATATGTGAATTTACATATAAAATATTTCTGGATACATGTGCATATATATATTAGCATGTACATTCTTTCTTGATCTGTTGCTTCTGGAGGGTAAATAAAGCAACACCTAATATTAAGGGACACACTCTGCACCCAATCTTTTGCTTTTTCATGCATTGTCCAAGAAAAGCAAAACATGACTCACTAGAGAATTCGATAGTTCCAGAACAAGGGCATAAAACAAATCAAGCCTAAGACAACACCTTGTAGTGCAAACATATTTTAAAACTTTCACTGATGGTGGAAAAAATTAAAGGGACATAGGCATAAACAGGAGCTATCAAAGGCACAAATATAGGAACAAAATGAATTAATGGTTTATTTTGAAACAAAGAAGGTATAACAGGGGCAGCATATTCTAAGAGGTTCAGGGACAAGAGCTTACTAAATATAGCCGTTTCTACTCAATATTTAGAAAGGTCTGACTGTCTTGATCTGACCTGAGAGGTTAGAGGTCAAAGACTACTCTAACTGTTCTAGTCTTACAATCTTGAATACAGATTCTCTTCATTTTATTGCTCAGCAACCCTTGATAAATCACACATACTTTCCAAGCCCAAGTCAGTTTCTCCAGTTCCAGTCTGTATAAAGGAAAGATATGAACAAGAACGCTTTCTATTTTGATTGTTCTAGAACTCAGTATAGCCACTACATTGACTAAAATCTAGTTACATGGTAACTTCTGGCTGACTGTGTGAGAAATAGATGTGTGAGAAACAGTTTATTACAGATGTCCATGTGCTCAACTATAAATACAGGGTTATAAAAAACTTTTAATGAAAAATTATTTCATCCAAAGTTCTATTAGTACAGTAGTAATGCAAGTTAATTTTTGCAGCTTAACACAAGCCAAAGTCATCTGGGAGAAGGAAACCTTAACCAAGTAAAAGCTGGCCTGTGGAAATTTCTGTGGGGCATCCTCTAGATAAATGGTTGATGTGGGAGGGCCCAGTCCACTGTAGATGGTACCACCTCTGGGTAGAAGATCTGGGTTGTATAAGTAAACAGGTTGAGAAAGCCATGGGGAGCAAGCTAGTAAGTAAATTCCACCATGGCCTCTTCTTCAGTTTCTTCCTCCCTATTCCTGCCTTGACCATCATCCAGGGTTTTCTTAGAGAGTGAACTTTCTCCTGTAAGTCAAATAGACCCTTTCCACCCAAGTCAGTTGGGTTAGTGTTTTATGAAATCAATAGAAAGACAAACTAGGACAGGAAGGGAACGATACATTGTAGGGGCTGGAGAGATGGCTCAGTGGTCAAGAGTACTTTCTGTTATTACGGAGCATCTAAATTTGGTTCTCAGTACCCATGCTGGGTAACTCATAACCTCCTGGAATTCCAGGATTCTCTATGTATCTGCACATACATGTGTGCTTTGTCTCTGTCTTTGTCTCTCTCTCTCTCTCTCTCTGAAACTTTACGTTGGAAATAAGTAGCAAATATATTTCAGAAGAACTTCATAGAGGATCTGCAAAGAAACCCAGTTCTGTCAGAAGACACTGGCAAGAAGCACTCTAAATATTGCTCCCTCTGCTCCATATACTTGATATGTTTCTTCCCCTTTCCATTCTCCTCTCTCTGGATTAATTCTATTCATTATTTTGACTTCAACATATATATGAATTCCATTCTATATATATATTTTAGACACAGTGACTCATGCATCCTAGGTTGACTTTGCATTCCAAACTCGCATGCCTGAGCTCCCTGAGAGATAGGATTACAGGTGTGCAACGCTACACCCAAATTGGATCCCACTTAGAAGCTGTCTTAGTCCTAATGTGCTCATATAATAACCATGGCTTATACTGAGTATCTTATAAACACCATCAACTGATTATCTCATAGTTCTGTGGACTGCGAGATGAAAGAGCCCCATAGAATCCCCTTTAGAAAGGCACTGATCCCATTGATGAGGACTCTACCTGGACATCTCTCCAAAAGGCTAACTTCATAATGCAGTTACGAGTCACCATATATTAATTTGGAGGTAGATACAAAAAGACTTCATTAAACTTAGAGCAGGCGAAAGGCACATTCCTTATACTGTCGTTATAAGAAAGACTGCAAAGGTAACATATAACCCGTCAGGTTCTACATCCTTCATTTAACTGTGCTCCATAGACGTAGAAACCATGCCTTATTAATTTGTCATAATAGCCATAAAGCCTGGTATATAAGCACCAAGTAAATGCTACTTGAATAAATATATAAACAAGACATTAACCTCTCTATTGAACTATTAATCATTATGTATACTCATTGCTGTTTTATTAATTTATCCCCAGAATCTATATGTACCTAGCCAAAAAAAGAAAGAAACCATATGCAGCTGACATTCAAATAAATGACATACCAAAGAGAATCAAAAAAACAAAGTTACCCAAATAGATAACTTTTTAGGGATTATATCTGCTTATTCTCTTTGCTCAGTAGCCATGTCCTCTAGTTACCTTTTATGGTGTTTAAACTTACACATAGATTATAAGACAAAAAAAATTGGGAAAACCAATGAGATATTAAGGAGAAGTTGGAAAAAATCCTTCAAAATAGATATGCTTAGTCTCTCCAACCCTTCTAGAGACATAGCCCATGAGAGTCTGTATCAAGCTTGTTCGTTTGGGCCGCCAAACAGTTCCCAAATCATGACTCAGAGACTTAGTATTAGTTATGAATGCTTGGCCTTAACTTAGGCTCAATTCTTGATAGCTCTTATAACTTAACTTCTTTATCTTCATCTATATTTTCCTTAGGGCTTTTTAACTTTTTTTCTTCTGTGTATCTTAACTTTCACTGTTTCTCATGACTGGCTGGCTGGCAGCTACTTGCCTTCTGGCTCCAGATGTGTTCCTCCTTTCTCCCTCATTCTCCTGACTTCTCTTCTTCTCTCATTTCTTGAGCCTAGATTTCTCCTCCTACTTAATCTCTCTGCCTGCCAGCCCCACCTATCCTTCTCTTGCCTAGCTATTGGCCATTCAGATTTTCAGTAGACCAATTACCTTAGGCACGCAAGGTGAAACAGCAACACATTTTTCTTAATTAAACAAATGAAGCATAAACAAATGTAACACATCCTTACATCATCAAATAAACGCAGTACAAACTAAAGTAACACGCCTTTACACAGTTAAAAGTAATGTCCCGCAGCATAAACAAGAGTAACACATCTTCATATAGTTAAATATTCCTCAGCATAACCAAACGTAACACATCTTTTCCCAGTTAGAATAATATTCCACAGCAAGAGTCAGCTCAGACTGTCATGGAGTTTAAAAAAATGTTGAATAATCAAAGTGTCCGGGTTCTTAATGAAACCCTTTTTAAGACTGCTTCCTGCTGTTTCTGTCTCTCACTGACCACCGCGGTTCTGAGCCTTTCAAATGCCTTGAAAATCTTCATCCCCAGTTGGAAAGAGTTACATTTGTTTTTCCATTTTGTTCTCTCTATTTTTAATCACGAGAGTGACAGAGTCAATCTATCATGTTCTCAGTCCAAAGGGACATCCTTTCTCCACTCCCACATTTTTATCACATATTGTAGAAGTCAAGATTGGAGATGTAGTTCAGTAGGTAGAGTGTATGTCTAGTTTCCATGAAGCCCTGAATTTTATCCCCAACACTACATAAAGTGGGCATGGTAGTACATTCCTGACACCCTGGGTGTGGGAGGTAAAAGCACGAGGACCAGATATTTGAGGTCATTCTAGGCTATATATCAAGCTGGAGGCAAGCCTGGACCATATGAGACCCTGTCTCAAAAAGACAATGATAGAATTACAGCTAACTGGATCACTTATTTTTCTGTTTTATTGGTTTTGGAGTAAAAAATCATTAATATTGAAATGCCCTTGCTTACTTTTAACTATTCAAGAGTGTTGTAACATGAATAGTTGTACCATCCCCAAATTTATATGCTAAAATCTCACTTTATTTCAAGTGATTTTAATGGTATAGAAAGCCTTTGGAAAGTGATTTGGTTGTGACAGCACAGTTGGGTCTTGTCATCCCTTCCTCTATGTGAAGGCACAAGAAGTCATCAGCTATGAGCAGGAAGTAAGCCCTCATCAGACTCTAGATCTCTCAGCACCCTGATCATGGACCACCAACCTCTGAAATCCTTAAGAATAATTTTTCATGGTTATAACCTACATAGGTTATTGACTTTTGTTACAGCATCCCCAAAAGATTAAGATTTAGAGATAAAACCTTGCTGATTTATTTGATGTTCTCTTTGGCCCTACAAATTTCTTTGGAATGTTTTCAGAGTCCTGGGAATTACCCATGAAATCCAGCCTTAGAGCTGAATCACCAGAGCTTTCAATGCCATAAATATAAAACTCTCCAAATGCATGCCCAGTCAAGGCAAATGATTCATATTTCCTAAAACCAACCCTACTTTATTTGATGCTGGTAAGAAATTCTTTCTGTGTACTAACAACTTAAGAGCAAAAAGAGACTGCATATACTATCTGCCCTCAAGACAGACAGACATCATCCAGTTTCCATTGGTAAGTATAGAAGAAAGCATTATAAGGCATCTGTGACATTGGTAGGCTTGTCTCCATATTGGTCACTCATAGTTTGAACATTATCAGAGACTTGTCTGGCCCCATGGGTGCTGAATATGCTATGGCCTTCACAACTAACTGAGCATATGGGTTAAGTGGGTGAGAAACAGAAGGAAACATCTTCTTTGTGTTATTTCAGAATACTCACACAATATTTTACTAAATATTCAACACCCAAAGAAATAAACTATTCATAAAAATCCTCTCTTCTCACAAGAACAAATTTGAACTCAATTATGTCCAGGTTAAAAAGTTGTTACATTCCTCACTTCACCACACCCCTACAACACACACACACACACACACACACAAGCTGTTAAAATAAAAAAAAGCATGGATTATTTTCTTGTGAAGCAGATAGATAGATAGATAGATAGATAGATAGATAGATAGATAGATGAATGATAGATTTATTATATGTGTATGGATGGTGAGATATATGTATTTATCTATGTATGTATATATGTATGGGCAGAAGTTGATGTTCATATATTTTTTCTGAGTTCTTTTGAAATCTTCCAATACAGGAAGCACATTTTCAACTTTAAATTTTTGTTTAAAAATATGCAATTATAAACTCTTGGAAGAAAATTAGCTATGAGAACTCACTAAAGAAACTGCACACTGTTTTTTTAAAGGACAAACATTCATGTATAAAATATTAATTTATTCTCTCCTACAAGTAAGAAGCCTCCATTGATTTTCTTTGCTCAAAGTCATCAGGTTAATTAAAGGTTTAACGGTAGAATCTGGCTCCACTTAGATGAACTCTCTTCTTTCTTTGAACCTGCTTCTTGTCACATTATAAATGTAAAACCTGTTCCAGCAAGTCTGGAAGCAACTTGGTTATTGATCTCCTAAAACCCAAGACTTGAGATTTGCCCTTTAACTCCATGGTAGAATGGGTAATGTCTCTCCAGGAGTTGTTGTGAGCCTATCCATCATTTGATATGAAAATCCAGTCATTACCCAAGTGTAAAGGACAGAGAGAGAGAAAGAGAGAGACAGAGAGAGAGAGAGACAGAGAGAGAGAGAGAGAGAGAGAGAGGTGAAAAAATAAATGAGAAACAAATAAGAGGATCTTTGAGCATATTTCCAATCAAATTGAGGTAAAATATCCCTTATTTTTTTTATCTCTACTCCATTTTGGACATGGTTCAGGTTTGCTCATGTAGAGAAGGAATGTCCAGAGTAGCATAGCTGCTGCCTGTGGTTTCTGTTTTGCTTATTTTCTAATTGTAGCTACCACATTACCCACAGCAATGTGGCGCTCGTGTCCATAACACCCTTAGTTACTTGTGCATCCACTTACACCTGTAACACCTTTGGCTACCCGTTCATCCCTTTCTATAACTGGAGCATGAGTTCTTTCGTTAGAGGGTCTCTCCATAGCCAATGGTGCCAGGTTAGGCTCTCCCAGGAGCAGGCCCGAGATGAACCTTGGTCCATCAGAAGAATACTAAGTTCATTGTAAGACATGGAAGTGGGGAAAACAGAATTGGGCATGGGGAACAGCCATGCTGCTGCAGTGTCAGCAGAGGTCTCAGAAAAAGCTACCAGGACTGTGCACTGGGCTGGTTCTGCAGGGTTGAAGCTTCAGACCAATACATATGAAAGGTGTACTGTGGGAAGTAGATGTGATGGTGAGTGTGTCAGCTCTAAGCAAAGTCAGATCCTGGAGAGGGCTAGAAACTAGAGGTTGTTGGTCATCATGGATCATAATACCTAGGAGTCAAGTCTTCAAGTCTTGAAAGGTAGACAGCACATCCACTATGCTACTTTGTCTAGCACTACTATGTCAACTTTTCTACTGTGCAGGCTCCTGCAGCCAATAACAGCTCTGTCTTTGGAACTATAGTACAGTTCATATGAATGAGCCATAATGATGTAGTCATATAAATACCAAGAGGCAGTGGAGTACTTGGAGGCTCTCAGGCATCATAAATTTAAAGAGATCTTACATTCAGGCCATTGCCCACCAAGCAAACCTCTTAGAATAAAGTGTGTTTCAGACAGGAGGCTCAGTCTGCATCTAGACTTTTACCCAAAAACCAATTGATTATGGAAATGAACTGAGAGCATATGCTAGAGTCTATAAAAGTTGTTAGAATACAATTAGACACTTCTGGACAATTAATACGTTTTGCTATAAAGAGAACCAGAAAATAATGTGATGGAATCTAATGAGGGGTGTGAGATTAAGAAAGGGGGAATAAATGGAGTCAGAAATACAGATTAGAGAGGGGGCAGCTACAGAGCTAGTGATGAAGACGATAAAGAGATGATGATGACATGCATGTTAAAGATGGAGCAGACACATGTTAGAGGTGGAAAGAAGAGATTGAGAGATAGAGAGGACAAATGTCAGAGACAAAGAGGACAGAGGTAACAAATACGGAGATGACACAGATGGACATGACCTAAAGGAGATGATAAATATGATAGAATCGAGATGACAGAGACAACAGAATAGAGATTGTTAAAATGCAGATAAGTCATGATGAGAGAGCTGGAGGTGACAGAGATGCAGACGATAGAATTGACAGAAATGGCAAGGATACAGATGCAGATGATAGAGACGACAGAGGCAGCAAAGATGGGTGAGGGTGATCGACCTAAAGATGGGGATGCTGGAGAACATGGAAGCCTGATCATGTTGGAATACTGATGGAAGCAAGCTGCCAATTCCAACCCAACCCAAACAGCTAAAACAGCTCTTCTGGGAGAACAGACTAAGCCCATCCAAAACTTTTTGATTTTCACATTCAAACTTTGGTCACTTGTATGGGGAGTACCAAAGTTGTTCTTCAAGAATAAAAAAGAGGAACAATGTGTAGAATTACACATTATTGTACACAGAGTGTGGTAGTTTGATTGTTTGGCCCAAGAAGCTCATAAGAATGGCATTATTATGAGGTGTGGATTTGTTGAAATGGAAATGGCCTTGTTGGAGGAAGTGTGTCACTGTCAGGGTGTCCTATGCTCAGGATGCTGCTGCCCAGTGTTGGAGTCTGCTTCATGTTGCATAAGTCAAGTTGTAGGACTCTCAGCTTCACCACCACCATGTCTGCCTGTACCCCACCATGCTCCCCACAATAATGATAATGGACGAAACCTCTAAAACTGTAAGCGAGCCCTCTCAATTACACGTTTTTATTTATAAGAATTTCCATGGTCATGGTGTCTTTTCACAGCAATAAAAACCTAAGACACAGAATCACAACTGTATGCTGAACAGACTTAGAGGTTCAGACATCTCTGCAAAACATTTGAGACAGAAAATACTTTCAGGCATGGAATCAGAAAGAGTTAGTTCGGGCCTACCTATGCTGGCTTACCATAAGAGTGGGATCTCAAACAAGTCATTTGACCTATTTCAATGTCACAATAAAGGTCAAATATGTTATCACTAAAAATCTCAAACAGTCAGTTTTGTGTTTTAGGCACTATTCTAACGCTGCGAAGAAACAACATGACCAAGGCAACTTTCATGAAAGAAAAAAAAAACATTTATTTGCATCTTGCTTTCAGTTCATAGGTTTTATCCATTATCATGGCAGGAAGCATGGCAGCATTCAGGCAGATTCTGGATCAGTAGCTGAGCTATATCCTGATTCATAGACAAAGAAAGAGACTCAGTCTGACATCCTTTGAAACCTCAAAGTCTACCCCAGTGACCCACTTTCTCCAACAAGACCACACTTCCTAATCCTTAGAAGCCATTCAAGTAGTGACACTCCATGGTGACTAAGCATTCACATATATGAGTCTATGTGGACCATTCTTAATCAAATCACCATACAGGGGCCTATCAACAGATGAATGGATGAAGAAACTCTTTTTAATCGTTCTATTCATCTATCTATGTATTTGTTTGTGTGCATACAATAAAATTTTATTAAGTAATGAAAGTAAAATTTACAGGAAAATGATAGGACTGGAATGTGTATTACGCAAGGTAACCAAGATACAGATGCATATTGCATTTTCTCTCTCATATATAGATACAGGCTTACAGTGTTTATATGTATATATAAAAGCAGGGATAAATGGGTAAGTTTGTGTACAAGACATGAAACTAGAAAGGGGAAAACAGAAGAAATGAGGAAGGAGGCAGGACAAGATAGCACATGTGACAAAGAGAGGACACTATGGGGGGATGGATGGATAGCATCTAAAGAGGAGGGGTCTCAGGCAGGAAAAGAAAGGAGGAAGAATCCTTACGAAACTTTTATTTGAAAACATCATGATGAAAAACTAATATAATGTGCATAGTAACTTTTAAATGTTTAAGTAAAAAGAAAATCACTGATCTTTCAGGGCCAAATGAAACTCAATAAATTGGAAGCAGGAGGAAAGATTTGCAAATCCTTGGAAGTTCTAAAGCTTTACTCACCATTAACTCAGAAGACACCCACGTGTGAAGCTTTCTGTTGTGCCCTTCGAAGCTTCCTAGCCCCTGGTGGGTGACAGTCCTGAAGAAAGACAAGGAATCCAGGAAGTTAAGAGTCTAATAGGACAGAGACAAGTCAGACAAATGAATAGCTGCAGCTCTAGGCCAGTTTCCTATTGTGAGCAAACACAATGCTTAGAAGAGTGTGTCCCCTTCTTCCTGAGAATGGACTCCTCTGCTCTGAGGATTATACACAGGGAGTCTTCTGCTGTGTGGTCCCCACATGGATCTTGTCTGATCAGCTTCTCTGCACTCTGTGTCTTCTGAAAACTGACAGTCCCATCTAGTTCAAGTGAATTCATATCAATTGTTACACCAAAATCCCCCAAAGGTGGCCTGGTATTCATTCGGTGTCATGGGCTGTGTAGCTACCTCTTTTCTCAGACACAGGCAACCGTCAGTGACTGCCACTTAAGTCTTGTTTACTAACATTTCCCAGTTAGAGAAGCTGTTAGCCAATTGTTCTCCAAGTATGCCAGTCCCCAAACTAGTCCTGTCAGTGTGAAGCAGGATTTACTTTTACATGCATGTTCTCTACTTGTTACCTAGAGCTGCTAGGGTACGGAGAAGTTAGCGAATGGGGAAAGGAGGGGGTTCTGAAGAACTTACTTCAAATTTTCAGATACTAACATTTCATCAGACAATCATCTGTTTAATGGTAAATGAACCAGAAGAGCGAGGCTTTGGGGCCTGAAACAGGTCACAAGCGAAGAGTAAACTGGCCACAATAAAAACAAAACAAATCAGATATTCCTTCCTGGCCCAGAGCTTATGAAGCTACAAGTTAATATGATAAAAATTAACTTGGTTAGTCCTCTCCTATTTCCAGCTTCTATCCTGAGTTTTAGGTCAACATAGAACACTCCTCAGATGACCCAAACTCCCATGCCTAATTAAGGATCTATTACAAATTGTTGAGTTCTGGGAGATAATCAGTTATCTTTAAGGGCATAGTCCCTGATAGATTGACCACCATGATCCAGGGAATGGCCCCACACAAGTGAGTTTATGACCAACACAAAATGAACTTAGTAGATTATTAAAAGGAGGCGGGAAAGAGGACATGAAGTTGGGAGGAAAGGTTAAGAATGGATTTGTGTCTGGAAGGAGATAAGGGGAACGGGGTATAATCAACTTACATTGTATGCTGCTGTGGGTTAATCCGTTTGCATGCAGCGAATATGTATTGCTCTCATTGGTTGATAATAAAGCTGATTTGACCTATAGCAAGGCATAATATGACTAGATGGGAAAGCCAAACTGAAATACAGAGAGACAGCAAAGAATAGAGGCAGAGGCAGAGAGGGGAGGGAGAGACATAGAGACACAGACACACACAGACACAGACACACACACACAGAGAGAGAGAGAGAGAGGACAATAGTCATCGGGGAAGCAAGATGCTAGGGGACAGGTAAAGTCACAAGCCACGTGACAAAATATAGATTAATAGAAGTGGGTTAATTTAAGTTGTAAGAGCTAGTTAGTAATAAGCCCAAACATTCTATAATTAATATAAACTTTTGTGCATTTATTTCAAACCAGGCAGGAGAGACAAAAGAAATGTTCTGCCTCTGTTTAAAGTATACATGCATGAAATTATTAATTAATAAAGGATAATTGTATTTAAAAACAACATTAGGGCTGCAGAGATGGTTCCGCAGTTAAAGAGTAGTTGTTACTCTCATAAAAGACCTAGGTACAATTCTGAGCATACACACATGGTTCACAACCATCCATACGTCTAGTTCCAGGAGAAACAATTCAATGCCATCTTCTGGCCTCCATGAACACAGCCTCCATGGACACTGCACACTCATTGTACTTAACACATATATTTAGGCAAAAAACTCATACAAACATAGTAAAATAAATAATAGAGGTTTTTAAAACTTTATTAACATTTTTAAAAAACAACAGTAATTAGATGTAGCTAATTACTTTTTCCTTGGTTAGCCCCAAAAAGCTGCAAAAGGCAGTGTTCATCCCAAGGCTCATGTCACTTGAGGCAGAACATACTTTCAACACCTACAGACAAGTGTCAATGGATCAACACTGCAGATGACTGGTTCATTGTCCTCTCCTGTTGTGTCCACCTTGACCCTCCATACTGCTTCTGCTTTGTTAGAGATCTTTCCCCTTCCCCCTGCCCTTGCTTCTTTTGTTGTGAATGTGCAAAAGGGAAACTGTCTTCAACCAAGGATGGAAGTCAGTCTTCAGTTCTCTGGAAATGGAGTTACAAAATCAGAACCTGCAGGATGTGCTGCCACAAGTTTCCCACCCCTATTCGACGACTTTGAATAACTTTTTCATACTAATTAGCTGGACTTTTTCATAGTAACTCTTCCCTTCACTACCCCTTTGGTTATTATTATACAGTCCACATAGCAAAGGCCCAGCTCAATGTTTGGCTCTTCTCTTTTGTTTAACATTGTTCAGAATCACAAGTCAAGTCCTAGGTGGACCATTATTTTGAGAGCATCTGCAGATAGGTAGGTAGGAGAGAAATACTAGTTGGCTTTGTAACCCTTGTATTCTGTTAGTTCAAAAAAACCAAAAAAGACAAGATTTGATCCCAGAGAGAAAATACCCAAGAGATTCAGCAGCCTGGAAAACTCAGGAAAGCAAATGTGCATCATTTATTAAAATCCCTTTTCACACACTTTCCCTCCAGGCATATGTTGCACTGCCCACATCAGACCTTGTTAACCCAATTTCCCCATCCATATCCAAGAAAAAGGAAAGCGCTCATCATGATCAATACTCCTCGTCTGATGATAAACAAAGACAGATGAGCCTGTGTGGCCTGTCTGGTATGTGTAATTACTGTCTCTGTAGGCATTCAATTATAGCTAATGAAAAGGTGACAGCCCCCTGCTCCATCCTGTCTGACAAAAGAGCATGGATGTAGGCTCCCTACATCCGGCTGGCACACAGCCGACAGCAGGTCTCCTTTCTTTCTTTACCCCAACTTCAGCTCACCCCACCAGAGAAGTTTATTTAATATACGAAAGATCTAATGCCATGACACCTCCCCTAATGGAATTTTCAAAGAGGAAGGCCATTCATTCCCTCATCCTATTTCTCTCTGGATGACCACTGCAGGGCTTGTGCCTGCATCAGCAGCATGGTGTGACAATGTTCTGTGACTCAGATGGGTGGCTTGAAAACAGAGGTGAGCCCAGGTAAGCAGTGCTGCCCTTCCGTGATGTGAAAAGCTTTCACCCATAAGTGAAGCAGGAGGCAGACTACAACACTGCTTCTGCTTGCTGGTCGTTACTCCGTTTAAGGACCCATGAATATATATGCATATATGTTGACTTTTCAATTTAAATGTATTTAATTAATAGGCAAACACTTCTCTCTTCTCTACTGAGAAGTACGGAAGAGACCTGTTAAATACCCGAGGAACATTGTTTCTGACCATTATGCTTTGGGGAGCAAACTCTTAGATTAAGTGAGTCGTAGCCCTTGCTGGCCTAGACAGCCATCCAGGACAGACATATTCATTTACAGAAATTCACGGATATCCCACTCTCTGCAAATGTCCTCATCCAAGCAGATCTTTTCCTCCATCACCAGCAGAGCTCAGCCAATGGCATCTAGCACAATGTGTACATAAGTGGACTAGACCCCTTATCCCACAGTTGAACCACACTGAAACTGAACTTTATATGAAGCCACACTCCTGCTTAGAATTTCTCCACCATTTTATCACTTTCATCTGTGCATAAACCTCTATCTCCACCCAATCATATGAAGAGAATCTCCATTTCCTACTCTGTTCCCAGGAAGTCACAGTCCTTCCCCACATTATTCTCAGAAGTTATCAAACGGGTGATCCCATCCTCAGCTTTAGAGTCTATCCATTCAGAGCATTTGCATTTCGTAAAAGCTCTTGTGAATGGTTCAGAGATATTCACATGGTTCAGATAAGTGTGAATGCCTTTCAAGTTGATCACAGCCTTACGTTGTGCAGGCGGCCCCTGTGGAACTGGCAAAAGTCCTCCAGGTCTCATTCCAGGGTGAGGAAAAAGAACTGCTCAGGGGTGAAATGAAAAGCTTATGCAAACTCTCAGGAACCAAGATAATAACTCAGCCACTAACTTTAAAATTAAAAAGAAAAGCTAAGTGAATATGAAGCAAATTATCAAATGTTTGTATAATACTGACACAAATGATCGCTATTGTGTTGGTTGCCCCTCTGTCACTCTTCCATCACTCTAGCAACTCATCCAAACCAGGAAAATAGAGCCAGAGGAGAGAGATGAGAGGGGTCAGCTAGATTCTGTTGACACAAAAAGTACCACCAGCTGGGACAGTGACAAGAATTGAATTAGCAAATCACACAAAGCTCTTTAACTTGGCTGGAGTTACAGGCACCTTGTTGTAAGTGGTGGCCCTGGCAATGCTTCTCAGATCAGTCTCAACCTTTGTTGAGCAAATGCAGTGATCTCTCTACAGCCCTCATAATCTCTTCTCAAGTTTTACTCAGACATGTGCTGCTGGGTGGTGATAAGTCACTGATGTTTAACTAGAAAGATGATAGATAGATAGATAGATAGATAGATAGATAGATAGATAGATAGATAGATAGATAGATAGAATGGATCATTAAATAATAGAAAACAGAAGAAGGGCATAAAGATGACCTAGCAGTTAAGAGTACTTGCTCTTCTTGAAAAGAAATCGAGTTTGGTTCCCAGCACTCACATCAGGTGATTGACAACTGCCTGTAAACTCCAGTCCAAGAGGATCTCACACCATTTGACCTGTACCAACTTCTGGCCTCATGTTCACACACCTACACAAAGACACAGACACATATACTGAAGTAAAAATTTAATGAAATAAATCATTATATCCCCAGTTCCCCCTTCTATGATGGAATATCAATGATCAACAATCCTGGTTGTGATGAGCTTTGTCCAGTGAATCTAGCTGAACTCCTGCAGATGGTGGCAGTTTGGCTCACAGAATAGTTCCACACAGCAGCTCTCTGAACCACAAATTGCTTTATAGGCAATTTTCTTACTACTCTTTATGCACTTTTCTTGCATAAAAAATGTGGAGAGATAAAAGCCTTCCCTAAAGATCATCTGTTATTCAGAGTGAAGCCAAGAGAAAAAGCAAACAAAAGCTCTCTGATGTTATCTGTTAAGAACCCAAGATCTGGCAGCCTGTGTGAGTCTGCCATGACTGAACCTTGCTCCCTAGTCAATCTGTAGAAAGTTATTCTGAGGGCAATACATCAAACCATGCTAAGATTCCATTCAATTGCCATTGAAATAAAATGTGTGAAGGTGACACAGTGGAGCTAAGAACTCAATTCTCTAATCAAAATGCCTGGGCTCCAATTTGAAACTTAACTACATGATAATGGCCAAAGTAGGCGTTATCTTCTATTGAAGAAAGTAGGAAAAGGGTAGTTGACTTTGTTTATTTGAGATTTAATGAAAAAGTTAAGAAAATTCAATTCTTTGACCTATGGGATAGCAAAGACTGAGTCTATTAATATTTGTGATAACATAATTATTTCTGATAGCATGTTTTCCCTTTATCTGTCTTATAATGAAAGACCCCCAAGGGATGTCTTCCTAGCGAGAGAGGCCCCGAACCCACAAACCCGACGAAGCCACACTTACGGATGCAAACTGCAAGAGGTTTATTCGAATACACAGATACCTGGGGCAACAAGGTCTCTCGGAAGACTTGCGCGCCCGCAGGTTGGGGGTGAGGGGTTTTTAAAGGAGAGCAAAAGCGCGGGTACAGAAGCAAAAAAGCGTGGTTACGGGGATTCATTTCATTGGTCAATTCAAATAAGGCTAAGCTGAGCGGCACATTCTTGACCTTTCACCTAAATACCAAGGAGGGGGTTGTCCAGGGGCTTCCTGTCCTGGCTGGAGACCCACCTGGATACCAAGGAGGGGGTTGTGCTTCCTGTTTTCCTTATCTCTTCCTGCCTTCCTAGCTGGAGACCCACCTGGATACCAAGGTGGGGGTTGTCCAGGGTTTCCCTTATCTCTTCCTGCCTTCCTAGCTGGAGACCCATCTGGATACCAAGCTGGGGGTTGTCCAGGGTGGTATCTCTTTTCCTTTTCATTCCCCCATTTTTTCTAGTGCCTAGTTCTAATCATAGAACTAGATTTCAGTATCTTCTTGACCTTATAAAGCACTGTATTGGAGGTGTAACATCAAAATCTGAACAGCACTTGTTCTTTTTCTAATAAAGGTAATATCAGTAGCAGAAGCAAAATTAGGAGTGGTCCCATAAGGGAGGACATCAAAGTAGTCATCCAGGGAGATCTATTTGCATAATCCTCCATCCTTTAAGAATAACAAATCTAATCCCCTTCTATTCTGTAAGACCACTTCTGAGAGGGAAGTCAATGACTCTTCGAGTTTGGAAACAGATTGTTCTAAAGCCCTCAAATCTTAATACATTGAAGTACTGAGGGGCCTGTATTAGGGCAGCAGTACCTGTCCCAATACCGGCAGCTTTTCTAAGGCCCAGGATTACTGCTAGTGTCAGAGAAATAGGTTCTCGTCGAAAGCGAGTTGGGTGCCTGTCAAACTCATACCAGTTGTGCAAGCACACAGTAATCTTTGGTATCAAAAATTAACATTGACATGCAAGGCATCAAACCTGTACTACAAACCCATCATCTACCTAAACCAGGAACCAAGTACTAGGCGTCAGGAGTCTTAGGGCCCTTTAGAGTCTCATTACATAACCTCAGTAAGAGTCCGTCTATGATTAGTCCTCTAAACCCAAGCCTTTTGACTGGTAGCGTTGTCAAAAGCCCCGGATACTGTAATTTGGGTAGTTCAGGAGCTTGCTTCATGTGGGAGGCGTGGATCCAGGCAGAGATGCATACTTCTTTCAGTTGTTTTCAGATCTGGTGTCTCTCCATTTTAAGGGCCTTTAGACGGGAAAAATAAAGGTCTAGAAAGAATAACATCAGGATTATACATTTCACCCGACTCAGTGAGCAGTGGTGGTTCTCCACATAGGATCTCATAAGGGATGAGTTTAAATTGCCCTGGGGTATTACAAACCTGGAACAGGGCAAAGGGAAGGAGGGCTGTCCAGTCATTTCCGCAGGTCTCTTTTAGAATTCTATTCATCTTTTTTACCTGTCCTGACTCTGGGGTCAGTAAGCACAATGTAATTTCCAATTGATCCCCAATTGGGCGGCCAGTCCCTGACTTACCTGGGCAACTAAGGCAGGTCCATTATCAGACCCAATTACCTTGGGTATCCCAAACCTTGGGAAGATTTCTTCTTTGATCTTCTTAGCCACCGCATTGGCTGTCTCAGTCCTGGTAGGAAAAGCTTCTACCCAGCCTGAAAAGGTATCTATAAAAACTAATAAGTACTTGTTGCCATATCTGGCTGGCTTAATTTCTGTAAAATATACTTCCCAGTAGTCTCCAGGCCAATCGCCCCTGAGCCTCTTCCCAGGAGCATATATGGAGTGTCCTGCATTAATCATAGCACAGGCCTTGCAGTTTTTGACTACTTCTTCTGCCAAGACAGAGAGTCTGCCATCTGATTTCCTTCAGACACAGCATCTCAAGCTTTTTGGTGTCTTGGACAAGTATATGTCTTTTCCTGCAGATGTTAACAGTCCTCTTTGTCTGTATATTGCTCCATGAATATGGGCAGTGGCAAAAGCATACCTGCTGTCAGTGTAGATGCTGAGACTTTTTCCTCTACCACTCGTAGAGCTGGTATCAAAGCCGCAAGTCTGGCTTTTTGTGCCAATGTCCTTCAGGGAGGCTATGCCCAGACTACTTGCTTCCCATCCACCACTGCTGTCCCCGCCTTCCGCTTACCTTCGATCACGAAACAGTTGCCATCCGTACACCAGCTCGGACTTTCAGGCCAAGGCTGATCTTTCAGATCATTTCGGGTACCAGCTTCTCAGCGCATTGATGAGTAGATGAGGTGTCATCAGTCTCAGGCAGTAGGGTAGCGGGATGGAGGACAGTAGGGGGAGCGAAGGTCACTGGTTCAGTCAACGAAAGGCTTTAATCATCTCCAGCCTGATTCGAGTAAACCGGATCTGGGCCTTCAGCTTCGTTAGCAAGTCTCTTTCTAATAAAGATAGGACGCTCGGGGATAACCAGGAAGGAATGAGTCACTTGTCCTCTCCCCAAATCTACAGTTCGTGAGGTAGTCCACAGATATTGTTTCTGTCCAGTTGCTCCAATTACTATGGTCTTTTATTCTCTCCCCTCTAATCATCTTCTGCTAGGGCCAGTACCTTAGAGTCCCTTCCTTTCTTCTTTGGGCATTTTTTGCCCAATGTTCTTTTTCTTTGCAATAAGCACATCGTCCTTTGTCCAAGGGGTGCCTATCCATGTTCATCTTTGGTCTTCTGTTGCCCAGGTTCCCTATCTGTCTAGGTTTTATCTTTTCTTTCTCTCCTATCATTGTGGCCAAAATTCTATCAAATTTCCCTTTTGTCTATGATCCCTCCAGTCCTCTTTCTTCTGCCTCCATCTCTCTCTCTCTCTCTCTCTCTCTCTCTCTCTCTCTCTCTCTCTCACGCTTCTCTTCCTCCGTCTCTCGCTTATGAAACACTTTCTCTGCCTCCTTAACCAAATCCTGCAACCCTTTTAACCATTGTAACTTTTGTTAATATCTGATGCTGACTGTCCTATAAAGGCCATAGGTACCATTGACCCTCAGAGGTTGGGTCAAGGGGAGTATAATGCCTGTAAGCCTCCTTTAAATGCTCAAGAAACATAGATGGCAGAGCCCTGCGGTGATAGACTGTCAGCTGCTCCCTACCTGCTTTAAGTTTGACCTTAAAAACATACACAGGGAACTAGATTTTTAGACAACACAGCAAAAATTTCTCTTGCTTTTTAGACAACATAAAAACTCTTACCAAAGTCTTTCTTGTGGTTTTTCTCAGTGGGGATATATGGCTATATTTTAAACAAGAACAGCATATAAAATCCTATACCAGTGTGAAACATTTGAGATCAACAATAGGCTCTTTTTTTAAAAAAAAATAAAACATTAACCAATGATAATTTTTAAACAAGAACAGTACATAAAATCCTGTACCAGTGCGAAACATTTGAGACCAGCAATTTTTTTTAACATTAACCGACAATAATTTGTAACCAGCCTCTATAAATGATGACAGATATTTATAATATTTATAACCCATAGGATCTGAAAGAGTTCTTCATAGGTGGAGTTAAGCCTTGGCCAGCTTTGACCAAAGGTTTGAGGCGCACAGCTCCCAGGGCAGACAGAGGGAACTCATCCATCAGCATGGGGGGGCACTGAGGAAAAAAAGATTGTTAACCTCTTTAGGTCATAGCCATTACCCAGCCCAGCCATCCACGTGCTTGGGACTGAGGCTGACCCTTTTTTTTTTTTTTTTGAAATATACCCCTATGCTTATGGCCATATCTCTAAAGTCTTGTAAGTGATCACAATATCAAAGTCAGAGAAGTCATTAAGTCATTTTGAGTAGTCAGCGTCAGTCTAAGTCAGAACAAAGGCATAACATATATTACATAGACACACAGGACAAAAGTATCAAACAAACCAAAGACTTTAAGCTGCTTCACAGGTGTGACCAGCCCCACTTCCAGTCTGGGCCACGCATTACGCAGGTGCCGAACCCCCCTCCATCATCACCCGGTTGTTGCAGGAGTTACTCATCGGGGCCCGGGTTGTGGGCGCAGCTGCCAGTGGGGGAACCGTGAGGGAGCCGGGCCCGGACCGCACCCTGGGCGCCGGCAGGGGCAGCAGCAAGTCGACTGCTGAGAGGGCGACTCAAAGGCGGGGCGACGCGGTCCCACTGGAGTCCCGCCCGCGACGGCTCGCAGGCCGAGGGCAGGCGGTCGTGGGCGGGGACTCTGCCGCTTGCCCCGGGCTTCCGGCCCGGCTACAACGTTGGCCGCCAGCAAACCTCGCTCTCCGCGGCGAGCGCGGCGGGAGGCCAGGCAAGCTGCCGGCCCTCAGCGGCTCCCGGCCGCTCGCTCAGGCCTGAGCGCCCGGGAGCCGGGTCCGCGGTGGGCAGTGGCGCTAGCGGCCAGCGAGAGGCCGGCACCCGGGCCCCGGGGCCCGCTTCCCTAGCCCCCGCGCATGCTGCCGCGCTGGGGGTGGATCATAAGCCAAACTCTCCCAGGTGCCGATCTATAGTAAGGCTTAAAGGGGTAGTTAGACACTGTCCCATGTTAGTATTTCAATAAACGAACAGACAGACCATAAAAATGAACAATAAAACGAACAGACTGACAATCATATGCGCCGCACGGATTCAGACAGAGGCTTCAGAGAAGGTCCGGACCATATGCCTCCCAGAAGAATCACGTGACCCACGGACAAGAGTGGCAACCCAAAAAGTCCGGCTCTGGTCATGGGTTCCGACAGATGAGCCTCGAAAAATCGGGCTCCAGACAGATGAGCCCCGAAAAATCGGGCTCCAGACAGATGAGCCCCGAAAAGTCGGGCTCCAGACATCCTGGGACGTCTCCCAGGGTCGCGGGGGGGGGGGGGGGGGGGGGGGGGGGGGGGGGGGGGGGAGTCCAGACTCGTCAGTTCCTCCCGAGGTCCGCCAGGTACCGACCGACTCAGCTGAATCGAACAGAATTCAAATTCGCAGCGCAACACTCAGACGCAAAAGACGTAAGACATTTACAGGACATAGAACATATATGCTGGCCAGCTTACCTCCCGAAGGTGGATCGGTGGTCCCTGGGTGGGGGCCTCAATTCCCGGCCAACACACCAAATGAAAGACCCCCGAGGGATGTCTTCCTAGCGAGAGAGGCCCCGAACCCACAAACCCGACGAAGCCACACTTACGGATGCAAACTGCAAGAGGTTTATTCGAATACACAGATACCTGGGGCAACAAGGTCTCTCGGAAGACTTGCGCGCCCGCAGGTTGGGGGTGAGGGGTTTTTAAAGGAGAGCAAAAGCGCGGGTACAGAAGCAAAAAAGCGTGGTTACGGGGATTCATTTCATTGGTCAATTCAAATAAGGCTAAGCTGAGTGGCACATTCTTGACCTTTCACCTAAATACCAAGGAGGGGGTTGTCCAGGGGCTTCCTGTCCTGGCTGGAGACCCACCTGGATACCAAGGAGGGGGTTGTGCTTCCTGTTTTCCTTATCTCTTCCTGCCTTCCTAGCTGGAGACCCACCTGGATACCAAGGTGGGGGTTGTCCAGGGTTTCCCTTATCTCTTCCTGCCTTCCTAGCTGGAGACCCATCTGGATACCAAGGTGGGGGGTTGTCCAGGGTGGTATCTCTTTTCCTTTTCAATAAAAAGGTAGGTCTTATATCATACTAGTCAGGATCTCAGCCTGAGAGGGCGAAGAGAACCAGGTGAGGGTTAACAAGGTATATTTGGTTAACTGAGACCAAAATTGCATTAGTGCCTTCATTCACACTAACTATCCATTGTGTTTTACTATGTGCTTAATGTAGGTGACACCAAAGGGGAGAGAGGGTTCCAAACTTTATTGTCAAAGATGTGGCAATCTTGGTTAAGTTTGTACCTCATATCCTGTGTTTTTACTCAACAATCCCTACTGAGTAGAAACCACAAGGGGACATGCTTTAGTTTCTTGATAGTCCTTAGAGTTAGTTTCTGCTAAGGATCAAGCATCTCATCAGGTTAGTGATTTCCAAGCAAAAACATTGATGAATCCCTTATATTAAACAAAACCTCAATCATCTGTACAAGTCTTCTGATATCAGTGTTAGACCCAGTTTATGATGCACCACAAGGAAGGAGAAAGAAGATCATGGGCTCCAATGATGTCCCGCGCTACCGTCTCGCCAGCAAGAACCACGCGGAACACTAGGATCCTTCTGCAGGAATGGCTTTAATCCTCTTGGGAGCTAGAGCATAAGCCAACATGGCCAGGGACCCAGATAAGATGGAACCCATCCCTTATAAAGGAAACAGACCCTGCTCTGGACGTGTCATTCTTGGATTGGTCAACTGCTCCCAGTCCCAGGTGAAACCTTGGGAGTAGTGGAAAATACCAACACATGTGAGCTTTCTAGCTCACCTGGCGGTGCAGCGCCATCTATGGTGGAGAGTGTGGTTGCGGCCCTCTACACAATGATTTTAACAATCCACCACCTAAGTGGAGTCACTGAGCCATCAGAACTGCAGGACAAGGACTTGGGAGCCTGGTTTCTCCTGGATGCCCAGAACAGAGGCAAAAGTAAGGTTTATAAGCACAAAAATTAAAAAAAAATTGCCAAGGTACCGTTAAAATTTTAACCAATCCTGAATCAAAGATTAGAGTCTTTCCTTGAGTTGTTCATCATTGTTACCTAACACAGATTGTAAGCCTTTCAGTTCAACCAGATTCATTTGTTCTTTCTGTTGTTAGGAACAGTCACAATGTCTGAGAGAACTAAAGGGCATAATAAATTATTTTTATTGTTTAAGGAGAAGGTTGATGAGCCATTGGAAAGTTCCCAGCTCCCTTGGGCTTGGGAAACCTGAACTTCATTTCACTCTACAGATAAAATGGAGTCTGAATTCAAAATGGCAATTCTTCGACCAAAGAGATTCTCCCTCTACTATGTTAATGAAAAGGTCACATTCCAGGACATTCTGACCTCCTAATAAAAAGAGAACATAAAAGATAAAGTCAAACTACCTAAATACACACAAAGAAGAAGGAATATTGTATTTTAAAGACATTCTTTGTATTGTTCAAGTCTTGCTTGTGTTTCAAAGGAGGGATCAAATGTTACACCCCTAGCTCAATTATACCTTGGTATTCAAACTATGAATTAATATTGACCACAAACTGAAACCTACATTTCCAAGAAATCTAGCTAGCTAAGCACTAACCCATCATTGGTTCAACTCTGATACCCATTTCTTCCAAACAAAATCCTCATTTGAGTGTAGCTATTCCTTAACTACAAGCATTAGTCTATATGGAGTAAATAATGATGAATCTAAAGTTTTCATCTTCAGCTGAGATTTCTCTAAGCTTTTGAGCAAAAGCAATCATTAGACAGCATGTGAAAGAGTCAGCTTTTCCTGTTTTGTGAGAAAGTCAATAAACCTTTGATCATTTAGAGTTCGCGTGCCTCAAATAACTAATTTCCAGTCTGCCTTCCAATTCGCTAGTACACATTTTAAAAACGCCATTCTTACTTTGACAGATTCAGCTTTACGTTGAATTATTTGGTGTTTTCTAATAGTAGTCAAAATGTATCTCCTAGCTTTATGTTAGACTTCTTGTTTTTCAAGAAATGGCATCAGCATTCTTTCAACTTACTGGGGAGCTATAGAAGCTAATCTTTCAAATTCAAAATAATAAACGTAGATTGAGCCATTGACAAATTTTTATGTGCTCAGAAAATGAGTAACACTTTGTTACCTTCTGGAGCAACAAGGAATTTATGGATACCACTGACTTATTGGGCTCAACCTTCCTCCACTTTTGTATTAAAGCTAAGTATTTTGTTGCAATGGTCCCTGTTTAGAAACTAAGGCAAGATCCTCGGCAGAGGGGAAAATCTGTGCAGAGAAGAATATCGTTTAGCCTCATCCCTGAAAATATACGAGCTCCTATGGCATCAGTAAAGATGCCTTGGGGTATTGTGTCACCCCAATATTCAACCCCAAAAAACCAAGTGAAAGAAGCAAATGTATGAAATTACGATAGTAAAGATGAGTCTGGGTTCAGCTCTGGTGGTTCCTGTTGACTTCAGAGCTGGGAAACGTCACCTCGGCTCCATGCCTCAGAGTTCTTCTAACATGTTGATGACATCTCACAAAGCCAAACTTAGGGAGCAACTCTACTTTCATTAACTTAAGCCTCTTCACACATGAAGGATTCATATATTAGACAGACTCTTGAGGGAGAAAGAAACAGATGACAGATAGCAAGGTGATGGACAGGCAGATTATAGTCTTGGATCTAGTTTGCTGACTGGTCAGATAGCTCATACATTACCCTTTGAATCACTATTAGGTCATTGAGAACAGTCATAACAGTCATCTTGGCTATCTTGGGGCCAGTTGTCATTTATTATATGTCATTTCCTTTCTGACATTTACTTATTACCTTTATTCAAGACTTGGTACAGAACCCATCTAGTTGTGCTTTTTCATCTTAGAAATTATTTTACATCACAACATTTCTATTCATATCTTTTGGTCAGTTTGAACACAATAATAATAAACTCAAAGTCACCAATAATGCTTGGTGTCTCCTTAAGGAAAGAATTCAAAGCACCTCCCCTTGCTATCAGTTAGCCAAGAAAGAGACCAGGATTGAATACTTTACTTCCTTCTCCCTGTAGCTTTCATGTTCCTGCTCTTTGTAGAAGTCTGAATCTGTGTCTCCTTGCATGTTTCTTGTGTGTTCTTATCTCTAAAATTATTGATGTCTGTGTATCTATGTCTGTGTCTATCCCCAAAAAGATCCTTTGCTCTGTACTTATTAATCAGCCCAGGAAGCATCACATGAGGAAAGAATGAGGAATTCTCGACAGCACCCTTTAAACTGGTTCCTCAAGGACTAAGCACTGATTCCAGCTGACCCAACTGCAGACAACAGGAAGTGAACTGAGAATTGGGTGTGACTTGAGCTTATATGAGACCTCAGTCTTGCTCCACATTAACACACTTCCTTCAACAAGGCCATAGCTACTTCAACAAAGCTACCTTTAGGGAACCATTTTCTTTCAAACCACTTCAGACCCCAATGAACCCAGAAAACAAACAGTACTGCTAACATCATCCTTTATCAAGTAATATTCACATTACATTTCATACTTAGGGTAGATATTCATTTTATAAGATTGCTTTCCATCTATTTTCTATCTTCTCCTTTCAGCAAATGATACACATGTATTACCTTAGTCAGGAACATGGAAAAGTACATAATTTAAGACTACAGCTATGCATTAGCTTAGGTTATAAAAGTTGATAACATGGGAAGTCCAATGCATGTACAGTTGTTTGTTACATTGTTCTATTTCAAAAGTAGTTTCAGAATATTACATCACCACAGTATCTCTTTGCAATTTTTCTGAACTGAGACGTCTTTGTTTTCTTAGTTGTTTTTCCCTGGTCGTCTTTAGCTTTCTGAGAATATTGAAGAGATATAATCTATAAAGTCATTGCTTAATGTAGTCCAGGGTTTGTTCTTCCTCAAGGAAAGTCTCTTTATTATTTCAGTTTTTTTGCTGTGGATAAGTCATATTTTCTTTTTTATTTAAAGGGTTCACATTTATTGAAATGGACACTCTGGATATTTCCTACACAAAAAAAGATAGAGAAATAAAAAAACTAAAGAAATGAAAAAAATTAAAGAGAAAAGGAAACAAAACAAATGGGGAATACATTGCAGTCTGCCAAGCCAGCCTTGTGTCAAACACCCTGCACGTTTAGCTGTGCCATTTAGAACTCTGCCTTAGCATTCATTTCCTGTTTGCTTTGAAACCAAAGCCTCGCCAGATGTGAGAACACAGTCTTCTCAGATATCTTGTAAGCGCTTGCTCCATCATGGGCATTTGTGTCTTTCTGGGTTCCTCGTATGCACAGTAACTGTCCAAGCCCCAAGACCTCTACAATCAGTCATTCTCTGGCTCTCCAGCGCCCAGGGTCCAGAATGCATACTGTTTTCCTCAATTTCTTTTTGCCTCTGTGGGAAAGACTTCATATTGGGTTTCCATTGAGTTTCAGACACATGGAGTTTCATCAGCCACACATAGTTCGAAAATAGTTGAAAGAAAATGAAGTCTCTTGTAATAGTTCACCATATCAAAACAGACATACAGAATTTCTTGGCAACAAAACACGTTTTCCTTTTTCTAGAACTAGGAACACACACTAAGAATGTAGATTGCTGTTTCTGAATATCTATGGTCCCTTCCCTGTCATTTGACAGATGTCATTTCTGATTATCATTTTGTACCTTTAAAAGAGATTTCCTTTCTTTTTTAGAATAATTTTAGGTTTACCAAAAAAATGGCATACAAAGTATAGGGAATTCCCATATCCTCCCTTGTTCTTACCATAGCATCCTCAGCTCATAACCAACAAGCATCAGTGTGGTGAATCTAATAGAAATGATGTATCAATATCAATACATTAATTTGAGCCCATATTTAAATTATCACTTGATCTGTATGTTCTGAAGAATTCAACAAATGTTTACTGGCACATAATCCACATTACAATGATACAATCATACATACATATTGGCTTTTTCTATATGGCAATATTCATTTGAATTTCATGCTATTTTGTAGCATGAGAGTTTATATAGCATTAAATGATATCCAGTTGTGTGAATGAATACACTCTTTTTTTTTTTTGTCCATTTGGCTTCAAAGAATGTCTTCATCGCTTCCAGTGTTTGGCAATTACAAACAAAGCTGCTGTCAACCTGTGTTGTTTCTAGATCTCACAGGAAGACTTTTTACTTTGTAACCAACTGTCAAATTGTTTTTTGAACTCTCCATACAAGTTTGAATTGACACCAGCAAAACCAAGTGCTTCCATTGTTCTATGTCTCTGTCAGCATTCGATATTGTTGGCACTTTGAACTTTAGCCATTCTAATAAGTAAATAATAGCATCCTGCTGCTGCTGGCATTTAAAAAGTGATGCTAAGCATCATTTCACATGCTTATCTGCCATTCATAACACCCCTTTGGTGCAGCAGTATGAGTCTTTCACCTACTTCTAGTTGGGCTATTTTGTAGTCTTAGAGTTACCCAAGATCTTTCTGTCTGTGATACCAGTCCCTTATTTGTGTGCAAGTCTGTTCTTCCAATCTGTCTCAGGTTTTCATTTTCCTAACACTGTCTTTTTTAGAATAGAATGTTTTTTTATTCTAGTGAAGTTTAATTTCTCCATTTCTTTATAGGTACTGTCTTTCAGTTGTTGGATCTAAAGTCACTACCAAAGACAGTCACCTAGTTTTCTTTTTTTATGCGACTTTCGAGGGGTTAGATTTTCACATATACTGATATTTGTGATCCATTTGAATTTGTTTGTGTGAATGGCATCTGGTCTATATCTAGGTCCTGGGATTTTTACGTTTGCTTTGGGGTTCTTTGCCTATTGGGGGTTTGCAGTTGTCTGTTCCCTGTTTGTGGATGGCACGTGTTCCAGTGCTCATAGTTCATTTAATTTAGTAAAACAACAACAAAAAACACCCAGATGGTCTTTGTTCTCAGAAAAACATTATTTTTCAGAATTGTAGGTACATTATATGAAGCTATACTTGTCCTAGTTCCCATTTACTGAGAGAACTAAAAATAAAAAAACAGTATAGTGAATGATCAAAGTAACAAATTAGGGATATAAAGGAGCCATCATGATAGCTAGCTATCAAATACAGAGATATTATTGTGGCCTTCTATCTCCACATACTTCTTCACAGACCAAGAAGCAATACTTAAAAAGTTAAGCAGGTATCATGCTCAGAAATTTCTCTCTAAGTTACCAATAACTGGTCAGTAGATTAACCCATACCCTTGGTCCTTTCTACTTGTTTGCTCTCTATTGTGAAAAACAATACAAAAACTAACCTGGGGAGATAAAGCTTTATTGAGTTTACAATTATGAATCACAGTCCATAATTGAAATAAGTCAGTACAGGAAGTCAAGATAGGAGCCTGGAGACAGGGGCTAAAGTAGAAAGCATGGAGGAACATTGTTTAGTGACTTTTTCTCCCTGGTTTTTTCAGCTTTCTTTGTTTTATAGCCTGGGTATGGCACCACCTACAGTGGCCTGTACCTTCTTCTATCAATTAGAAATCAATAGAATATCTCAGAGACATTGCCACAAGCTAATCTGATGGCAGCAATTCTGTTGAGCTTTTCTTTTCCCAAGTGACCCTAAGTTAATGTTGATAGTTGACCATAATACTTTAATATTTAACTGTAGTAACTCTAACTATATATCCTTTAGAACTCTCTTGTCTCCATCCTAAAAAGAGGTGTGTAGGAAGAACAAAATACCCTATCAGTGAAGCCATGAACTTGGTCTAGCTGTTCTTTGCCACAAATGCTACTCAAACAAACTTTTATAAGAACCCGTGCTGTATATCAAACTCATACTGGTATTTCTGTGGTCATTCAAAAAGACAATTCTTCCAAACAGGAGAGCTGGGGTTAGAGAGATAGAGCAACAATTAAGAGTATACATTGTTCTTTCAGAGAACCCAAGTTTGGTTTCCAGTCCCCATGTCAGATAACTCATATCAATCTGTCACTCCAACTCAGGGAATTTAACACCTTCTTCTTCCCCTCATGGGCACTTACACTCAGATGTATATATGCCCACACACAAATACACTTTTACACACACACAGAGAGAGAGAGAGAGAGAGACAGAGACAGAGACAGAGACAGAGACAGAGAAAGAGAGACAGAGACAGGCAGGCAGACATACACGGAGACAAAGAGGGAGAGAATCACCACATATTTCCTTAAAAAACTAGAAAGTCAACACAGACAACCTGCTGGTTCCTAGCACCAATTTTCAAGGGTCCTTCTTTTATTTCAGACTGTTGAGAGCCTGTTCTGAATCCATTAACAACCAGATGTACCCCGATACAATACAGATTCATGGCAGCATTCTTGGCTGTAACAGTAGAGCAAAATGATCAATAAGCCAACATCTCCAGCTCATATCACTAAGCAGTTTCACATTTAGGCATCTGTCTCTGCAACCCTATTTTCTGACGATCTCGTCTGCCTTTAACACTTCACTACAAGGAGTTCTGGGTATGTACTTTCCCAAGGCTCAGCGCACAACTGTACATGCCCTCAACCAATGATGAGTGAGTGTGCCAGTCTTTCCCCATGCACTCTCAGTCAGTGAGTGCCAGCATGCTGCCTGGAGCTAAGCAGATCTGCATGATGTACCTCCACCGTGGCCTCACCTACTTGGTCTATGTTGAACAAAAGGCTGTGGACTACAATGACTAACAGGAGATGTGCAATCATAGCACTGGGTTCACTAATGTTCCATATCTATGTCATAAAAATGATAGAGGCAGCTCAAAGAGCCATTTAGGAAAGAACTGAGAACCAGAGGCTGACAACAGCAGAGAAGTTGGCTGTGGGGGGATAGAGGCAGGCCACTGACACTACGAAGATGGATGTGAAGCTAACTCCAGCACACAGAATGAATTTACCACTGCATCTATAGCAAGAATGACATGTCATAACCTGATAAGACATATGCTAAGTAGAAGAATTGCTGCAAATATATAGTACTGGGAGGCCTTTCTAAAGTCTTGTGCCACAAAGTGTCAAGAACAATCAATAACTGTTGGTTACTACACTTACGTATGAGCTCACAGAGTCTCAGCAAATACTATTTTGTACTGTAAGTGCAATGGAAAAAACTATATGCTGATGACTATATTAGATTAATTAATGGTACTCACTGTGAGAAACAGCTTCATAACCTTAGTGGATGAAAAAAATAAGAGTATATTCTTGATTGTAGAAAGCCCAGTGGATGCTCCCAACAAGCAACTCTATTTCACAGTTTTCTTCCCTGAAGAAAGGAGATTGAAGAGTTTCCAATATTTTCACTTCTGTGCTATGCTCTTCACGACGTTGGAGCCTGATGCTTCTAGTCAGGCAGACAAGAAATGTAAGGAAGCTAAAGATGCATGAACTGTTCATGGCTAAGTCTGGAAAGAAACATGATGGTCTACTTGCTTCTGGTGAGAATTGGTAGTGTGACCCATTCAAGATCCAAACAAGGATGGGCCTGGAGAGTTGCTCAGTGGTTAAGAACACTGAGTGTTCTCGCAGAAGATCTGGGTTCAATTCTCAGCACCCAGATGGCAGCTCACAACTGTCTGTTATTCCAGGATCCAACACCACAACACAGACATCCATACAGGCAAATTATCAATGCACATAAAATAAATCATGTTTAAAAACAGATACAAATCAGGCAAGAAACACCTAATTTCTATCTGCCCGGTAAGAAATGAAACAGTGTGGAAAAAGTCCCAGTGATGTTTCTGCCACAAATCCACCTTTAAGTTTTTCTTCCCCTTGCCAAACACCCAGTGAGGTTGGCACCCTGTCAGTGCCAAACACTGTCTGGGATGAAGACCATAGAAACAAAGAGGACACATTTTCACAACAGGTAAATCCAATATTCTCTCTCAATTGCTCGATGATAGCATCTCTGTTACAGGGCGGAAACACAAATAGGGGTAAGAGAAGACATAATTGGAAAGGAAAGTTGTGGGCTAGGGGGTGTCTCTGTGGGCTGGGGGGTGTCTCTATAGGTAGAGTTTTGGCTGTACAAGCATGAGAACCGAAATTTGGATCCCCATCACCTACATAAAAACCTAGATGTGCCTATAATCCCACAGTTAGAGAGCCAGTAGCCGGAGGATACCAGTCTAACGAAATCAATTAGTTCCAGGTTCAGTGAGAGATCATGTCTCAGAAGAATACGGTGGAGAGTAATACAAAAGGTTCTTGATGACAATCTCTGGCCTTCACTTCTACATGTGCAAACACATCTACATACACGTATGCAACATAACACACTAAAAATAAATATGTAAATTTAAGAAGCATTTTAATTTTGATTTTAAACATATCCAGTGTGGTGTCAAATAGATACCACCCTGTAGAATTGAAAGCTGGAAAAAAGGTAGAAGTGAACATTCAAAATCAGGAAAAATAATGAATAAATAAATAGCTAAATAAATAAATGGAAGTTGCATGAAGTCATCCAGGGAAAATGTGTGGAAGGAGATGCGTTTCCCCAGGCTTGAACCTCACAGGTGAGAATGGCATCCCAAGGGAGCCAAAGAGATCAACATCTGAGATGGGGTACCCTTGCAACTCACTGTTGAGGCAAGAGAACAGTTTCATCAACACAAGAGCTAAGGCGGGGAGCCTGGGTAGACGATTAAAATTCAACACCTTGAAATTCCAAAGTTCTCTAGAGATCTTGGATACAAAGGCATGAGAAAGGCAGACAAGGATCCCAAGGAACTTGAGAACAAAGGAAATCCAGTTTTACTTGGCTTTTAAGAATGGCAAGACTCCTAAGTGTTTACAAATACTTAAGAAAGGTCTTTTAAACTGAGAGAAGTTGAGAATCCTGGTCAGAATCAAGAAGCCTTTTAGCTTCTTAAGAGCAAATGAAAGGGAAAACATGCCAATCTGAACAACCAAAAATTTAGTACAAAATGAAGCCTGCCTGTCTTCCTCCAGGGCCCATATGTGTCTCAGAGGACACTGCTGTCCTCTCCACTATTTATCCTTTGTGCTAATTACCTTTTACCACATTAGGTAGCTCCGTTACTTATTAATGTTTCTTGTTCATTCTCCTTTGTGTTAAAATTTAATTCCCACAAAGGACAGATGTTTGTTTTGAATCTTTTTCTCACTATGTGCAGGCAATTCATGCTCAATAAATATACATTGAATAAATGAATAGTGGACATACTTTTCTATACATAATAATGGGGTCTCACAGTAATACAGTATGCTGGAATGTTCCTTCTCAGCATAACACAGCTAAATCACTGCACAGAAGTCTACCTTATTCATTTTAACAGTTATGAAAAATGACTCTAGCAAGATTTATTTAAGTAATTCTTTACTGATAAATCTTGCAGCTGCTTCTAAACTTTAAGTCTTTACATGCATTATATTTTATACTTCCTTAAGGGAACATTTCAATAGGATAAAATTTTGAACATAGAATTATTAAGTCCAGGATGAAACATATTAAAATATTGGCAATACATTTTAAGATTGGCTTTAATCAGCTTTTATTTTCCACACCTGGAATAAGAGGATAGAGAAGAGCCATAACAGACCAGAGATGAGCAGAAATGAAGAACTTCAGAATAAGAGATTTGGACAAAGCTATAAGAAAGGAACTGAAGAACATCCAGGGCTGAGGATCTGAGTGTGGTTCCCAAAACCTACATACACGTGTGCAGTCTTGGACCTAGAAAAGCAAAGCCAGGAAGATGCCCGGGGCTTTTTGGCCAACCATCAATGTCTAATGGTGAGTTTCAAGCTAGTGAGTAGTGAGAAATGCTGTCTCAACATCAACAAACAATGCGGTGGGCAGATGCTGAGGAAAGATGCTCAAGGGTGACCTCTGGCCTCCACATACATGTCCATGCACCCTAACTCATCACCACCTCTTGGGTGAGGGAGGCACCTACAGAGTCATCAGAAGAAGAAGAAGAGAGAGGAAACGATCCTACCAAATGAATAGACACTGCTGCCTTTTAGGAACACACTCTCTCTCCCTGGCTCTCTCTCCAGGGCTGCAGAGAGCAGGCAACACAAACTGGATAGGCTATTTAGTATTCTGTCCTTGGCCCGCCCCATTCCCACTGCTGTGTGCCAAAAGCCACCAGGGCTCCCTGTCTCCCTTTAAACACATAATTAACATTCTCAGTGGGGTGAGCTGTGCACAGTTCTTGCAGATGGCTGCTTCCTGTCTAGTTAGCCCCCATGCTGGCTCTGGCATGATATGCCAAACAATAACCAGCTTCCTTTTGCTTTAATTAAGGGAACCATTCAACTCCACTATCCTCAATCTGTGCTAAGCACCTACTATGTGCCAGACACCACATACACAGACATAAGTTAGACAAGATTCTGAAACATCAACCTGTGCATAACTGCAGAGCAATATTTTAAACATGAGATACAGCGCGTGCAAAGTGCTCTGAGGAGCTTTGGGAATTGAGAAAAAGAGGCAGTCATTTTCCTTTGTATAATCCGGATGTTTTTGCTTAAGGCTGAGAAACGACAGTCCAATGGGCAACATCGGTTGTCTGTAGACATCTTTGATTTCCAATAGCTGGGGAGATGGCCCAGTGTGTAAAGTGCTTACTGCCAAGTGTGAGGACTTTGAACCCCCACAACTCTGGCAAAAGTTGCAGGCAGCAGGTCCAGAAGCTGTAAACTCAATGCTCCTAAAGAGAGATGAGAAGAGAAGAGAGATGCCCTGCAAGTTCACAACCAACAAGCCTAGAATACAATGTGAATGCACAACAAAGAAACCCTGCCTCAGAGAAGGTGCAAAGAGAGGGCCAACCTCTTACCTCTATATACCCACTGTGACATGCAAGCTATGTTCACACACATGCAGGCAAACATGCCCCCATCTTCATCAACAACAATAGCACACACACACACACATCATCATCATCATCATCATCACCATCATCATCAACAACAACAACATTGTCATTATCTGCTTCCCAGATCTAGGTGTAGTAGCTATCATTTATAATGACCAAGTTAATGACATTAGCCTCATAGTGCAGCTGAGGCAAAGGTATTGAATAAATTCTGACAGACACAGTTGGTGTGGACATATTGTTAAACATACACTCTCTTTACAGTATACACACTGTCTTCTATCTTTACCATTAGGTCCCAGAGTAACTCAAAAAGCATTGGTTGGCCACGCACCGTGACCATGAGAGGTGTATTGAAAGATGGTTGTGGCAAGTTCAAGGCTATCTGCATTAGCTCCTTTCTTCCCATGCTAATCTGTTTTATTCTACAGCCTCCCTCCTGAATGTTTGTGTGTTATGTCCGGAGCCTTGCAAGAAGGCAAAGCTCCCACTGCATTGTAGAAGGTGGTCCACATCATTAGTCTGACACAACCTGCGTCTGAGAACTGCCGTCATGCTTTCTGGTATGCAGGTGGAAAAAAAGTGAGTCTGAATCCTTGAAACTTGAAAACTTAGATTATCTGCAGTCATCAAGCACTGATCCTGTTCTGAACATTGCTTTGACTTCCAAAATCCTGAACAGCCTTGGGGGAAGCTCAGAGGAAGAGAAAAAAAAAGTCTTATTTTCAGTTACCAGATAGAAAAACAAAACCCTACCCAATAGTTTTTTTTTTGCCTTTCTCTCTGTCTTCATGAAGAATGAATATTTCAATGAGAGTCTCAAAGAAAAGATCCACCCCAAGGTTGTAATTGAAAGAAAGCATGTCTCTTTAAAATTACAAGTAACTAAATATAACCAATGTGGAACTAAAAGATGAAACATGCAACCTACACGGTCATGAAAGCTGCATTATAGAGAACCTTGGGGCACGTACTTAGCCCTGCACAGCCTCTTGCATCATATAAATCAACAACCAAGTATTCATTCACCACGCAAAAGCAGTTGGTCAAATCCCACAAGGCATTTCCATAATAACGGTTTTCTATATGCCGGCTCTCTACCAGAAATTATGGGTTTCATAAAAAGTAATAGCAGTATGATTTTAGTTAAAAACCAATTTACATTCTGCATTTCTGTTCAATAGTCTAGCTGATTGAGGCCTTTAGGGGCAACTCTCATCCTATGGCGCAAAGACTCGTTAAATAAAACCATGAATTGTGAACAAATGGCTACACACTTACTTTATAAGTTTCTTAAATATTATTTACCTTTTACACTGGCTTCAACTACCAAGTATATGTATTGTGACTGAATTTTCTACACACTAGGGAGCTGCTGCCTCAGTCTGATGTATAATAGCAATCTCACCTCTGTTTGAGACCATCAGATGACCCCACAGTCTCCAGTTGTGGGACGTGCATTCCAAGAATGGTCTTGTGGATCTGGGAGAAGATGGGGGGTGATCAGTGAAGTACTCTTATCCAAGTAAATGGAAAGAAACAAATTCAGCAATTACCTATCTTCCTCCTGCTCATGGCCATTATTCATGACTTCAAATTCTTCCCAACTCTGTAACTTGCCCTGGCTACAACTACTTCATTCACTGTGAATTTGTCAATATCCCCACACTCTTTCATCTTCTTATACTTTTCAAAAGAGAAGATGAGAGTCTTCTTTCATCTAATTGCCCTCCCATGAGTTTGAATGTTAGACTTCTTAATAAGAAGCAGGGTGCAAACATGTGCTCACAGATACAAAGGCTGAGATGCGTGCCATGGATGAGCCTCTCCAGAGTCCCTTGTGCTGACACTGCACAGCCTAGGTCCCATGTGCATTGTGAATCAGAATTTCAGTGAGGCTTGTTGAATTACAGAATGCTGGGCCCCATGCTTAAAGCTGCTCTATCATGGAAGCTTGAGAAGGGGCCATGGTGGGAGGCTACACACTGAAAGTTACATCTACACTCTGAGACACCAAGAATGGCTTACTAGTGAACCGAGAAAGTAACAAGAGCTTCTAAGTAAACTGAGAAGAGCGACCTAGATCAAAACAACAAGCTGAGCTGTGGGGTCTCCAGCCTGACTCCACTCACTGCTTTCTGTGGTTACATGTGACTAGGTGGCCAACATACAGCAACTTTCACATACCCACAATAAAGACTAGCCTCAGTTTTCTCAATGGCTATAAATCCCCCTATTCCATACCTACCACTCTAGCTTATTTCTTTCCTTAACTCAGCTATCTTACTTAGTTTTCTATTGCTGGGGTAAAACACCATGACAAAAGCAACTTGGGGAGGAAAGGATTTATTTTATCTTACAGCTTGTTAAGTCCATCATCCAGGCACGTCACAGAGACCAGAAACTTAAGGTGGGAGCCTGGAAGCAGGAGCTGATTCAGAACAAGAATGCTGTTTACTGGTGTGTCCTCCTGGTTTGCTTAGCCTGCTCCATGGTGTCACCGCCAACAGTGACCTGGACAGTCATAGAAGATTTCCTTTCTAACCACAGACTGAAATCATCATCTTCTATAAAATGAGATGAATTTCAAGGCTGCTGGTAACTCCTGATCTGTATTCTGATGGGTTGCTCTATGAGAAGGTGACTTTGCATAGAGGGACTGGGATAGAAAGGGTGTTATTTGTACAAGAGCATGCAAGAAAAGTTCAACAGTGCTCAAGATGCATTTCAAAGCCTGTGCCTGGCAAAGCTTTCCTGTGTTGTGTCTCATTCTCCCCCAGCCTACTCATTTACCTCATCAGTATTCCTGTCAGCCATGACGCCCAATGACTCAAGAGCAACATGCCTCCCATTTTCTAGTATAAAATTTTATGTAGAGAATGACACACATTTTGACATTTATGATTTTTCTTACTGAGATTTGAAATACAAAGGCATACAGTTGCTGTGAGCTACTGAAGTACACACATTTACCTCAGGGTCAATAATAAGATCTCATCAAGAAATATGGATAGCCAGTGTCCTAATGGAAAATCCTCTCTGCATTTTTAATAATTTCTGCCAAAAGTTTGATGGCTGAAGGAGATGAATTTTTCACAGATGATTTTATATTCATCTGAAGTTCTGCCATGGCAGGTAATTGAGGAATGATTAAGTGAATGAACACTTCTGATGTGGGAAATCTTGCCAAAAGGATGTGCAGACTGGGCTCTGCTCAGAGATGCCCTGTAGTAGGAGACAGATGGAAACAGTCACCTAGCATGGTTGTAGGTGGAGAAGCCACAAATCTGACAGAGACCCAGTAAAAGCCCACAGCATCTTTCTGTTCTCCAGGTAGGCTGCTAGATACTCCTCTCTGATTTTCACTTCTTTTGGGGCTCCAGTAACCTTTAATAAGGCAATCTTTGATCCTCAGCTCATTCTCATACAGTCCAGAGTTTATGGCAGGCTTGGGTGTGGTGATACTGTCAAGGAAGAACTATTCTCAGAGCTGCTGCTTGGTCTGAGTCTCAGCAATCTACTATGGTCGTTCAACACACCAGGACTCTGTCTTAAGCCGTTGTTGTAAGGAGGCCGCTTGTTCGTTCCCCGCAGCCCAGACTCCCAAAATAACCACACAGAAACTGTATTAATTAAATCACTGCTTGGCCAATTACTTAAGCGTATTGCTAGCTAGCTCTTACATCTAGAACTAACCCATCTCCACTATTTTTTATTTTATCATGAGGCTCATGGCCTACCAGCAAGGTTTCAGCCTGTCTATCTATGGCAGCAGCTCAGTGGCTTCTCTGGACTCATCCTTCTTTCTCCCAGCATTCAGTTTAATTCAGCACCACCATCCTCCCTTTAACTCTGTTCTGCCCTATCAGGCCAAGCCAGTTTCTTTATTAACCAATGGTATTTACAGCATGTAGAGGGGAATCCCACATCAAGTGGTTCTCTGTGATTAAAAAAATAATAGGGCTATGGTGAAAGCTCAGCAGGTAAGAACACTTGCGATTAAAGTATGAGAACTTGAGTTCAAATCCACAACAGCCATTTAAAAGCTAGGCATGCCACATGTGTCTGTAACCAGAGTAGGGAAGTGAAGACAGGAGGAAGCTGGAGCTCACTAGATAACTTAGCACAAGAGAAAATGGGAGATTCAGTGAGAGAGCCCGTGTCTCAAAGAAATAAGGTGGCAAACAGTTGAGGACAGGAACTAACATCCTCCCTGGCCTCCGCATTGCGCATTCACACATACAGGCTAAGAAGACTGAGGAAGGCTAACACAGGCTACTGGGGCTGGGTGAGGGGTTGGACTGGTGTTCTGTGTCTTAATTTCAATAGTGTTTCACGGCTCAACTGTTTCGCAAAATTCAAAATATTCTTTTCTATTTATTTATTTATTATGTATACAATATTCTGTCTGTGTGTATGCCTGAAGGCCAGAAGAGGGCACCAGATCTCATTACAGATGGTTGTGAGCCACCATGTGGTTGCTGGGAATTGAACTCAAGACCTTTGGAAGAGCAGGCAATGCTCTTAACCACTGAGCCATCTCTCCAGCCCCTCAAAATATTCTTTCCATGTAATTCATAAATCTGAGCATGGAAAAGTAAATTTTACCACATGTAAATTTTTAAACAGAGTTTTACATGTAATAGAAAGCCATTTAAGCAATGCTTGAACCCAAGTGGAAACATCTAGCTTCACCCTTTACAGCACAAGAAACAGAGCCTTGTGAAGCCGAGTCCCTGCTTATGGTGTCACAGACAGCTCAGCGCAGGACTGAAACTCAAAACCAATTCTCTCTGACTCTTGAGCCTTTACCTTCCCCATATTATATGGCCACTTTTTATAGGCAAGACTAGAGTATCAAAGCCAAGAAAGTCACATGAGCTATATTAGTGTATATACTTACATACACATACACACATATAGAGCCATATACACATATATAGTCACGTACAAGCATATATCTCTTAGTGTGTATATATATATATATATATATATACATATAAATACATATGTGTTTAATAACCACATTTTATCAGTATGATGATAAAGAGAAGAAAATAGGCTTATTTCATCTCTCAGACTTTAGACCAAAAATTTTAAACTTAGCATCATCTTGGTTTGTGTCTTAATTAATGTTTATAATGCTGTGAAGAGACACCATGACCACAGCAATGCTTATAATGAAAACGTTTAATTGGGGCACCTTGCCTAGAGTTTCAGAGGTTCAATCCATTGTCATTATGGCAGTGAGCATGGTGGCATGCAGGCAGACATTGTGCTGGCTACATCTTGATTAGAAGGCAACAGGAAGTAGACTGTGACACTGAGTGATACTTAAGCAAGAGAGACCTCAAAGCCCGCCCCCACAGTGACAAGCTTCCTTCAACAAGGCCATACCTCCCAATAGTATCACTCCCTATGAGCTTACGGGGGTCAATTACATTTAAACTTCCACAGTGTGTTCTTTTACTTGGTCCCCTCATCATCAGAGCAGCCTCTCCCCTGGGACTTCCATAGTCTGGACATTCCAGCTGTTCTGATACAAAAACTAATACTGTCTTCTCCACTTGCTGATGTGCCACCTTGGCAACCAAAGAACAGCTTCTTCAGAATGTGTATGAATGGCCAGTGGTGAGTGCTTGACAGGAAGGTTAGTCTTTAATATTGCAACTACTCCTATGTCTCATCAGTTTCATTCCAGGCTCTGTGATGAGTGGTATCCATAGTTCTTGTCCCTCTAAGGGCAGCCATATGACAGAGGTTGTCTCATTACCTTTGCTTAATGAATGAGGAAACTGAGTCACAGAGGAACTGAGTAATAGGTCATAGTTAATACAGTTTGTAAATGGGGTTAAGTTGATCTGATAAGAAGATTAGTCCTGAGACAAAGGACTTGGAAGATGGGTGTGGTGGCTGGTTTAAACATCAACTTGTCACAAATTAGAATAACCTGAGTGGGGATCCTCCACTGTAGAATTGTTATGATTATTTCTACTGATGTGGGAAACCCACACCAAGTGTGGGTGACTCCTTCTGCCAGAAGCCCATATTAAGAAGGACTTAGCCAGAACAAAACTTCTTCACACCTCTTGCTACAGTGGCCATTCTTGTCACCGAGTTAATTTGCCCTGTTGCTGCTCCTGATTCCGTCACTGGTATCAGAACCAGTGTTCTCAGGCTCCTGTTGTAGGCTAAGGGCTAGTGGCTCTCCAGGGATCTTCCAGGTTTTCAGCAGCATATTGCAACTGCTGCACCCAGTTCAAGGGCCAAGCAATACTCATGTTCTCAGCCTCTTAGGTATGAAATAGTTGTTATTATTATTTTAACAAAAGCTGAGTTAATAATTCTATATATATGTATGTATTTATATTTGAGTATAAATAGCATTAGTGTATGTGTATATATAGGTTGTGTGTATAAATACATATTTACAAATTTATATAAATATTTATATACACATTTATAAATTCATATAAAAATGTATTTATATAAGCATGTATATAAATACAAATTTACATGAATTTATAAACATAAATTTATATTTATTTATATATAATACATGTGTATATAAATTTATACAAATTATATAAATTTATACAAATATGTATTTATATACACACCCTACTGCTTCTATTTGTCTAGGGAACCCTGAATAATATACAACAATGGTTTAAAGGGGGCATTAACATTTGCTGTTACTCAAATTTCTCTCTTTTTGTTCTTCTGATGCACAAATATAGATGGGTCACAAACTGATAGTTTGATTTATGACTTTTGCAGCCTTCTGATGGTGTGAAAGCAATAAATATATAATAGAAACCATACTTACAATTTTGAATTGTGAACTTCGCTTTGTTAGCAACATGCAATGTGAGATGTTCTACGGTGGAACCGTACAGGACAGTGAGCCACTAGACCGACAGTCACAGAGTCGCCCAGGCAGAGGACCAGCACAGCAGTGCTCCGTGTGACAGCTTTTGGGTGACACAGTCATTCAACAAAGCACAAGAGCTATTTACACTTTATTTTGAAATAGGCTTTGTGCCAGATGACTGTACCAAACTGTAGGCTAAAGAGAATTCTCTTTACACATTTGAGGTGTATGAGGCTAAACTACAGTTTGGTCCTTTGGGTGCAGTAAATTAATTTGACTTTATATATCCTCCCACTTATAATAAAGAGTTTACCAGGAGGTGATCCGTGAAATAAGGAGCATCTGGAAAAATTCATATACATATTAGCAAACCACACATTGCATTTATTTTTTAAACCAGACACAAACAACTATGTATATATTATGCATATATTCCAATACTCAATGTGTAATACAGTGTTCTAGAAAAAGTTCGAGAGGAAACATTTCCTGGGGAAAAGCAGAATCCCTGTGGATTCTCTAGAAAGACTTGGAACTCAAGGAAACACAGCCACTGATTTCCTATCCAGACTCCACAGGAGACAGTGCTGGCAATCTCCATACTACCTCAGAGAGCACCAGCAGCAGCTCAGAACCCTTCCTGTAGTCATTCCATCAGCTACAGTCCACTAAGCAGAGGCACTGAGGCAAGTTCAAATCCACATGCTAGACTTGATCTAGGTCTAGGTGGCTGAGCCAGCTCTGCAGTCAAAGGGTGTGCTCTATAGTCAGAAAACCCCAAAAGTGGCATTGATGTCTATGTCCCCTTCTTCACCATATCTGGGGAGGTATGAAAGTAATCTCAGACACAAGGAGGTCTCTTAACATTTTTTTCCTCATAATGAAACTGATATTCTTAAGTATAAAGTATTTCCATTTGAGCAGCTTATGAAAATAGGAGCAAGTTTCAATACAAGTTAATTTAATTAGCTCAAGAGGCACTTTATAAGGATGTGCTAATCAGGACAGTCAATAAAGAAGAATGCAAAGTAACACTCAGCATCTTGCCTTCAGGGATTTCTTCTTCCTCCACTTAAAATAAGTAAACAAGATATTGCAGGCAATGGTGCACTCCTTCCCAGGACTTCTCTACCTGACCTGTGTTTGTGAGGAATCCTGAAGTCATAGAAAAGGAAGGATGTTCGTACAGAAAGGGGTTCACTTCCGACTCCAGAGGATAACCAATCCTTCAGGCAGAATGGTGAGCCATATGGAGTCCTATTTTGGCACACATCACGTGTTACTCTGCTAAGAATGGCTGTCTCTTTTCTAAAAATTTCATAAAGTTGCTATGCATAGTCATGGGCTTCACAAACACATTTTAATTCAACTATATCATGCACTTTGACTATTTCTACTCCCCAGTCTCCCACCCTTTATCTCCTTCCCTTCCCACTATTTACTTTTTGTGCTAGATAATTTTCTATTTTCATGTCAGATAAAAATAAATACAGTTATAAATATGAAATCTGGGATCTACATATAATATATACGATATATATAAGATTCTGACATTTCATTTTCTATGACTAATTTCTGGTCCCATCCATTCTTCTACAAATGACATGACTCCAGTTTTCCTTATGGCTGAATAAATCTCCATTGTAGACATAAACCACATTTTCTTCACCCATTCATCCGTTAATGGACATATATGCTGATTCTCTAACTTGGCTACTGTGAATAATTTTGACAATAAGTGTGTGCTGTGCTGGCTGAGGTTCATAGATAAGGTAGATCATACAGTCATTCGCTAGTTTTCTAGGGAACCTGGTTGTCATAGGGGCTGTAATATTTGATATTCCCACTAGCAGTCTATAAGGGTTCCCCGTTCCCACATGCTCGCCAGCACTTGGTGCTGTTTTCTATCTTGATGATAATCATTCTGGGAATCACATGCAGTTTTGACTTACAAGGAATAACCATCGTTATTGTGGAATGTGTCAATATCTATAAAGGATCACTTCCAGAACCTCCTACAGACATCTAAACTACATGATACTTCACCCCAACCCCTACCATATGAAATGGTAAAATGCTTGCATAGAGCATACTTTTATCCCCACATATACTTTAGTCATCTCTGGATTAGTTATAACATCTAATACAAGTTTAATATTACATAGTCATTGTATTATTTAGTGAACCAGGAAAATAAGAACATCAATGCATGCTACTTACAGGAGCATTTTTTTCTCCTAATATTTTCAACCTGCAGTTAACCAAATCTGGAGATACAGATTCCACTCACAGCAGACTAGATTGGTGTTAGGCACTTGCTCACAGTTTTCATTCTACAAATTAATTATCATCTTTATAATCAATATACCGATAGAACAGGCATAGAGATATCAAACAACATGCCCAACGGGCTCACAATTGGTTGTCTTTATTTCCTTGAGGTTACACTGAGAATTCAGTGGTAAATAGTTTATTCTGATTGTTTCTGGGATAATCCAGTAGCTTTGGAGTAGGGAGGGAGATCCAGGCATCTAGAACCCAATCAATGGGGATGCTAAGCAAATATCCCTCCCATGAAGACAGTGCATATTTCAGAAGGATCCTTTGGGATAAAGAAGACTGGAGTATTTGTCAGTCACTGGTTAAGGGCAGCCCCTGAGAAATATAAGTCCCCCAGAATGTTCAGGGTTTCGGACAGAACTGACCAGTTCTAACAGTGCATGGATCTCTTTGCCACTTAGAAAAGTGATGGGCACTATGATGCTCAGACCACTTACTGCTGGTGTTCTCTTCCTAGCTACCTCCCTTGCCAGAGAAGCAGCCCTGCTCAAGTTTACTCCTTTATGAGAAATGCAGTCACATCTTTCTGCTGGCCACCATGTTCCCCAGAGTTCAACACCTGGCCTCCTGGCCCCCTCTGTGCAGCTCTGAAGAGCCATGCCTGCAGCAGCATGCTCCCCAGCAGTGACCCTGTGAGTTTGTTTTCCTATGGCCAACACTGTCTCTCTCATTCATTTCCAGATGTGGATCCCAAAGAATTTCTCATTGGCAAATTCCCATTGGGTCAGGAGGGAAAACACTCTAGGATCCCTAGGATCAAAACTACTGAAGGTATCTGATGAAAGCTGGACGCAGTATGCTGATACCAGCCTCAGACGTGATTCATGGCAACAACAGTATGCATAGCCATGAGCTGCTAAAATGCTGAATAATATGCTATTTTATGCCTTTGTTAAATCAAACTCAATTAAGCTTACTCTCACCGAACTGGCTGGATATATGTTCAGTTTTAGTCATGTCTTTAAAATGATCTTCTCCTTTGGATCACAAAGCATGAATGAATTCAGGCCTTTCTGTATAAATAGTCTGAGGACAGGAAAACAGAGGAAAGCAATTCCTATAGAGAAACTGCTGGGGAGATAGCGATGTTGGTAAATAAGGTCAAAGATATCCCCCCCCCAGAAAATCATAGAACATCAAGGGAAAGAAGAAAGAGGGCAGAGGCTCCATTATTTAAGAATATCTATTTTAACAATGGAACTAGATCATATGACTTATATTTCAACCCACATCACGGGAAATTCTCTAACAGAGTCATGTACAATAAGAAAGTTGAGATTCGCTCCAATTGAAGAATTTGAGGTGTTCCTAAGAAGAGGGGACAAGAATGGGTCTCAAAGTAAGGGATACAGTTTCTACTTCATTAGTCACAAAAACACAATAGTAAATGGTCTCAACAGAAATGATTGTAATCCAGCTGTCAGCTGTTTAATAAAGCAAGATTTGTAGGCTCTTACATATAAACTATGAATACACTTAGATTTCTCAGAGACGAATGGAATCAGTAACCTAGATACCATCTAGAGTCACAGGTAGTGATGCCTCATCACCCCATATCATACATAATCCTGTACCAATATCGAAAACTATTTACTGACTTCCTAATAAACAAACTTTCAGGTTATTTTTGTTTACCATGATATCCTAGCAACCAGTGTGGCTTCCTGCTTGTCTTGCACACAGCAGACACTCTGACTATCTTTTCAAAATGATGGAAATAGACCAAAAATTTTAAAATATGCTAGTTGAGTAAACATGAATATTTAATCTCCCTGGAGGTCCAGTTTCCCCAAATAAATTCATGCATTTTCAAAACCTCATATGCTTCATATCTCAGTGGTTAATGTCCCATGAGCCAACAGCACAAGTGGACTTGTGGATCCTCAATCTGAAAGACAGAGGGCAGAGGCTGGAATTCATAACATCCCTTGCAATGAGTTGTAATGACATGCCACGGGGAGGTAGATTGGCCTCTAGCACCAAGATGCTCTGACAACCCCAGGAAATATCTTTAAAACAGTTGCAGTCTCTGTATCCCAAACCCAGAATGGTCTCCAACCTTGAAGTCTCCAAACATGGGCATCAAGAGGACTTTTTGTCACATATAATGCCATGGTAACATTTTCCTACTTTGTCCTCAAAATGTGTCACTGGGAACCTCAGCCACGAACCTTCATCTGAGCACACATAGAATGCATTTACTGGCCTTTCAAATCTTGGCCACATGCAGCAGATACCCTGTCCCCTCTCTGCTGGGGTCCTGCCATGTTCTTTGACTGAGGTAGACATGGGGTGATCACATTGCAAGTCTCACATCTGTTCATTATCTCACAGGATGAAAGATCACCACAGCCCTATTTTTCTGTCTCTTTGTCTGAAATAGCCTTTCTCTATTTTTATTGTGATTTGATGAAAAAACAGCCAAAGTTATTTCAGGCTGAAGACAAAGGCTCACCACCCAGTGTCCTGGGTGAACTGGATTGGTTGTGGTTCCTTTACCCCCATCTGCTTTTGGCTGGTTACATCTTTACCTTGATGTGCTGCACAGTTTATTCTTGGGTTTTTCTGGTTAATAAACCAAGTATCACCTTCCTCTTTGATACTGTCTTTCTATTTTTATACTATGGCATATTGCTTTCGTTTGAACAGCTAAATGCAACCAGAAGTCACAGCAGGACGTGGGTGTATCTTAGTTAAGAGTGTAGGCTGCTTTGGGGCCATGGTAAGGAAGCCTGTGTGACTAAAACAGGCAAAATTTTAAGTCACAAAAATGAGAATGGTTCTCTGTTTTGTGAGCAGACAGGACAGCATTTCTTGAGAAAGCAGAGAACATTAATTGTAAATTATATTCACTTACAAGAAATGCAGAGACTTTCAAAAGAATAGAAAAATACTTCTCAAGAATCAATGGTGGGTAATATCAGTGGCACAACTTTTCTAAAACCAAGTCACGTGATACCTAACTTTGGTCACACAAATACCTTACCAATGGTCAGGAAACTCTTTATATGAAAGACCATATGAAGGTGGTATTTCTAAACATAAAAGATAGTATATGTGTGAAAGCAAGGAAACCCCTCTCAAGTCTTTTCCTCCCGCCCTTTCTCTGCTGGGATTTTTTCCATTTGGTAGAATATGTTAGAATACTTCAATCTTGGTAACAATGGTACAATTCTTTAAAACTTCTAGTCAGTACCACAAACAATTAATTTGTGCTTCACAGAGACCCTAAAATGTTTGGAGATATCCATTGCTCCAGATCCTAACAAGATATGGTAGATAAAATAGTAATTATGTAAGGAAGAAAATATGACAAACTTTAGGAGTCTGGAGTCTAATGTAATCAGGAATACCATGTTGAGCTGGGGTTTGCATACATTCCAAAAATTATATCATACTGAAAAATGGTTGATATGTCTTTGGTTGGAGGGGAGCAAATAAAGAGCTGAAGTTAAATTTTAATTATCTTTTCTATACCATGCTGGGTTCATTCTGCGCTCAAATACTTATGCCTTCACAAAGGTCTACACCATACAATAACTCTTATATTTGATCTTGGAGGAAGAGAAAGAGTAGAGGCTCAGAGGAGTCTGGAGTAAAGATGCTGAATACAAGTGTTTCAGGATGCAAGATAAAACAAAATCAATAATTAAACACTTAGAATAAACCCCAATAGAGGCAAAACTATAGAAATATAAGCCACTGAAAACACTCTTGGATGCTAACCTGGCTCAAACGTTGTGTTTATTCTCAATGACCCTCTCATTCCTTTTGGGATAGCCTCCCCTGGCTTCTGAGTCATCAGACCAATGCCTTTTGTTTCTTGCTACAGAGAGCGGAAGAGCCTGCAATAAAAATGGTAACTACAGAGATTTTTACTCTCCTGAGCCTATTAACTAGTTTAAGGTTGTTCATCAAGCTAAAGATCAATCCTGTAGAGTGAGAATGAATACTAGAATAAATGCTGGAAGAAAGAAGCATTCTTACTCCGGCAATTTTAAAAGCTAAGGACCTTTCACAAGCCCATACATCTTGTGAAACATGTTTTCTACCACTCATAAGAATATGCCTGAAAACTGAACCAGCATAGCAGAAGGCAGAAGTAAATGGCAGAAAATAAGAGGACTCTTGAGATATCCTTTGATCTTTGGCCCCAGTCATAGTTAAGGTCCCATCTCGACCAAGTGCTGTCTAGATCATACAAAATGCATCCTATCACTTAAATGCAAGGCTGTCTGCCTGCTACCATGAGTTCATATGCGTGAAGATCTATCCAGATAGTCTACGGCATAAGTCAGCTAATGTTTTCTGCAAGGGGCCAGAGAATGAATCTTTTAGACTTTGCAGATAAAACAGCTCCCATCTCTCCTGTGCAATTCTTCTGTGTGGTACAGAAACAGTCATAGACAGCATGAAAATGAAAGAACGGGATTGTGCTTCAATAAAACTTTATTTACAAAAGCAAGTGGGATGGATTTAGCCATCATGCTACAGTTTGTACTGCAGATGTCTGAGATGGCAGATATGGAAACTGACCAATGAATTTATGCTTTAAAATATCTCATAAGGAGAAACAATTCATTATCTAGGGAAGGCTGTAAAAGAACAAAGGTTATTTTTGTCTTAAGATGATGAATGATATTATAGTGTGTATTTTTGGCCACCTGTGTGACAAAAGGCTGTAAAACATAAAGAGTCTATAAGAGAGCATTTGAGAAAAGACTGAGTGGGGAAGACATGCCCTGAGCATGGGTGCATAAACCTTTGGGCTCTGAGACTTGCAGCCTTGAGTTAGAGATACAGAGTTCCTTCCCAGTCTTGGGCAGTACCATCAATCTCTCATTCTGAGGCTTCCAGCTTCTTGGAGTAGCTGTATCGGGCTACACAGACTCTCTACCCTACATGTAGCCAGTGTGGGACTTACCAGCCTCCGTTACCAAATAAGCCAATCTAATGAATCGTCTCTTGTAAAAATGTATGTTTCAACAGTTTTGTACTTTAGAGAGTACTGACTGAGACATCCTCTTCTATATCTGTAGTCACCAAGGGAACTTCCATTTGTCCTCAGATAATTATTGCTCCTTTTGTCCAGACTACAAGATGAACATAGAAGCCTAGCCAACAGTGAAGAGTGGAGCCCAGCTAGATCGGTACTCTAAGGCACAATTAGAAGCTAAACTACCCAGCCCATAACAGAACACCAGATGCCAGGCAAACCACCAGCAGGGAAGTGACTGCTGTTTTAAGTTGGCAAATTTGAGGTGCTTTGTCACACTTATGGATACAGTGGCCAAACTAACATCATGGCCATTTTCACTATCACTGCGGTCCTCTTGAGACAGACTTGAGCACATGGCATTGTCTGTCTTCACCAGCTGTACCTGCACTAGCAATCGTACACACATGAAAGACACCTAGTAAAGAATGAGAGAAGCTGAAGAAGGCAAGTCAAAGGCACAGCTTCCTTAGCCACAGTATAGTTTAACAGCCTCTGCATCATGAAAACTCTGGTTAAGAGAAGAGAAAAAGCACTTCTGATATTTTCTTTTTATCTACAGAGAAGGTGAAGACACCGATTCAGTTCTGTCTCTAAAATTACTATCTCAAAAGGTCCTGGCCAACATGAGTGGACTCACTCGTTCAGCAGTGACTTCCAAAAGTATCAAGGTGAAGATGCAGGCTTTTATCAGGGGCCTTGACTCCAAGCAGAGATGATTACTGATGCAAATCCAAACAGGTGTCCCAATCAGCAATGGTTTCTGAAAACAATACAAACTTTGTGTATTCATATATATACATCCATATATAAACTTTTCATATACAAATATATAGTGTATATATGCACATATATACGTACATATGTAATTTGCTTGGTACATTTTCCCTAGAGCTTGTGTGTGTGTGTATGTGTGTGTGTGTGTTTCTATGTGTGTATGCACTGTCTCTGGCAGTCTACGCACGGGTGTTTGTGAATACAGGGAAGCCAGAGTAGGATAACAGGTGTCCTGCTCTCCCACCTTCCAGCTCACTTCATTGAGACGAAATCTCTCACTGAACCTTAAGTTAAGCTAATGACCAATGAGTACCAATTATCCTGCTGTCTCTACCTTGCCCAGCACTGAAGTTACATGTATGCCCAGAAACCAAGTACAGTTTATTACATGGGTGCTGGAGATTTGAATTCAGGCTCTCAGACTTGTGCAGCAGTGCTCTTAACTTGCTGAGCCAATTCCCCAGCCCCCAACCCAAAGGAATGTCTTACAAACAAAAATCTAAAAAGAAAAAGAAATAGTAAATCTAGGAGAGAAAAGAAAATGGCTCTTTAAATTTCCTTGAAGAGTCCTTTGCTTAAGGAAACAGCATCATTTCATGCAAACATGCAAAATTCATTTAAGTGGTCTCTGACTGTTTTGAGAAATTGGAATCGGAAGTCTTGCAGCAAACTGTCTCCGAGGGTTCATGGAATGCGCAGTACAAATGATGCAGGCAGGATTGTTTATTGCAACCCAGTGAAGAAGACAATTACTACTGCACTGCAATGCTCTAGGTCAGTGCTTCTTTAACTTCTTTCTCTCGCGACCCCGTGCACCCTGGAGGATTCCAAGTAGCCCTGCAGGATATGTTGTATAAAATAGGAAACCAATGGAGATATAGAGGTGGTCCTGCAGCCTCCAGTCCCTGCAACTCCAGCTCCAAGGATCTTACAACCTCTCTTCTGGCTTCCAGGCACCTGCACACACATGCCTATACTAACACGCAAATGATACACACATGTAATTAGAATTAAAATAAGTCTTTTTTTAAAAAAAATAGAATAAAACACTACTGATAATAAAGCAAAAACTAAATTTACTTTAAAATATGTCATATATATATATATATATCCAGTTATTAAAGACAAAAACAAATCTACATAGTAATAGGTGGATAAAATTGTTTGTCTAAAAATACAATTCAAATATAGACTAATTTGATACTTATATGTTGAGGAATGAAAGTAGGAATATATTAAATTTTGGTTTTCATAATTAAAGCTATGTCTATAAGAGCAGAACACACTGCATATACAGTAAAAACACAAGAATTCATAACATACAACATCTCATATCTGAGTGAAGGAGTTTGGAGCAATGTTCCTTAATGTTGCATGATATTACAACAACCACAATGTAAAATTCACATATTTTGTGTTTGATACTAAGATTTCAACAATTTCTAATGTATCATGGGAAGGTGTCTTTGCCAGAAACAACTTGGATTCATAACATGTTTGATTATGACTTAATTTTTGATCATTACACATTCAGAATTCTTTTAACATTACTAAATTTTTTATGATCCACATTCAGTTACATACTACATATGGGTTACAACCCACAGTTTAAAAAGCTTGTCTGGGACCAGGGTTCTGCTATATGTCATCCATTTTGCTTCAAGATTTTATTTTTAATGGTGAAAGAAAGAGAGAGAGAGAGTATAAGCACATATGAGGGCAGAGCCTATGGAGGCCAGAAAAGAGCATCTAATACCCTGAAACTATAGTTATAGGCAGTTGTAGTGTACCCAACACTGGTGCTGGAAACCAAACTCAGGTCATCTGCATTAGCCGAAAACAGTATAAACCACTAAGCCACCTCTCTAAGCCACATTTTGCCATAGATACAGAAATCTTCCTAAAGATTGGGGAAGATGGTGAAAGGAAGAGCCGAGAAGTTGAGAATGAACAGGACTAGATGGAGGACCCTGGGTGGAGGATGTAGTTCATAAATGACACCAATATCACGTGACTAAATATTTTCTGATCCTCTCGCTCTATTCTCCTCACAATTTTGCCTCTTTATCCATAGCAATAACACATGTCTGCCTTAGTTAGGGTTTCTATTGCTGTGAAGAGACACCATGACCATGGCAACTCTTATAAAGGAAAACATTTAATTGGGGTAGCTTGCTTGCAGTTCAGAGGTTTAGTCCATTATTGTCATGGTGGGAAGCAAGGCAGCATGCAGGCAGACATGGCATTAGAGAAGTAGCTGAGAGTTCTTACATCTTGACTCGCAGGCCACTGGGCATGGCTTGAGCTTATATGAAACCTCAAAACACACTTCCACAGTGACACATTTCCTCCAACAAGGCCACACCTCCTAGTAGCAACACTCCCTCTCCGGGCCATTTTTGTTCAAACCATCACAGTTCCCAAGTATGCCAAGGTGACCAAACTGCAAGCAGGACAGTTCTGGGCACATGGTGAATTTCTTTAGGTTTGTCCATGAAGGCAGATGTCCATTGCCATCTTTATGTGTCTCTATCCTCACTTACATTGCTGCCTCTTTGGAAGATCTCATCTACCATAAAGTTAAAGAATATCAGTCTTTATTTCAACCCAGTTTCTTCATTAAGTGTAAATGGACACTCTGCTTTTGTTTCCCTGCTGCCCAGACCCAAAGAATCACACAGAAACTATATTAATTACAACACTGTTTGGCTAATGGTTCAAGCATAGTTCTATCTAGCTCTTATATCTTAAATTAACCCATTTCTATTAATCTATGTATCACCATGAGGCTTTGGCTTACCGATAATGTTCTGCCATATTTTTCCTTTGACAACTACATGGCATCTGCCTGACTCTGCCTTCTTTCTCCCTGTATTCAGTTTAGTTTTCCTGCCTACCTATATTCTGTCTGCCATAGGCCAAAACAGCCTCTTTATTTAAAAACTGGTAGTAAAAAATATTCATAGCATATAGAGAAGAATTCCACATCAATTAAGTAAATCCCAATATTAATCACCTGAGCAACGATACTTAGCAAGACCCATTTGGAATTTTTTATTTCCCCTTCATTCTTCATAATTTCTTCTTCATTCTTCTCATGGCAGATAAGCCAATAGCCCAGGCTAAATCACAGATTTATTCTTACTCTTCTTTTCTTTACCCATTAAATGAGATGTATAGAAGTAAAACTACCCAACCTGGTCTACAGGATAGGCTCCAAAGCTACTGAGAAATCCTGTCTAGAAAACAAATAAACAAAAAAATAAGTAAAACTATCTATGTCTGTCCTTTCGTCCAGCAAGCTGTCTATGATGGTCAATATTACTTGACATCTTAACAGTGTCTAAAATCATAAAGAAGAAAACCCTCTCAACATGTATGTGAGGGAGTTTCTAGCTTACGTTAATTGAAATTTGAAGATTCATCTTAAATGTGGGCTGCTCCATTCTATGGAATGGGATCGAAGCCAGAATTAAAAAGAGAAATTTAACTGAGTACCAGTATCCATTGCCCTCTGCTTTCTGACTGTGGATACAATGTGACCAATTGTTTCATGCTCCAGCCACCATATCTTTCCTGTCATGGTGAACTATATTCTCAAATTTCAAGCAAAGGTGAACTCTCCTTCCTTACACTGCTTTTGTTGGGTATTGGACCCAGCAAAGAGGAAAGTAGCTGGTAAACTACCCATTCATTTGCTTATTGATCTTATGCATTGAGTCAGGTCAGACACTATCTGAGGTGATCTAGGGTACAGTAATAATCAGCAAAGAACCTCACTCTTTCAGATTTGCACATGAGTATGCAAAGACTGACAATGAGCCACGATAAAATATATTTGAATATTATAGATAGCATGAAAACTATACACAGCATGGTACAAGGAAAACAATGAGAGTTGGGCAAATGAAAGAACTTTCTGAGAAAAGGTAGACCTCAGGGTAAGACTCGGGGAGTAAGCTCAGCCTCTCTCACAAAATGAGGGTGAACAAGGCTGTCAATTGGTTGAAGAGCTGACCCGTGGGGTGGGAACAGCAGGAGCAGATCTAACAGGAGCAGAAGTGTTAAGGAAGGTTTCCCTCTGCACAGTATCTGCAGAACACTGAGGAAGCCAATGGGCAAAGACAGGAACAAATGACAGTGGAGTTTTATGATTAGGTAAATGAGAGGAGACAGGGTATGAAAGAGGAAATTCAAAGACAATCCTGAGGGTTTGCCCCCAAATAACCACAAGAAGTGAGTTCATATCTAGGGAGATGAAGGCCAATGGGGTTGGAACAGGTGGGTTGAAGGAAAGTCAAGGCCTTCCATCCAGGACAGGCTGTGTTTGAGAGCTCTACTAGACACTTGGAAAGAGGCCTCAAGGAGAAAAGTGAATAAAGGAGGCTGGAGTTCAAGAGAGAGAGATTCAAATGCAAACTCTGGCCCTGGGCATCTCCATATCCCCAGTCAAGTCAGTTTGAAGGAAACCACACCCAGGAGTTCCTGACCTCCAATTTTATATTTCTGTAACTGTCCTCCATAGTCATTACCAAAAAGCTATCTCTAAAGTCAGAATCAATTCCATATTTCAACGTTTTAAAATCTCCTCTGTTGTGATTTAGTTGCCCTCACACCCCCTGATCAACAGTGGAACTTCCTTGTGGTCTGTAATTGACAAGGATGTTTGTGTTCTTTCTGGCTGGTGGTTTTCTGAAGAAGCAGTAGAGGTATAAAAGGCTTTAGCTTGGGGCAAAATAAAAGTTGCTATTCTTCCTCCTGAAAAGAAGCCTCTGTGTCTCAATCCCGGCACCTCCTGTCAGTCTAGGCATCCAGGCTGTGCTGGTGTGGCAAATAGAGGTTCCACCAACATCTGGAAAGTGGGGATTTGTGAATGTGGTTGCTCCATCCACCATCTAAATCAAGGAGTGTATTGGGGAAGTTAATGTGTTTTTTTTTTTTCATCCCCAGAGTTACTCTGAGGGACATCCTCCAAAAGACTGGCAAGTATAAAGAGGTGGGAGGGTGAATTGAAGGCCTCAAAAAGTAACTAAAACTCTAAAAGCAACAAGGCACAGAAGTAGCAAGGAAGACATCTGAAGATTTCATAGAAACAATAGCCAAGTTAGCCCCTGGTTTATTACAGGAGGGGTTTTAAATGTTCCAGACTAGGAACAAGCCAAGTCAGATTAAAAGGAGTATGTGTATCTTCATCCCCAGAGATGCTCTGAGGGATGCTCTCTGGAAGACTGGCCAGTGGGGAAGTAAAAAAAGGAGGCAGGAGAGTGAATTGAGGACCTCAAAAAGATAGAATATGTACAGATGTATCTTATTATGTTGATTGTGTTGTCTTTTGTGTTCTGGACTGGGAACTGCTGAGAAAGGTATTTTGACTTTAAATATGGGCCTAAGGATTTGATGCTTTGGAAAAGAGGTTCTTCTTTTGTCTCCACAGAGGATGAGAACCTGTGGATTCTTTGCAAATTTTATGTGGTTCGATTCACCAAGACCCCCTGACATGTTGATGTAAAATACCCCCAAGAATGCAGCATCCCTGCTCAGCAGAAAGTAGCCAGACAGGTTGACAATGCCCAAATTCCCTGAAAGATTGTTACAGTGGGGCCCCTTCAGTGGTTTTGGAGCAGGAGCAATGAGACAGCTTCCCTGAGTTCTGCTCCACTCCATGCAGCAGTTTGGACCCAGAGAGAGTACGTCTGGGGCCAGAAGGCAGCTGGAGCAGAGCTTTGCTATGCATGTTGCCCTGGCCCAGTCAGTGCCCGGCCTGGGGGATACCACGGTGGTGTCAGGAGTATCAGCAAATATGGTAACAAGTACTGGACCATAGAAGATCGGCAGAAGAGAGACCTTGGAATCACTGCAGCTGTGATTGCCGTTATTGCTATCTCTGCCACCGCAGATACTGCTGCTGGAAGTGCTCTTTCCCAGACTGTGCAGACAGCTGAGACTGTCAACCAACTGGCTGAAAGAGTCAGCAATGCTTTGGACACTCAAAATGATCTTAATGAACATATTCAATTAGGCATATTGACCTTGAACCAACAAGTGGCTCTGGTTCAGGAGCAAGTGGTCTGTCATTGGACTTTTCAATGGTTAACATGTTCCAGCTTTTATCATGTTATGTGTGTTATTCATGGCACTGTATTGCATGCTTTTACCACTGTTATGGAACTCAACAGGGGTTTGGAATACTGCTTTTGTTAATTTTACCTCCCAGTTAGTGCATGCTAGATGGTTGCAGTGCTGGTCTGGTGCTGTCAGTCCTGGGGATACTTGGTTTAGGGTTATGTGTCTGGGTAGCCATGGACAGGCAATACTTTGGGGGCAGAATGCCACCTAAGACAGGGAATATTAGAGGGCTATTACCCACAACAGGCAAGGTATTCCACCCAAAGTAACAAGACAGGCACTGTTTATTTTATAAAATAAAACAGGGGGGGTTGTTGTGTTCTAGCTGCCCTCACTCCCCCTGACTGACAGTGGAACTTCCTTGTGGTCTGTAATTGACAAGGATGTTTGTGTTCTTTCTAGATGGTGGTTTTCTGAAGAAGCAGTAGAGGTATAAAAGGCTTTAGCTTGGGGCAAAATAAAGGTTGCTGTTCTTCCTCCTGAAAAGAAGTCTCCATGTCTCAATCCCGGCACACACACACACACACACACACACACACACACACACACACACACACACACACACACACACACACGCCAGTCTAGGCATTCAGGCTGCACTGACGCGGCATCCTCACTTCACTTTAAGTATAAAATCCTATAGCTGTTTGCAGCCCAGCCCTAGGGTCTGTATTTTCAGCCCTCTCTGTGTAGCATCAGCCATGATGGAGGAGAAAGAGTAATTTCCACACTAACCCACAGTGCTTCATGTTGCAGCACTGCAGGACCTCCAAGCACTGGCTTATATTCTCTCTGCCTGCATTAACACTTGTTCCTGGTCCCCTCTGAGCCTGGATTCATGCATTGCCTCCTTCCTGCGGCCTTGCAGTTAGACCTTGCACATTCCTCTTTGGGCATCCAGCTTTTCATCCGAGCCTAACACACAGACCAGACATCCGTTAACTCACTTTTCTAAGTCTGTGACTAGCAGTATGTAACAAATGTGTGTTGAACTGCAGTGAACCAACAAAAGCTCCATTAGCAGTCCCATCACACTGGCATGGTGTAGGATCCTAGAGGTACTAGAGTGGGGGAGATAGTATCCATCCTGTGGAGGAAGCAGAGGCTGTGAGTCATGGTGGGGTTCCCTACAGATGGGGAGTAGTCCTGAGCCTCCAATAGATAGGTATTCCTCCTTTACTGGAATCCTAGGCCAGAGCAGCAAAGGAGGTAAATATGCTTGAGTTTTAACAGCAGGGGTTTATTTAGGCATAAAGAATGTCCTCATTAAAGCAAGAAATGAGATGGAACTTTCCAGAGAAACATTAAGGGAGAGAGAAAACTACTCTCTAAGTTCATCAGGCTCCAGAGACATCAACAGACCCCTCTGTTCATACTATAACAAAGCATCCAAGGGGCCTTGAGACACAGTATATGAAAACACACACACATCCTCTTCCATCCTTTGACAAATTCACTAATCATCTAACTATCAGAACAACCAACCTCTGGGACCCAGGTTAGCCCCATACTCAAAGGCCTTTGAAAACTGAACACTTTCTAAAACAAAACCATCTTTCAAAAAAAACCCAAAATGCCTTTCTAATTGAGTGGAAGAAATGAAAGACAATCCTCAGCGCAACAGGAGAAGAAATGCCACCTCCTATGACAAAAATAAGCGGCCACAAATTCAACTGTGTGCTTTGTGGGGACTCTGAGCCAATTCTACATAGTTATGAACAAACATCAAAGGCTATGGAGGGACTCTGGGTCTTAAATATGATAAATGAGGCTCTTTGGGAGTCATGCAGAAGAAAGGCGACTTGGGTTTGGACTTCTTCAACAGGGGTAGCTCTTGATGGCTTCTAAGAAAAATAGAGTGGTGGACGGAAATGATTATATTTTCCCTTATGCCAAACAGAAAATGAAACTCAAAAACTGGAGATGCCAACCGGGCAGAGAAAGGCTACCCTGTGAGCATGAGAAATGATGTTTGCCTTATTCCCTACTACCTCTCCAGCCTCCAAACAAAGCCTGGATCAAGAGAAGGACTTTCAGACTTCTTTGAATCTGGGGCTTACAGATTAAAGGCAAATGAGAAGAGGAGAAGCCAAAGCCCAGATGCCATGGCAAGAATGAAAAGCCAGGAAGTCATTTTCTCCTTTAACCCAGTTCTACAGGTTGTCTTCTGTACAGCTTGAATGAGGAAAATAATACACATGTTCCTTGGGCATCTAGCAGCTTCGTGTCTAATGTGTGTCTAATGTGTTTGCAGGCAAAGCAGCAAGGTTGGTGGGCTAGGACACAAACGATCAGCAAAGGTAAGAATCTTGAAAGCATTCCAGACTCTCCTCTCCCTTTCTCCTTCCCCTCTGTTCTCTGTGCCTTCTCCCTCCTTCCTTTCTTCCATCGAATATGAACACTGTTAGCAAACAAGATCATATGCCTCCAGAATCTACTCTGAACCTTCTTACTATCCTCTCTTTCTTCTACAATAGGCCCTGAATGGTCTGGGGCCTCTGGTTTCTTGCAGACTCATCTTTTCTCTATAGCTGTGGCCTTTCTCCATCATCTCTCAGGCCATAGTTCTTTGTATTTTGCAAACCACAATGGTCCTCTCTTGATTCACAGTGATTCAGAGTGATAGAGGAGCATCCAACACTGTACCGTCTTCACCATCAGCAGACTCTAAAGATGCCACGCCTATTCTGTGAACTGCCACGTGCCTGCTCCCATTGTCTGAAGGGCAAACCCCTCTCTATTCCTCAGGACCCAACCACCTTAATGATGCAATGGGAAGTTTTAAAGCCCAAATCTCTGCTTCCTCACACTATCTAGCATGCCTGGGAGCAGAAAGTCAGATACTACACTGTTTGAAAATTCTACAGGAATTATTGATTTAAAATAATATAAGAACAGGATCTGGGGAAATATCTCAATTGATAAAGGACTTGCTATGCAAGCATGAAGACCTGAGCTGAATCCATAGAACCAATATGCAATAAAAGTCAGGCATGGTGGCACATGCTTGTAATGCCAGGGCTGAGCAGATGGGGACAGGGGAATCTCTGTGGTACTCTAGTCAGTCACTCTAGCTGAATCATTGAATTCTAGGTCCCTAAGAGTCTCTGTCTCAGAAAATAAGGTGAACAATTCCTAAGTAGGACACCTGGGGTTGACCTCTGGCCTACACACACACACACACACACACACACACACACACGAATACACACACATACATAGGATTAGTTTAAGCCAATAAATAAAATGTAGTAGGATATATACATTGGACTGGAGAAAGGGCTCAGTGGTTAACCTGCACTTACTGCTCTTGCAGAGGATTCCAATTTGAGACCCGGAACCCACACAGGGCAACTCACAAGTGTTTGTGCCTCCAACTCTAGGGAATCTGATGCTCTGCTGACCTCCAGGATACCTGGACACATATGCATATACCCACATGCAGACATAAACACAGACATAAATTTTTTATTATAAAAATAAATATTTAAACTGATTAGCTGCATATGTAAACTCAGGACACATGCGGGGGTGAGCCCCATATCTGTCATACATGTGGATAGGGTACCACAGTGGCTGGGTCCTCACGCTGGCACTCTGTGTGCCACTTTTGCTATCCACTTACCCATCTTATTTGGTTTTGTATTTGCACCATCTTAATTGTTTCATTTCTTGCAAAGATTGAGTCTCCAAATTATGGCCATCATAGTAAATTAAAATAATATATTCTTTCTCCAGCAGAGAGGATTAGAATAATTTAGGATCATCTAATATTATGAGCAGTTTAGAAACCATTTCACTCAATTTGCTTATTCTCTCAGAAATAAATACAAGAATTTTCAGAAAGACAGTATGCAAAGCATTTAGCAATGTCTCTTTCTATGCCAGAGTCCCATACCAGGTGTGATGGACAGGTTTGGAGACTATGCATCAGTTGGCTTTCCATTACTAGAACAAAACGTCTGAGACAGTTAACTTATAAAGAGAAAGAGTATATTGTTGCTCATGGTTTTAGAGGCTGTAGTCCAAGGTCAGGCAGAATCGCTGAGTGGACCTTTTGGGGGTGCTGGATAACAGTGGCAGAGGGTGTGTGGTGAACTAAACTGCTCCCTTAAGAGCCAGGAAGCCAAAGAGGAAGAGACCAATTTAGAGTCTTCTCAAAGGGGATTCCTGACATAAAGACCTCCCAGTGGGTCTTTCTACAGGTTCCAACACCACCCAGTGGTGCCATCCTGAGAGCTTCTAGCATATTACATCTCAGTTACAAGATCTTTTCTTCTTTTTTTTTAAGAATTTTTTTTCTTTTTTAAATCAAGAATTTTTAATATAAGCTTTTCTCATTTTACACAGCTATCCCCATTCCCACTCCCTGCCCTCCTCCTGCTCCACCCCTCCCTCCACCCTACCCCATTCCCATCCACTCCTCAGAACCCCATCAGAGAGGGTAAGGCTTCACGTGGAAAGTCAACAAAGTCTAGTTGAGAAGATTGTTTTCATTCATCTCAATCACTGGCAAAAACACAATGAAAGAAAGAAACTTCACAGAACATGAAAAGTCATTGAAGAACTCAGTAAACATAAGTCGGAGGTGTAACTTTCTGGAAATGCCTTCTGCTCAAATACAGTCAACAAAATTAAACAGTACACAAACAATACCTTCGAGGGAGTCCACAGGTAATAGTCAACATATGCTGGGCAATCTCTTAACTGCTTCCAAGCTTCAAAGACATTTTAAATCAGTTGGAGCAGATACTAGAAGAGGGGATATTACAGAGATGTGAGGGAAATCGAAAGACACTGCCATAAGGTAGCAGCAGTATAATAGGGGAAGTAGACAAGATCACCTGACAAAATTGGGAGCATGGGGTTGGAGGGAGAAGGGAAGATGGAAGGGGAACAGGAGGAGAAAAGGGAAGGGGAAGGAGAACTTGAAGAAATGGGATAGTTGAGATGGAGAAAAGACAGAAATGAGAGCAAGGAAAAAGATATTTTGATTGAGGGAACCATTATGGGGGCTAGCAAGAAACCTGGCACTAGAGAAATTCACCGGAATCTATAAGGATGACCCCAGCTAAGAACCTAAAAAATAGAGAGGGTGTCCGAACTGGCCTTGCCCTGTAGTCAGACTGTTGAATATCTTAAATATCACCATAGAAACTTCGTCCAGCAACTGAAGGAAACAGAGGCAGAGACCCGCAGTGAAGCCCTGGGCTGAACTCCCAAAGTCCAGTTGAAGAGTAGGAGGAGTGAGAATATGAGCAAAGGAGTCAACACCATGATGGGTTCACTCACTGAAACAGTTTACCTGAGCTAATGGAAGCGCACGAACTCCAGCCAGACAGGGAAAGAACCAGCACAGGTCCAAACTTGCCCCTCTGAATGTGGGTGACAGTTGTATGACTGGGACAGACTGCGGGGCCACTGGAAATGGCACCAGGATTTATCCCTAATGTTTGTACTGGCTTATTGGGAGTCTGTTCTCTTTGGATCGATACCTTGCTCAGCCTGGATATATTAGGTAGGGCCTTGAACCTTCCCCAAAGAAATGTGCCTTAGCCTCTCTGAGGAGTGGATGGTGGGGTATAGTGGGAGGATAGGTGGAGGGAATGGTAGGAGGGGAGGGAGTAGGAACTGGGATTAGTATGTAAAATGAAAAGAGATAGTTTGTTTACTTTTAAAAAAAAGAAAAGAGAAGAAATTCTTTAAAAGTTTATGTGTGCATAAATATACTCGTATGAATATTAACTATGTCTCAATAAATTATTAAAAAAGGAAAAAAATAAAGAATTGCCAGGGAGGGCTTTTTTTGAGAAGATGACATGTAAGTAAAGCAAGAATGATGAAAAAGGATTAGCCAGGGGATTCTCATGAGATAGAACTATAATATTACCATGGAATTCCATGATGCTGACATACTTCATATCAGCTAACCCTCAGGAAGACTTTGGATTTGCCTTTGACATTTTTAAGTAACATTTTCACGCTTTTCTACCACCTTGGTACCTCTTTAGATTGAGATGACTATATCAACAGAGGAGACATTAGACATAACAATACAAGCAAGACACAAGACACTAAGGGTAGTATGGGTATATTTTTGTACACATGTATTTTGTACAAAAAGAGGTAGAGGTGCCTGAGGAGATGTTTTAATGAGTAAAGTGCTTGCCACATGAGCATGAGAACCTGAGTTCAGCTCTCCAGTGCTCATTTAAAAATCCAGATCACTTTTGCTTACAGAGGGGGAACCATGCAAAGAACAATTTTCTCAGCTGGACATGGTGGCACGTGCCTTTAATCTAAGAATTAAAGGTGGATCTTCGTTGAGTTCAAGACCAGCCTGTAGTGAGTACTAGGATAGCCATAACTACACAGTGAGACCCTGTCTCAAATAATAATAATAACAGTAACAACAACACTAATAATAATTAACAATAATAATAATAATAATAGAGAAAAAAGAGAAAAGAAGAGGAGAAAGAGGAGAAGGAAGAATTCTTTTTTATTAATCTTTACTGAGCTCTACATTTTTCTCTGCTCCCCTCCCTGCCTCTCCCCTCCCCTCTTCAACCCTCCAACAAGATCTCCATGCTCCCAATTTACTCAGGAGATCTTGTCAAACATAAAGCAAAGAAAACCAGCCTACAAACCATAATCGCAGAGAACTTAGACAACAATGAGGACACTAGGACTTACATAGATCTAATCTACATGGGAAGTAGAAAGTAGAATACTTCTTAAAAAAAATTCTCTCCTATAAGATTAAAGTGTAAGTATGACTGGGACTATTCCCAGAGATGAACATAAACATGCAAAAGCCTGGATAAATTTCTTGTCATGGATCGGTTCATTGAAAAATCATTGCTAAGTTTAAATCTATAATGTCCTTCAGAAGTTTAGATATGGAAAGCATGGTCTCTACTAGTTGTCACCATCTTGAGAAGTAATGTCTTAGCTGTAGTAAACAGGTCACTAAGAGAGATACTTTAAAGGTGACTCCTGACCCCTGTACCTTCCTCTCTCTCTGTTTCTTGCCTATCTTGTGCTAGGCATCTCTGTTTCTTCACATTCTTCCTTTCATTATGTTGATCCTCACCACAGCTCAGACACAACTGAGCCATGACCATACACATCTGTAATCCTAGAGCTCAAGAGGTAGAAACAGGAGAATACCTGGAGCATGTTGACCAGTCAGCTTAGCCAATTGGTGAGTGATTCTCTAAGAGACATGTGTCAAATTGATGATGATGATGATGATAATGATAATATGATATGATGATGATGATGATAATGACTAAGACAATAATGAGGTGGAGACGATATTGAGAGAGATCTACAATGTTGATCTCTGGCCTCCACACACAAACATGTACCTGCAGGGAGACATGTACACAGCCACATTAACATGTTCTTATGCCCCCATACATGCATACACAAATGCCACATACAAATAAAAGACAGATAGCTCCCATATACTTGTATTAGTCAGCAGTAAAATGGCTGAGTCCATGGTTTATAAAGAGAAAAGGTCTGGTCTTACAGTATTAAAGGTTATAGCTCACAACTGCTTGGCATTATTGCTTTGGGCCTTTGTTAAGAAGAGGCAGTCAAGGGGTGGGGAAGAAAAGACCTGGTTCTCAGTCTCTTTTGCTACCCCACCACCTCTGCCCTGCAAGACTTCACCTCCACAAAGTCACACTACATTCCAGGAGCTCCATCTTGAAGACTAAGTCTACAGCATCTGAACCTCTGGGAGGTATCTGAGATTCAAAGTCTAGAGACATGCATACAAATGACAGCTGAAAAAGTTACACCCAGACTTTAACAATCCTGGTTGATTCTAAAGAAATAACCTAGACTTTTATGGACAACAGTCACGGCAGACTATTCTCTATTGGCTATGGTGACTTGACTCATGCCTTAGAAGGCAGAGGCAAGAGACTACAACAAGTTCAATGTCAACTTGTTCTGCATAGTAAGCTTCAGGCCAACCAAAATAGACCTTTTTCTCAAAACAACATCAATAGCAAAATACATAAGACAGGATGCAGCCCATATTGTTTGCTTGTGTGTATGTGTGTGTTTGTGCATGTGTGTGTGTGTTTAGTTATGTCATATAAAGCACAGACACACAAATCACATCAAACAGATTTTAGTCACTGTACATCAAATTTGACTGACTCTTTAAAAAAAAAACAACAATGTGGTTTTGCTTATTTGCCTTCTATCAGAAATGGGAAGAGCTAATGGGCTGAGCATAGATCCTGGCAGGGGAAAGTGCTTCTGCCCTCCTGTACTCAAGAAAACATGACTGAAGCAAAGCAGGTCCATTAAGAAAGTACCAGAAGGGTAATGAGGAAAGCTCACTGCCTCCTGTTCTCATCTCCTGGGAAACAGAGAACTGGAAGTTACCCTGCAAAACCAAGTAAGCTGCCATCTGTGCTGTGGCTTCTGGAAAAGGCTTAATTGAAAGGACTCCAGGAAATCAGGAGAACTGGCTTGTAATTTGCACAGTTCCATCCTACCACAGGGTCGCAGAGACATGAGCAGTGTAAACTGTACCTCATCTGGAAGGTGAGGCCCTTCCTTCTGCCTCAGACTTGATGGCCTACCTTCAGCAATATCTCACTGCTTTTAGGAGCCCATTAGGGAGCTTCAGTTACAATAGGGCTTGAAAATCATCTGTGCTTTGAGTGCTTTTATTTTATATGTGTGTGTGTGTGTGTGACTGTATATATGTGTAGACATGTGTAAAGGTCAGGGGACAATTTCAGGTATCATCTACCTGTTTTGGAATATGATCCATCACTGTCTAGCAAGCTCTAAGAAGCCTCTCTACCTCCCCTCACCCTACAGCATTGGGAGAACAAGAAATGCACTACTCTTGCCTGCGTGTTCTAGAGATGATAGCTATGTTTTCCTGTGTGTAAGGCAAGCACTTCACCAACTGAACTATCTCCCCAGAGCTATGGAGCTATGGGTTTGGGTCTTTTTATTTGGTGATGGTCAGAGAACACTGGTGGTTACAGATGTACCACCAACTCTGCTCTTTTCTTTTGCCATATCTTTCCCCCAGTTCTATCAGATCTATTTTATAAGCAAGATAGCATATATTTCTCCTGGGATTAGGGGCCAAGTTACATACAAAGAGAATTTAGCAGGGTGGCAGCTACCCAGAAAACTAAGGGCTTGTTTTGTTATGACTCGTTTCTGAATTCCATTGTTATCAACAGGCCTGAGATCAATATTCCATCAGCAGAGGCCATCTCAACACTGAGAGCACATTGGCAAGGTGCCTCTCCTCTATACAATCCACAACTACTGACCTACCACAGACCAATGGGGCAATGTGGGCCTTCCTGATAACCCACAAGGGCACCTGTCAGAAAAGATCTCTTATCAGCTCATTATCTACCAGGTGGAGAATTCAATGACATCACAATTGATGCTTCAAGGCAGGTGACAAGTCATTCAAGCCGAGTTTGGACTCTTAAGAATTTCAAAGTTCTTCAATTGATCCTATTCTGCAAAGTAGTTACTTGGATTTGTGGCTGCACTGTTGAAATAGAACATTTGGATTCTTGATTAGGATAGTTAAAGGTTCCAAACCTGGAGCTTTGAGAGAAGATATTTCTTCTTCACTGTGCATCTATTTCTACCTGCTATAGTACCCAGTCTTCAAGGGGCATGCCGTTGTATAAACTATTCAAAAAATATAAAATGTGAATGAAAATAAACAGTTTGCTATGATATAATAACTCAAATTTTCAGGACAGTAATAAATAATGCAAGGTAAGGGAACAGTCCTGAAGAGCTCTCCCTAGTTAAAAAAGACTATGCACATGTTGATTGACTGATTTAGCTGTTCCTCAACATATATATGTATCAAAAATGATTCTGTGAATTATAAATAAGGATAATTTGGTCCAGGATGATGGCTAAGTGAATAAGAAGCTTACTGCACAAGCATGAAGTCCTGAGTTCAAATCACCAGCACCCTTCTAAAGAGCTAAGCATAGCCATTGACCTGCGACTCGAGATCTGTGAAGGCAGAGTCAGAAGGATTCCCGAGGTTCAATAACCTCCAGCCTAGCTCCAGCTCCTGACAGAGAAAAGGATGGAAAGTGTAGAGCAGGACATCCGAACTCATCCTCTGGCCCTGAGAAGCACAATGAGGTGTACACACACACGCACACACACACACACACACACACACACACACGTCAACAAATACAGACAGACAGACCCAAAATAATCACACAAACTGTGTTAATTGTAATACTGCTTGGTCAATAACTTAAGAATATTTCTAGTTAGCTCTTACATCCTAAATTAACCAATTTTTATTATTTTATATTTTACCATGAGGCTCGTGGTTTACTGGCAAATTTCCAGCACATTTGTCTCCTGTGGTAGCTACATGGCATCCTCCTGACTCTGCCTACTTAAGGAAAATTGTAATTAAAACTCTTTGTTCTTCAACTCCATCAGAAACTCCAGAAGGATATAATATTACCTAACTAAACAGGAAGTGTATTGTAATTATAAGAAACAACTAGTTAACACTAAAATAACTTGCTAACTAAAAATAACTAGTTAACACTAAAATAGTACATTATGATTTTCCAGTAGCAGCTTCAGACATCTCAGGTTTGTGTCTTGTGTGAGTGTGTCTGTGTGCGTGTGTGAGTCTATGTGTGTGTCTGTATCTGTCTGTATGTGTTTTAATATGTGTAGGTATGTGTGTATGTGTGCATACCCATGGAAACCTGTGGACAATCTCAGATGTGGTTCCTCTGGTGTCATCTACTATATTTTGAGGCTGTGTTGGGTCTCACACCTGCCTGGAACTCATGTCACAGACTGCTCAGTGAGCCCCAACGATTTTCTGTCTTTGCTTTCCCAGCACTAGCACTACAAGCGTTAGTCATTACTCCCAGGTCTATTTTTTTTGTTTGTTTGTTTGTTTTGCTTTGCTTTTTTAGCATGGCCTTTGGGAGAATTGAACTCAGCTCTTATGTTTGCAAAGCAAGCACTTTGTGCCTGATCCATTTCCTTAGCCTTTACTGGACTGCATCAAGAGGCCACAGAGAGTGACTGATCTATACAGTGCAGGACTGTGTGTTTCTTCTCATGGTGTTTGCACACAAAGTTACATGGCAACACATTTCTCAGAGTGCATTCCTGTGGCTAAACTATGTCTGTCTCAACTCCTATAAGAGAGAAGGAGGGAAACTGGGAAGGAAAAAGAATGGAGTGGAAAGAGTAGCCGTTGACTAACAACCCTGCTTCTGCAGGGAGAAAAGTTCCTGAACTAGATGAATTCAGGTCCCTCTTTTTTTCTTGTATTTTGCACTGTTTTAAATTTAATTGATATATAATTACACCATTTGTTCTCCCCTCTCTTCTTCCTCTCTCTCCCATATCTGCCCCAGCTCCCTCCCACATTCTAAGAAAACAGATGCAAATGAAAACCTAAGCCAAGGTTTCCCCAGAAGGCCCAGGAAACTTCTGAGGGATGGAGTGCCCCCTACTGGGCACAACCCTTTGCTTTGCTCATTTCATTCACTCAGTCGCATTCTTCACCAGGGCAGGCCACACCAGGCTGCACTGAATATCTACTGTGTGTCAAATTGCTTGACACTCAGAATACAATAATGAGCAAGAAAATACAGATCAGTGTGGGGAAAGAAATCTGCAGAATCATACGTGTGCATTCAACAGGGGCTTAGCCCAGGAATGCTGAGAAAAGAACTGGTTTCTGAGCTGGTGTTGGAGTCCAGCTAAAAAGATAAATAGCTCACTGGACACACAGTAGTTGCTTCATATTTAAAATAGTAAACAATTGAGCCACTGCAGCAATTATCCCCATTTCTGTTTATGTTTTCACGTGCTTGTTCCTGGTAGCTTAGAGATGCTTTAATGACAGGAGCCACAGCTCATTCCAGGTCGTTCTTTGTATCAGTTACTTTTATCTTTACTATGACAAAGTACCTGTCAACAGCAACTTAAGGAGCTTGGTCCATCAAGGTGGGGAAGGCATAACAGTGACAGCATGAAGCAGCTTGTCACATCGCCCTGTAGTCGGGGTGTAGAGCAGAAGAGATGGTGGTATTCAACTTGACCTCAGCTTCTTATTCTCGGACCCCGGTCCGTGGGTTAGAGTCACCCACATTGCAGTGCAAGTGGGGGCTTCCTCCTTGGTTAAAACTTTCAAGAAGCACCTCCATAGAAATACCTAGGGCCATATTTCCATGGTGATTTTTTAAATGCCATCAAGTTGACATGCAAGATCAATCATTGAGGTATTGAAACAGACTACAAAGGCTACTTCAGGTGCCTCGGTTGAATCAAGGAATACCATGAACCTGTATTGGCTGTGTTTTCAGCAACATCACTGACTTAGAAACAGCTAAAATGTTAGTAACTTTAAAACATAATTTATAAAATATATCCCACAGGTATCATATTCAAAATTACTTTAAAATTTTTTTATTATGTTCTATGTATATGAGTGTTCTGGCTGCATGTATGTCTGTGCACTTACTTGTGTGTCTGATGCCTGCAAAGTCCAGAAGATGATGTTAGAGTCCCTGAAACAGGAGTTAGAGAGAGTCATCACGTGCGCGTCGGAACTCAAACCTACGTCCTCTGGCAGAACAGCAACTGCTGAGCCATGCCTCTAGCACGTAAAAACTGGTTTGATAATGTGGATTCTCCCTTATCCATTGTGAGAGGCCAAAGGGAGGCCAGATTAGTGGCTTCAAAGATATGGACAAAATCTGCTTATGAGAAAGGGTACTTCGGTTTCACTGTGAAATGTCCCATACAGGCACATGTGGTGTTGAACCTTGTCCTCAATTGGTAGTGCTGTTGGGAAGGTTGTGGAGTCTTTCCCAGAGGAAGTGTGACATGGGAGGAGGCCATGAGATGTCATAGTCCGTACTTAGTCCATGTTCACTCTGCTCTCTAACTTTGGATGCCGAGTGATCAGCAGGCTTCCTGCTCTTGTCACTATTCCAGTTCCACTGTGACCAACTGTATTCTCTCAAACTAGAAGCCAGAATCCTTCCTTCCTTCCTTAAACTGCTTCTCATCAGTTTTGTTGCAGCAATGAGAAGGGTGAGTAATACAGCGAGAGAAGGAGGTGCATGCTCACGGACACAAGCTGTGATCAGACAAGGATCCACACTACTGCTCTGTGTCCTTCATCCTTAAATGCAGACACTGTCATCTTCAAACGCAGAGGAAATTGATATATTTGGGAGTCTAGGTCACAGTGGTTGCATAACATTAATTATGACATCTTGAACAGCCATCTCCAGATTGTGATAATATAACAGATCTTGAACTGTCACCACCTGCTAAGAGCTGTGCCTGTCGTGTCACTTGTGTGCACCACATCACTTAATCCTGAGTCCTAGATCACATTTCTATCTCAGTTGCTAGACTACCAAGAGGTATCATTCCTGATGAAAAACCACACAGCCGCTAAGTGAAGGATACAGCATTCATCAGTCTCATCTATCCAATTCAAAGCCTGGACTCCTGGCCATATGTTACACAGCATCTTTGGACACCCAGGCAGGGTCTACTGGACTAAGGAAGTATGGATCACAGAGGAAATAACTTTATAGGAGACCTCTACTTGAAGAATCATAGTTTTATATGATGAATGGTTATTAGAAAACAAAATAGCCATCCTTTTGCTTAGGTGACATGCAAAAATGAATTGCATTTTTCCAGTTGCACGCCTCAGGCTTTAAAAATTCTAATAAGAGAATTAAACCTATCTGTGGGAAAAGGGTGGTTATAACTTAATGTTTAAACCTATGGCCATTGTTGTGTCTCTCAAGCAAGCTATGTTAAAGCAGAGCTTGACCAGGAGGAGAACTGAAAACACAAGATCATAGACAAGACCTAGAGTGAATTCAAAGAAATTTCTTCTCTTCCCCTCCAACCCGAGTGCAGCAGAAGTGTGACAGTCCACCTGAGTAAAATCCACCCAAGCCTACTGTACTTGATATTTCTCTGTTGCTGTCATAAAATACAACAACCAATGCAACTTAAAGAAAGAAGAGTTGATTTGGGCTTAGGGCTACAGAGATATGAGAGCCCATCATGGCAGGGTGGCATGAGAGCAGGCAGGCATGGTGGTGGGAACAGGAAGCTAGGAACGTACATCTTAAACAGTAAACATTAAAGAGAGAACTAAACTGGAAGTAGGGGAAGCTTTTAGGTAGGCTAGTAGGCATTTTACTCTCTAATACTACCCTAGTAATGTATTTCCTCCAACAAGGCTATACCTCCCAACCTCTTCAAACAGTACTACCCAGTGGGGACCCAGTATTTGAAGAGTGAAACTCAACCATGGTACATTTCTCAGCCAAAATGATGTAATTATTTCCCACCTATCTTCACTTGCTATGTACTCTAGAACCTGTACTTAGGCTCACCTCCCTGGATACAAAGTATATTGGTTAGAGCCTGCTGTGGGACAATGGTCTTGTACACTGTAAAGATTTGTAACTTGTATTGGTTTAATAAAACACCAATTGGCCAGTAGACAGGCAAGAAATATAGACAGGGTGATTAGACAGGAAGTATAGGCAGGGCAACCAGAATAAGAGAATTCTGGGAAGAGGAAAGGCTCAGTCTGCAGTCTTCACCCAGACACAGAGGAAGCAAGATAAGAATGCCTCACTGTCACATGGATAACAGATAAGAATTATGGGTTAATGTAAGATATAAGTGTTAATAAGAAGCCTGAGATAATAGACCAATGAGTTTATAATCAATGTAAGCCTCTGTATGCTTCTTTGGGACTGAATGGCTATGGGGCTGGGATGGACAGAAAACAAGGCCCTGTCAACAAGGGCCTTGGTTCACAACAACTTAGGTACTTCTATCATCTCCAGAAGCCCAGCCATGTCTTACCCAAGGCTCTCTCATACTACATAGCTGTTAGAGCTGCTAAATTACATGACCTAAGAAGCCATAATAAAATACCACAGACTAGATATCTAAAAACTATGGGCTGTAGTAAAGGCAAAGTGTTCAAGATCAAGGCGCCAACAGGGTTGACTGATTCCTAGTAAGAACTTTCTTCCTTGTTTATAGACAGTCATTTTCTTACTATGTCTTCATAAGACTGGTAGTCATGGAGTTAGAAATGGTGTAAATAAGGAAATCAGTAGCTTTATCTTAGTGACTATATCTCCTGATGGTTGGAATGACCCATGTGGTTTAAAATCTTAGATCTGAAACTTGCTTCCTCCCACTATATCAGAAACCAAGGCACCAGGAACTTTTCTGATTGCCACATATGCACACTAACAAAGGCTCTACATCCTCAAAAGACCAAGGCTTCATTGTATTGTGATTTTCATTGTGTTTTTAGTGTCTCCCTTTATGGTTTTTTTTTTAAGATCTTGGAGTCAAAATCTGTTAAAATGCAGATCTGTTCCACTTGGTTTGAGAGGTTACCCAATGAATATACCACCCACCTCATAAATGTTCAAAGAAATTTCAAAATCCATAACACAAGGGCCTGAAGAGATGACTCAGTTGGTAAAGTACTTGCTAAGCAAGCTTGAGAACCTGAATTCAGATTCCTAGCACATATATAAAATGAGATGCAATGGATCATATTTATAACCCCAGTGGTGGAGAGTAGAGGGAGATGGAAGGGTCCCTGAGATTTGCTGCCCAGCCACTCTAGCCTAAATTGTACAGTAAGAGATCCTGTTTCAAAATAATAGGTGGAGAGCAATAGAGGAGGATACCTTGGTGGTGTAGGAGGTCCTTCTGTCTTTCTATTACTTTCATTAGTTAATAAAGAAACTGCTTTGGGCCTGTTGATAGGGCAGAACATAAGTAGGAAGGGAAGATGGAACTGAATGATGGGAGAAAGAAGGATGGAGTAGAGAGACACCATGGAGCTGCCAGAGACAGACCTGGGAATTTTACCCAGTAAGCCACTGCCACGTGGCGATACACAGATTAATAAAAATGGGTTAAACTGAGATGTAAGAAATAGCCAATAAGAAACTAGAACTAATGGGCCAAGCAGTGATATAATTAATATAGCTTCTGTGTAGTTATTTTGGGACTAAGCCGGGCAGCTGGGACGAACAAGTGGGCCCTCCTCCTATACCTTGGATTGACCTCTAGCCTCTCCATGTGCACACATATGCATACACACTGCATATTATATACACACATGTGCAAATATGCATGCATATCCACACAACATGGAACACAAGGAGATACTAAGCACACTTCCACTTCACCTTTTCCACTGAGCTACATCCCCAGCTCCCATTTTTACTTTAACATCTCTGTATTTCACCAGGCGTCAGGGCCACACCACAGAGTAGAAACTCCACAGTGAATATTTACTAAATGCAATCTCATTCACTGTATCCATGTGCTGGCAGTCAGCATGACCAACTGCATGTCTGGACACGAGTCCAGAGCTGTGCATACAAGGTTTCTAAGTATGGAAGGTGGTAATCATCCTCTCATTCAAACTGAAGATATTTATGGACAACACAAAAAATTAAAATGAGATCTGCCAAGTGAATGAGCAGGTATATTGATCTACCAAGTTATACTCTGAGACCCTGAGACAGAAGCAGAGGCTGAGGCAGGGGCTCAGGCAGGGACTCCTGGTACTTCTGCTAGCCCTTAAGCACACAGGCTGAGACACCTGGTAGTTTTGCTCATTACCGAGATTACCAGTCCTTGTACTGTTAGAATCATAGGGCTTTTCATGTTGATGAGGGTGTTTGCAAAATAATCAGGACAATAGACGATCAGTGTAATCAAACTGAAATGCCAGTATTATGTACAACATCCAACATAAATACCACTTTTTCACACACAATTTTTAACTCATATAGTCACTGCTCATAGAAAGATGCATTTGTGGACTGATGATATACTTAGTGTGGCAAGATGTTTACTGTGCAAGCACGGGAACCTAAGTTCAAATCTCCAGTGTCCACATAAAAGCCAGGCACAGCAGTGCACATCTACAACTCTGGCATTGTGGGATCTACACACAGGCATATCCTTGAGGCTCAATACCCATCCAGTCTCTCTGAAAAGATAAGATCCAGTTCACTGAAAGACCATGTCCAGAAAAACAGAGGTGGAGAACAATAAGGAATACAGTAGAAGTCAATCTCATCCTTCACATGTGCCTTCATGGGTGACCATACCTATATTCAGCACAAACACACAAATTGAGAGAAAGGAAGATATGGACTAGGTGGAAACATGTGTGATCTTGGGATTAGCTGCAGCCATCAAGTCTTCTTTTCTGTTAGTTCAAAACTTGAAATCTTATGAGACAGAACTGTGTGACTGGCAAAAGACCATTTCCAGGCAAATCTTGGGATAGATGAGTCCGTGAATTCAAATCCTACATTCCATTTTTTAGCTGCTCCTCTGAAAAAGGGAGGGGCAGAAACTCTACTGAAAAACATAATATGTTTAAAATGGTCATGATTTTGTGTTTGAAAGTTGTAATATCTATGTCATGTACAAAGTTTTAATCTATTTCCCTAAAAGTTGCCAGACATGACTGGCAGATGCTATGGGCACCACAGTTTTTAAACAAAAGTCTTCAGAAGTACTCTTCAGTCAAATGTCATCATCCTAAGTTTTAAATATGAATTTATATCATGGCAACATATCATGAAGCAGTGGCATGAAATGCTGGCTCAGAGCATCAGAGTTCACCTAAAAGAACAAGTACTTGGCTCTGACCTCACCTAGAACAGAGCATATGAAACTGAATAATTGACAACTGAGATAGGAATATTGCTGGTGGAGCTATGAGGAAACTGGTACTCAAGGGAGGTTTGGTGAGTGACCCAGGCTCACTCAAATATTTAATGGTAAAGTAATGATTTGAACTACCAGCACAAGACTGCAGACTGCAGAGCCTAAGATTTACCTATTAGAACATATGATTCTCCCCATCAAATAAACTTCATCTTTCCCATGGCTTTCTATCATGTGTGTGTGGGTGTATATATGTGTGTGTGTGTGTGTGTGTGTGTGTGTGTGTGTGTGTACAAATATATAGAGAGACATATTATATATATTCAGACACATAATATATATATACATATATTAATTATGTGTTTGAGTGTTTGCCCATATGTGTATCTGTGTACCTTGTGCATATTTAATACCTGTGAAGAACATAAGAACATGTATCAGAGCACCTGGACCTAGAGATGGTTGTGAGCCATGATGTGGGTGCTGGAAGTGAATTAAGCTTGGTCCTTTTGGTCCTTTAGGAGATCAATCAATGCTCTTAACCACTGATCAATCCCTCTAGCTCACCAAGGTAAATATTGAAACATTAAGTGAATAAGAACAGACAGACAACGTGTTAATGTGTATAATTTATGTGGACCTGAAATTACACACATTATGTAACCAAATTTCAGATCATTCTACCAACTCCAATTCATAAGTTTCTTGTTCTCATGAAGTTAAAGTTTCACTGGGAGATCTTTTGAATTTGAATGATATCTAAACCACCTTGGGGACACTCTATCTACACAATGACCAAGAACTCGAGTTTCAAAGGAAACAAATTCATCCAGATTTCTTGAAGATGGTTGACACACACACACAAAATCCTATGACAGTTGTTACATATCATACACTGTATAGATTGAGTGTTTGATAAATAACTGCCTATATTTTTTTATCTTCAGATGCATTACATGATAGAAATGGGCACATTGTCTCACTCCTCAAGGAGATAAAATGAGTGAAATAAGATGACAAGGATTATGAAACAAATGTCTGTGCCTAATTTGCATTGAATTAGCAGGATTTATTATTAATAACATAATGAGAGCTTATATTCATGGAAGATTAGTGGCATGTCAAATGATAGGTTGGATGTTTATGAATAGTACTGTCACGTCTGATTTCAGCATCACTTAAGACTTGAGACTTGAGACACAAGTAACTGGGGACTAGAAGAATCTGGCAACATGCAGCAAAGGCAGTGAGGTTAGATCTGAATCTTTGACCACTTGACTGCAGGACCTAACACAACAATCACATTTAGTCTATGTCTTTAACACCTTGTATAAGGACAGAGGTCTGTTTCATAACTTCTGGCAGCATGTAAGAAATACAGGATCTTAGCTTCCTTCCTAGAACTACCTCAGGAAAATGGGTGCTCCACTGGGTATGATTTACTGGGTATACACAGCTCATTGTTGTTGTATCAAAACACCTGAGATGGTGGCTAATGGAATAGAGATATTTATGTGGACCCATAGCTATGGAGGTTCAAAGATACATGCCGGCATCAGCTTAGTTCTTTGTGTTTGTGTTATACATGAAAACCCATTCCTTCTTCTAAAATGAGAAAGTGTAACCAAAAAGGGGAGAAATGCAGAAAGGAAACATTGATCCAGTCAGGTGATCGTAGAAAGATATTCAAATGCGGTTCATTTTAGAGTCTGAGGTGGCTCCTGGGCTTCCTTTTAAAGCTGTCTCTTTAACCCTGCCTACTTAATCAGCTGCTGTTGGCTGAGTCCCTCAACCCAGAATTAGCAGGAGCTGGAGAGTTTGACTGAAATGATTGACAAAGAAACAAACAAACACAACCCAAGACACAGAGTCTTGGCTACACAACTGAGCTACATCACCTTCTATGAATATGACTCCAGGGTTCCTCCTCAGCCAGATGACTCCTTCCTGCTTTATTATTGTCTTCCCCACAACGTACAGCACAATCATCCCATCACCATGTTGGAACTGTCATCACTTGGCCAGTAGCCACAGCAATTAATTGAACACAGGGAGCTAGTGAGGTGATAGTGACAGTAACTGACACTCTCCAGTAGGAGGAGGGAGAAGGGAAACAGGATCCTCCCTTGAGACTTCAGCCAGTGCTCTGTCCTGGGCCACCCACATCTGCAAGTGATATTAAGAGATGTAATAGTTAAAAACTTCAAAAAGTAGCTTCCATGAGGTCTTCATTCAGAATGAGGTGGGACTTCATGTTATGCAGCTGTTTAGGTGGTAACACATGCTCCATTAAGTAACCCTTCACTCCTGCTCTGAAAGCCAGCTCCATTAACTTGCTGGCTCAGCAAACTGGGCTTTGGTGGAGCCATTACTTTGATCTGTCCTCAGATCTGCCCCATCTGAGGTGATTAGATGTATATTCATGTCTCCCCAGGAAAAACTAACACAGGGAAATAGACCCCTTCCTGCTCACCTGAACTCTGCGTTTTGCCTGAAGTTAAGCTAGAGAGCAAAAACCTGGGAGTCTGGGATTAGCCAGCAGCATGCCCTGCACAGCAACCATGATGACTTAATGCATTCACTGGATTCTAGCTTTGATTTTCCTCTTTGGGTGCCAAATAAATTACTAAGATTAAAAAAAATAAATTACTAAGATTATATCTTTGGTGATATAAGCTCTTCACTGACATCTAAATCTGCCAGTTTCCTGAAGTTGGCCACAGGCTTAGTGCTGAGCTTCATTCACTTCATTAGCATACGGTCATGATGGAGCGGGAAGACTCATGCTGTATCAGTGCTAGTCCATCTTCCTTAGAGTCAGACTCAGTATACCGAAGGCAAGATGCTGAGCCCAATGAGAGTTAACACTTTAGGGCTAAGTTCAATATATGTATATCAGGAAAACCTTCCTTCAAGGCCTGGTGCCTTGCTGCAGACCCAAGTGTTCACTGAGAAAAGCTGACGCCTGACATAGGCTGCATATCAAGACAAATCCATCTTGTGATTTGCAGATAGGACCTCTAGGAAAATGATCAAGGTCTGGCAGCATAAGAGTATTTATGACAGAGATTCTGGAGGCTGCTGCTCTGAGCAAATCTGGCCACTCTCCCTGCCATCAGCCCCTCTCCTCCTTTCCTCAGATAAGGCTACAAAGAGCTAAAAGGATAACTGTAGTCACAAAGGGTCCCTTCCCAGCATTCCCTCTCTAGTGTCATATAGAAGTCAGTGGCAATCTGACCACAAGCACTTACTAAAGCCTTCTTAGGGAGTGCATGACATGGAACATTTCCTGTCTCTCAGAAACCTTTAAGACATAGAAGTCTACTCTGTGTGGTGGTTCTAAGAGCCCTTTCTCTTCAGAATCCCACTGGGTATTGTCTGCAGCATTAATCCATCTCTTACTCTGAAGAACAATTTGTCTCAGTATCTTTCTCTCAAACTTGCTTCTGTCTCCTCTCCTTCTTCAAAGTCTGACAACAGATTTGTGCCCCATTAAAAAAAATACCTTTGAGCTAATATTTTCTGGAAAATAAAAAGTAGAAATTCTCTCACATGCAGTTACTGAAAAAAGTAATAGTTATCATACTCAAAATGATTTCTAGATTCAATGTGACTCCCATCAAAGCACCAGTACGTTCTTCGAGTAATTTTTTTTAAATCTAGAATGCAGATGGAATCACAAAAGACAATAAAATATCCAAGTTAAGTCTGAGCAGATAGAATCAGACTGAAGGTATCACAATACCTGACTTCAAAATGTACTACAAATGCCATAGTGACAGAAACAAAATAGTTTTGGAATGAAAATAGATTTGTACAGCAATGAAACAGAATAGAATGTCCAAAAATTACTCCACACATTATAGCCTACCGACTCCCATAAAAGCCTAAAAGAACGACTTCAAAATAGTAGTACTGAGAAAATTGTCTATTCACACATAGATTAGCATCTGTAAATTCCATTGCTGTGGGGAGACGGGAGATGAAGGGAAACAAGAGAATCCCAGAAGCTCATGGTTCAGTTAGCCTGATGTACGTAACATCAGAAGAGATACTGTCTTAAACAAAGTATAAGCTGAGGACCCATATCTGAGACTGTCCTCTCACCTCCACACATAAGCCAAGATGCACACATATACATACACACACACATACATGTATACCCTCCCCCCCACACACACACCTGCATTCACATAAGCAAACGCATATATACTATACAAACACAGACTAAAATTATGCTCTCTGCAACAAAGTTGTTCATTCTCCCTGCTTCATCAGCTGACAGCATGAATTAGATCCAGTTCTCCTTGGTGCCACCTCATAGCCCATGTCTGAGAATTTTTTTGTCTTTCCTTGTCTTAGAATTTCTATTGCTGTAAAGTGACACCATGACCACAGAAACTCTTATAATAGAAAATTTTTAACAGGGGCTGGCTTCAGGTTCAGAGGTTTAGTCCATTGTAGTCATGACAGCAAGCTTGGAGACATGAAGGCAGACATGGTGCTGGAGAGGTAACTGAGAGTTCTATATCTGGATCATCAGGCAGCAGGAAGAGCAAGTAAGCCACTGGGCCTGGCTTGAGTTTCTGAAACCTCAAAGCCCACCCCCCAGTGACACACTTCCTCCAGCAAAGCCTCACACACTCCAACAAGGCCACAGCTCATAATGATGCCACTCCCTATGGGCCTATGGGGGCCATTTTCACTCAAACCACTACAGTCCCCTTCATAAAACTTACTCTAAATTAGATATTTGTGACACTTTGTAATTATTCCCTGTCTTTTCCACCCTTCCCCTAAAACAAAATCCCCACGATTGTAAGTATATGTTAATTCACCACTACACTGAAAAATATCCTTGCACATATTAGGCACTTGCTATATATTTAGGAAAGAAAAGGTGAAGAGGAAAGGAGAGTGAAAGAGGGAGTGGGTAATGGAGGGAAAGAAGAAAGGAGGGAGGGAGGCAAGCCATGATTAGCAGGTAACATGCAATTAACAGAATTATCACTGATAGCTTAAAAATGTTTCTTTTCTCTCTGCTTGGACAGAACAGTCCAGACCAGAATCTCTTCAAACTATGTATCATGTAATCAATTGTTATTTGGAACCTGCCCCCCCCTACACACACATAAACACAGGAGGGAGAGAGAGAGAGAGATAAGAGAGAGGAATCAGAAAACAATAGAGCTTATTATCTTTAAGGGAAATGGCATTTCATGAGACATATGGGTGGCAATGTACTATAGTTGGAGCTCTCGGCAGCCTTGGCATCTCAACACACAGGCCAGGCTTCCTCTGGTGATGCCTTTCTGTCTATACTGGGCTGTGGTGGGATTAGAGACTAGAAGTGGTGTAAGGAGGCAGTTCTTCCCTATTTTCCTATTTTCCATGCTCCAATTGGGCAGAATGGGTTGTGTCCAGCAATAGCTAGACTACATAGGTACATCTGGTTCCCAGAAAGACCCTTGTGCTGTGATAGTCCTGGAAATGTGGGGCTGAAGAGTACCTCTCCTGCACCTATGGCTTCTCTTTTACATGTACTGGTTACTCTTATGAGCAAATATCAGATAGGAAGCAACCTAAAAGAGAAAACATTTATTTTGGCTCATGATTTGAGGAGATTCACACCATCTTGGTGGGATAACATGGCAGCAGGAGTGTGAGGTCTTTGGTCTTCTTGTCTTTTGTCAGTGTGAGAAATTGCCACACTGACATCCAAAGGCATTGTGTTCCCACCAGCAATGCAGAAGTGTTCCCTTTTCCCCACAACCTCTCCAGCAATAAGTTGTCATCAGTGTTGAGGTCTTTTATCTATTTGGACTTGAGTTTTGTGCATGGTGATAGATATGGGTCTATTTTCACTTTTCGACATGTTGATATCCAGTTATGCCCAGCACCACTTGTTATATATGCTTTCCTTTTTCCATTTGATAATTTTTAGCTTCTTTATCAAAGATCAGGTGTTTGAAGATGTGTGGATTGATATCTAGGTCTTCTATTCGGTTCCATAGAATATCCCAATCTTTACATCATACGTGTTCCACAATTCCAGAAATTTCCACCTGTGAAGGTTAATTTTCAGGGTCACATGGCTAGGCTGTGATACCTAGCTTTATTCCAAACATGCGTCTTTAGAGTGGTATAAAAACATCGTTATGAGATTAAGATTTAAATCAGTAAACTTTAAATGAAATAGATTACACTCAATAATACAAGTGGCCCTTATCCAATCAGTCGAAGGCCTTAAGGACATGGATCTATTGCTAAGTGAGGAGAAATTCTGAAGGCTGCCTTCAGGTCTGAGCAGCAACTCAGCTTCCTACAAAGCCAGTCTGCAGCTCACCCTTCCCATCCCAGACTTAGCAGTTCTTTTCTCCCTCCTTTTCTACCCCTATGCCCAGAGTATCTGTTCTTCTGATCCCCAGCTGATAGACCCCTCCTCCTTCTGCTGATCATGGATGCCTGGATTTGGACCTGACTCTGCCTTCTTGGAAGAGACAATCATGTGATTATTTCTGCCTATAGTTTCATTAGACATGAGTTGAGTGAGAACTTATCCCTCTCAGAGGACACATGCTACAGCTAAGGCCCACAGCTCCTTCATGGATTGAATGAAACCTCACTTCCTCTAAGAGAGGCAGGGAGAGCAAGAATCAGGGTATATGTTCTTGGGGAAAATGGATAAAGAGAAGCTAGGTGGAGTGAAATAAAGTTTCCAGATGCATGTATCCATGGGTGTCAGAGTCAGTAGAGACCCATGAGGGTTTTTCCTCAGCTCTGTGCTCCTGCATGCATGTTCTATTATACTTCAAGTCATAAATTGGATGTTAGAGTCTTATGCTGGGGATTTGGTGAGTTTTAGAGGACAATTCACAAAATGTGGTAAGAGCATGGACTTAACTGAGTGAGGGCTGAGCTGAATGTTCCAAATGTACTAGCAGTACCCTGTAAGAGATACAAAAATAGCGGGAGAGAGAGGAAAAGAAGCAATCTTAGACATTCATCTCTCTGGGCTTCACCCATCCTTGAAACAAATGGGCATGACTGCACTTGTGTATTGGAAAGGAATGTCTCAGGGTGAGAAACAAGTCAAGCCCCAAAAGAAATAAAAGTTACTTTGGGATGTGTGTGTGTGTGTGTGTGTGTGTGTGTGTGTGTTGTCTGCACGTGTGCGTGTTATGATACGTATATGTTTATGTATGTACATGTGTGTGGTGCATTGTATGTGTTTCTGTATATACATTCATATGTACAATTGCATGGTTTCTTTTTTATCACTTCTTGCTGTCAGGATACACTTTTGAGTTTTTTCACCCTTGACACTGTGTCTGACACATCTCACCAGCTCATAATGATCTATCATTCAAGCTACTGATCAATAGCAGGAACCAGCAGGTCTGTCTGCCCTGCTTGTTTTCTCTATCTTCAATCTGCCAAGACAGATTAGGCTATTTCCAAGGTCACTCAATATTCGGGCAGAGAATGGAAAGATATCTGGTGGGCTGTCCATAGAACAACAGCGCAAACAGACAAGAGGAGCACTCGCCAGTGTGTTCTGTGACGGATTCGATTTACATCAAGGTCAGAGAGGGTATGTTTTCATTCTGAACCTTTCCCACCTTAGAGTTGCTAGCTTGTCCATCAGCTACCTAGTTGGGGGGGGTCCTCTGAGTGGAACACTGACTTATAAACACAGGACCACCCCTGCCAGTTGGGAGACGCCATGCCACCCCATGATCTATGCAATCATATTTATCAGTGTGGTACCACACTCCTCACTCAAGTAAAGAGCAAGACAGGACGCAGAACCCCTTTCTCTGCCTGTGGGATGCTGATGATTTTATTGTAACAGCTGAAGTCTAATATCCTGACAGGGCCTAATGCCTACCCAGTGAGCTCCACGGGATGCTTTCAGAAAAATAAATAAATAAAAGAATCTGTCCAGCCTACATCTCTGAACACCCACGGAGAAGTTTTCCGGTTCAGAAAAAAAAAAAAATCCTCTCCCAATTATCTGGGAGGAAATGCAAAGAATAAAACATGGAAGACTGCCAGAGCAAAAAACTTTCCATCTGCAATATGTTAGCACTGGTTCAGTCAATACAAAAATGAAATCTGGGCTAGGGAAATGAATAAGTCCACAAAAGCATTAGCTACATAAGCGTGGAAACCTAAGTTTGGATCCCCAATATCTGCCTAAAAAGTCAGGCATAGTGGCATGAACCTCTAACCCCAGTGGTGGAGAGGCTGAGCTAGGCTGAGTCGTGGGACTCATTAGAAAGCCAGCCTCACTGAAGACTGGAAGGCCCCAGGCTAGTGAGATGACAGATCTCTAAAACCAAAGCAGATGGGGGCTTCTAAAACAAGGTAGATAGGTCCTGGTGAAGGACACCTGAGGCTGGCATCTGGCCTCAACACACACACACACACACACACACACACACACACACACACACATACACACACACACACACACAAGAAAACCTAGATTGCAGCATGTAACATTTAAGAAATGGTTCTGCCTTGAACCTTTACTGTTCAATATGCTAATGACCCAAACACAGGTACCTCAAAACTTGACTACATTTGGAGGTAGGGTCTATACAGGGGCAGTTCAAAAATGAGGCCATAGGGCAGATGAATCCCAACCTAAGGTTACTTGTGCCCTTACAGTAAGAAACAGCATGTGTAGCCTCTGAGGGGCCACCACCCGAAGAAATGGACTCTGTATCCCCAGAAGGCCTGGATGGCCTGCAGCTCTTCCACTAGGAGCCCTTCTCCCATCTGCATTGGTGTTTTATCTTCCATCTACGTTTGGGTTGATCTTATTCAGGTCTTGTGACTGCCGTCATAGCCACCATGAGTTCATGTCTTTCAAGGACTGTTTTACTACAGACATTCACTCACTGCCTCTGGCTCTAAGCTGTTTTTTGCCCCTTATTCCACAACAATCCCAGAGCCTTGTGAGGAAGAGTGTGATATGAATGACCCAGTCAGAGTTCAGGTCACCCTCTGTCCATGCACAGAGAACACTAAGAGAACTCAGTAAGTTTTCAAAATACAATGAAAAATATCTCATGAAGTCAGGAGGGAATCATGGAAGGAAAATAGGGAGGAAATTGAGAGAAAAGAAATAGGAAGTGGACTTGACCAAAATATATGACATACACATGAAAAGTTGTCAAGCAATAAAAAAATAAATAAAAATGAAGAGGAAGAAGCATGGAACCAGGATACATCCATCATCCACATGAAAACATGGGGATAGGATATCCATGTACCAATGAGAGAACCATAAGAATAAACCAGATCTCCTAAGACCTTAAAGCTCAATTTTAGCCTCCACAACTGAAAAAAAAAACTAACCTTTGTTGTTTAGCACACCTTGTCTATGGCATCTTTTGGTGTTATCGCTAGAAAGCTTCGGCATCTCTCTCTAAAGACACCACAGTATTTGTCCATGACATGTTAATTTGGATGTAGGGTTCCTTCTACACACACAGAGGTGTTCATCTGTGTTCACAATAACACATACTCGTCCTCTGATACAGCTTTTAGGAGAAAAATCCTATGTACCATCTTAGGCTTATGTATAATTGGGTACACATTGGATTAAAATCAGATGCATCATAGGAAGGAATATGCACAGCAAACAAAGTCTTATATAACCTAAGCCTGTCAATCAAAACAGAACCACCTGCATTACAAGCCTTAGCAATCAAACTCCTTTCTCTTGAACCCCCTAAAGGGAAGCACCAAAACTAGCCAGTGCCCTTGAGTTCTACCACTCACAGGGCAAGCTGTCACTCTTGACGGAGTATTTCTGATTATGTTGTCACTGCGTTTTAAATGAAGTTTCTTTGTTACTTTCAAGTCTTGCATGCCTTCTTTCAGTTCCTTGAAAAAGATGCCAAGAATGGAAATACCTGACACAGATACCATCCCCTAGTATCAGCACAAGACAGCAATAAACAAAAGGGAAGCAAAAGCAACAAACTTGCAGTTTCTAATGATGCTCCAAGCAGACTCGTAGATCTCTCCTCCAATAGTGATACCAATGTGTCTCTGGCTCTGTTGATATCAGAGGCCCCTCTCCTAGGGTCTTAGGATTTCTTTGGATGTAATGAAACACCATGACCAAAGCAAGATGGAAAGGATAGGGTTTATTCAGCTTACACTTTTACATTGCTGTTCATAACCAGAGGAAGTCAGGACAGGAACTTAAGCAGGGCACACACCTGGAGGCAGGAGCTGATGCAGAGGCCATGGAGCGGTGCTGATTACTGGTTAGCTTCACATGGCTTGCTCAGCCTGCTTTCTTATAGAACTGAGGACTACCAGTCCAGAGATGGTACCACCCTACCACTGGCTGGACCCTTTCTCACTGACCACAAATTAAGAAAATGTCTTACTCTGGATCTCACAAAGGCATTCCCTCAGCTGAGGCTCCTTCTTCTCTAATGATTCTAGCTTTTGTCGAGTTGACATAAAACCAGCCAGTACACCTAGCTCCCAGTGGAAGGGAGAAGATCTGTCAGCATCCATCTCTCTGACTCAGAGAGCATGGTCTGGAATGTATCATTTTCTCTTTCTCTGTCAGCCAGCCTACTACGACTATTCTCTGTGTAATGTCACCCACAATCTTCCATTCTTTTAACCAGTCTCTCTGTTAAAATAGCTGCTCCAGGTACTTCCTCTTGTGTTTTAGGTTGGTCATTGATGAACGGTCTCACTGAGGAAATGGAGAAGTAAGACCATTTGTTGCACAAGCAGGAGATATAATTTCAAACTCCCAGCACCCATGTGAAAGGCTGGATGTACATATCATCATATGCCCCAATCCTCAGCACTGTTGGAGGCTGAAGCAGGAGAATTGCTTTAGCTTGCAGGCTGCCAGCTCAGCTCCAGCTTCAAAGAGAAGTGGAGAGTGACAGAGTAGGTGGTCTCACTGAGAAGGTGACTTCAGAGAATATAAAGTCTCTCTCCCTCTCCTTCTCTCTCTACCTATCCTTCTACCTCTTCCTCTTCCTCCCTTTCCCTCTCTCTCTCCCTCTCCCTCTCTCAGAAAAGAAAGGGTCAAGGTCCTAAAGAAAGGTTACATCTGGTATGTTCAAGAGCAACAAGGAAGTTGGGGTAACTAAGCACAGGCATAAGAGGAGAAACAAATCTTAATACAGACAGCATGTTGGCCTCGAGGAACATGGGCTCATCATCACTCCCCAGAACTCCAATATCCTCCACTGACAATACGGATGTGGAGAGAAATGGTCCAACAAACCGGGAGCTACCATAATTCTGAGGGAATATTAGAACATATGAAGTATTCTATGTTCGTTCACATACTATGGAGATAAAGGCGTCATTAAAACTAAAATTTGTTTACAACAGGCATTAGCAAATGATGTTCCACAACACAAACTGATAAAGTTTTATTGGCACATAGTCATAAGCCATTTGTCTGTTCACTGAATGTGATGACATTTCGACAATGCTGAGCGTCACATCACTGTGAGATAGATTGCATGGACCACACCGCCTACAGTATACAAAATATTGATTCAAACAGCTCTTTTTATAAAAAACCTTGCTGACCTTACTTTAAATATACCTCTGTGATGAAGTTATCACCATCCTGTCAGAAGTGATGCTCTAAGGAAAGATATGTATTTTCTTTGTCTATCAGACTGTTCAAACAATGGTCCCCAAGAAATTGGCATTTTCCTAGAAATCTTGTTTTGAGACAAGGAGGAGGCTGGTGCCAGCAAGAGAAAAAATTTGCCCCACAAATTTTTCACACAGTTGGGATAGATTATCACACCACTTTGCTGTGGATATTGGAGCCAGGGTAATAAGTCAGTGATGGGCAGGACCACACCTTGACCAGGGCTGCTTAGTCATATATACCTTTGCCTTTTATTTCAGTTCAACCCTCATGTTAGAATCCTGAAGGCTGAGATCACTAGACCTCTTTATTTGTCCCTTTTTCAATTTGGTCAAATTGAATTCATCTCCTTTCTCCTTTTTACACTAATATTCACCTTTTTAATAGCCCTGTTGAACATAAGTAGTCCAGTAGAAATGTCAGAGGCTGTGACTTGATTCTAACTTCTCCAGTTACAAATAGAGCTGATTTCAAAATAGAAAGGTCGTTATATTTAACAAAACTATAGTTTTATTTATAAAATACAGTATTTTAAAAGCAATTTATTATATTTGTGTGTGTTGTGTGTGCATGGACATGTGTGTGTGTGTGCATGGACATCAGAGGAAAACTTGATGGAGACAGTTCTCTTCCCACCATGTGTATTTAGGAGATCAGACTCGGTTGGTCAGGCTTTGTAGCAAGTATCTTTATCCACTATCTCATCAACCTCAAGATATGGTTTCAGTATGAATGAAAAGAGGATGATGAGACTGGAACAGAATTTCCCACCTCAAAGTATGTTGGATACTGTGAAAAAGGTACCATGAAGTACCATAAAGTACTGAGGTAGTGTGGTGCTGGGGCTCATTCCACCACCAGCCAGAAGTCTACACTTGCTCAGAAGCAATCCAAACAAGACAAAATTTGGTGACCAGGATGTAGTAGGCGTTTAGAAAGTCAGACAAGAGTTGGTTCCACAACCTTTGAAAGCTAGTCCTACTCTAAATAATCCTCTGGAAAGGACAGGGAGGGGTGTGCTGTTGGATGTCACATCCCCATTGTTCTCCAAACATGTGTCATCATACTCTTTCCATCCCTCTGCCGACATCATACCCCACAGAGGTAAAATACCGAAGCCCATCCCAGAATATGGATATTTTGCTCCTGGCTTTCTCCAAATGTACAGCATCATAGACAAACATTTGCATTTCCGACTCCCAGATTCCCACAGATCTTGATGAGCCCAGGGGCAGTTGACAGGAGCCTCCCTGAATGGACTAGATTTTCTATTGGCCAATAAATCTTTGTATATTAAGGTGAAACCATAATAATCATTTTAAACCATCATGTGGAGTGTGATTACAAAAGAGCTCGTTTGGAAGGAACATTACAGCTTGTGAAGTCCTAAGAGAGTCTCAGACGGAGCATGTTGAAAATAAAGCCAACTGTTGTGGGGCGTGGCTCTTTCTGGGAGACATGGAAGCAAAAGGCACATCATAAATGTGGTGAGAAAGCAATGCAAGCCTGGGAAAGTGAAAAGTGGGAGTGCTGGAGACAGCCTAACCCAATGTGGTGTATATTCTTCCAGGCATTGATGCTGACTCTGGAGAGCAGTATCTATCTGCAAGCTCACATATCGAGTACACTCCCTCCTTCCCTTTCATAGCTGGCTGGTGGGAGAGGTTGCCAGCAAAGGTAAACAATTTCACTTTGCACTCCACACCCACTTACCATTTACCCAAGGCTTGCAGGTAGCACAGCTCCATCTGGCCAGGCTAAATGGTGCTGAGTTTGATGTGTGACACATTCTCTCAGCAGTGCAAGCCCTTCTTGCTTGGGCCTATTGGAAGGGTATCAAGCCTGAGTTACTGTAACAAGGGTGAGGGGCACGGAGCATATCTGGGTGTGAATGCATTACTTCAGAGCTCTACCATGACTGAGAACATGAAAGGAGCAGCTAGCATTCATCCACTAAGGAAATGGTAACGGAGCCACTCTCAGTTCCAGATGGGGGCCCAGGTGCTGAAGACACAACTGTGAAGATAGCAATCAGGAGTCTTTCTTCCTGGAAATTTTTGTGCAACAGATATGGGGAAGACTGCAAACATCAGATCAGTGGACTCAGGTAAATACATATTGGAGACTGTTTTCCTGGGGCTTGGGAGATGGCTCAGCTGTTAAGATCATTTGCTGCTCTTCCAGCGGACCAGACTTTGGATCCAAGGACCCACATCTGTCTGTGTTCTACCATCTGTAACTCAAGCTCTAGGGGATCTGATGAACACATCTGGATTCCTTAGACACCCCCATACTCATACACATAATTTTAAAAAGTAGTAAATGAAACTTAAATCTGTTTCCTTCTGAATATGACAACCACATCCCTGGATTTTACTATTGCAAGAGCAATTGCTATTTACCCTATGCTGCTGTTTGGTTGTGATGGGTGGTTCTGTGGGACCCTATAAGAAGTGGACCCAGCTGAAGGCCCTAACATGACTTAGGGGTCAGACAGTTCTTATATGACTTCTTGATATTTCCCAAGATTATTATTACAAAAGGAGCAAGCCTGGCTTCCCACTTTCTTTTTTCCAACTGTGAGATATTATCTGCTTGCTACTACACCTGTTTCTGCCATTGTTATCTGTTATAAGACAGTATACCCAAGAGACAGCCTCACTGAACCCTGATCTGCTGTTTAGACTTTCTTTGTTTCCTTCTCTAGAAGATTTTAGTTTTGAAATCCGACTTTCTTTGGACCACCAGCTCCCAAATGATGACACGGAGACTTATTATAAATGCTTGGCCTTAGCTTGGCTCATTCCAAACTAGCTCTTAAAACTTAAATTAACCCATTTTTATTAATCTACATTCTGCCAACTGACTTGTTACCTCTCTTCCATAAGGTACACCCAACTTCTTCCTGGTCTCCATGGTAAATCTTTGTCTCTCTCATTCTTTCACCAAGTTCCTCTCTCTCTCTAAAAGTCTAGCCTATCCTCTCCTGACCAGCTATTGACCATTCAGCTCTTTTTTTCTTTGCCAGGGGGTTATCAATTGCAAACAGCTTCTTGGTTGTGGGTGGGACTCCATATCTACTTCCCTGTCTCAGTGCTGGGACCCCCATCTGGCTTGAATCTATGCAGGTTCTGTGTGTTAAGTTTAGACTTTCGTTGTGTGATTTCTATGGGAAGAGGAAAGCAAATATCTATTCATCCCAAATAGTATGCCAATAATGGACAAAAGAAACAGTTGCCCCCAAGGCCAGCTTGGTGAAGCAATGAATCTATTGGTATTACTTACATGAGCATGGCTGATAAGCTACATACAGACTCGTGGATGACTCAAGCAGGTGTGTTACTGAAAAACCTACCCCAGTGATAAGGACTCAGTCACTGTGTTCCTAGAGCTAGCGAGCCCTCTGCCCAACTTGCAGGCAGTTCAATCAAAGAGTCTCTGCTCCCCACCAAATATTTACTATTTATAAAATCTGAGCACAGTGGTGGGGGAATTGATGAGTCTTGTACAATATCTGAGATTTCTGAGTCTTGTATGTCTTGCGACCTCCTTGAGTCTCATCACTTCCCTTGGTTTTCTGAGTCTTCTGAGCCTCATTTCATTTATAGTCATGATTATTAACTGGCTTGATCCCTTTTCTTCCCAAATAGATTGTATCAGCTATTTTTAAGGTAGTGAAAAGCTGACAAACATACTTCTTTCCTAACAAAATTAAAAGTAGTTTAAAGCAAATCCATTATTCAAATCGCAAACACTTAAAATGTGAACTGCATCCATCACTTTATTTATTTCTGTAACAAAACACCCTGAGAAAACAACTTTAAGAGAAAGGGTTTATTTTGGTTCTTGGTTCCAGGAAAAGCCCAATGGCAGAGAAAGTATGGTGAAAAGAATATGAGGCAACTGGTTAATCGTATCTACAATTTTGCTGGCTCATTCTCATTCACTCCAGGACCGCAGCCAACAGAATGGTTGTACTGCAGCAATAGGTCTTCCCACCCACCTCTGCTAGCCTAGTCCAGAAACTCTCTCCCAGACATGCTCAGAGGAATCTAGACAATTCTTCCCAGGCATCATCCTATAGCCTTGTCTCAGATTATTCCAGATCCCATCATGCTGGCAATCAAGATTAACCATCATAGAAGCAAATGAAACTAAATTGCTGATTAAATATGCAAGGACACTTACCTACCTTTGAACTAAATATAAACATTGTCTTCATGCCATGTTGGTTTTGTTATTTTCCCTACTGCCACACATATGCTTGCTTCTCTCTCCAAAACAAGTTGTGGATGCTTACAGTAAGGATGCCCAGTCTAACCAGCCATTCACACCCTTACTCTCCATGTTCTGTTCCAACTCATTCCTCTCCAAGCTGTTTATGCCTCTATATTGCCAGGTAGAGTTTTTTCAATTCCATTAAAGACTTTTCTGTTCTTAGCTCCTACCTCAGCTTCCTTAGCTATGTTCCTTAGTTAGAACCATGGCCTTAGCTGGATGCAAGACACTTCATTCTTGTGGGGTTTTTTTTCATTTTTATTTTCTTTCCTTTAGTTTCTTTCTTTCCTTTTTTCATGTGTGTAGAGAGTGTATTCTTGCCCACTAATGTTTTAAATGTTGATAGTCTCCCAAAAGTAGTTTACAATCTCTCCTCACAGCATCACCTTTCTTCTCCTAACTTCCATTACCTATTCTAAGGATACACAAGCAACTGATGTGTCCATTTCAGGATTCTCCACTGCATTATAGAACAATATGATAGATTCTTTCCTGGCCATTTTCCCTGAGATGCACCACAAATACTTCAAAATCACCACGTATGTAACTAAATCATATTTAATAGCTATTCTGCTCAAGCTGGGTTTGATCTCCTGGGCTCAAGAAATATACCTAATTCTGCCTTCTGAGTAGCTGAGTTAGAGGAGTGTGCCACCATGCTTCATCAAACTTGATCCAATTTCCAACAAAGTCCCCTGTTCCTATTAAGAGTACCAACTGTGAGTCACAACTGGAAACTTCAGGGACAAACTTTCTCTTTTCTTATCCATCATCCTTCCATCTCGAAAAGCTTAATTAAATCATCTCAGTGTACCATTGATTCTACTTCTAGGCTCCCCTGTCTAGGATCGATCCAAACTTTCAAATCTACTTCTACTACTGGAGTCCACGGGAGCCTTTTCTTTTTACAAGACCACCGCAAAAACATCATACACTATTACCCTTTTCTGGTGCACTCTTGACATTACACCAGGGTGATCTTTAACAACCAGTAACCAATAATGCTACTCTCCTAATTGAAACCTTTATAAATCTTAGATTCAAATTCAAACTCTTCTCAAGGCCAACCGAACAAGGCCCCATGCCTTCACTCTTCAGCAAACTAACATTCCAGTATTTCAATCAAACTGCATATCTTCCTGGAAGGCCTCAGATCTTGAATTTCCCCATTGTCTGTATTTCTCTTCTCAGATCATTCAAATTTCTGTTTTGATAAAAGTTCTTTTTCTGAGAAATACTCACTGACCCCCAAAACATAAGCACCCATTATTTCATAGAAGCAATACTGATTTCTTGTTTTTGTCCTTTATAACAACTGGCATCAAATGCTCCACATATAATACTCATGCAGGAAGAAGAGCTCCATAAAACACAGGAGAGCTGGACAAGTTCCTTGGAATAATCATTGAGTGAGTGAACTGGCAATTACAAGGACCTCAAGAGCCCTTTGTTATGCATTGAGAATAACATGTGATCCACAGGATAAATACTGCATGGCTCCTTACTCACTAAGTTCTCCTATGCATTTTCAACCAAATACACAGCAAATATGGTTTTGTCTTTACAAGTGGATCACCTGCCTGGTAAACCAGACACATTTCATTAATTCATTCTCAACTTTAACTAATTCATCAGTTATTTGCTTCCCTCAAATCTCATTTTCTGTCTTTGCTCCACACCATAAGCAGCCAAGAATTTGATAAGAAAAATACCTTTATAATGTGTCAAGCCTGGTTATATCTGTTTATCTGTCCCATATTAGGTCACATTTGTGTCACTCGTCCAAACAAACACATTTTAAAGGACAATGGCTAGCATGATCTTGGCCTCCATTCTGCTTAGCTCTTTTGATTTCCAGTATTTTGTTGCTGTTGTTGCCATTTTCATAACTCCAACTCCTGATTTTTCTGTCTCACAGTAGATTCCTTGCTGCATTAAGTCCTCCATTGAATCTGGTTGTTTCTGATACATGACAAGCTATTTCAAATTACAATTGCTGAAAGCAAAAGCATACATGTGACAGTAACCATGAGTAGCCATATAGAAAAGTCAGACACCTGGAAGAGTTTCATATGAAGTAACAACATGGACAATCAAAGATCAATGCCACAAATCATGAAAATGATTGCTGTTGTGGTTGTTATTGAATCATGGAAATACCATGAAATCACTTTGCCAATAACAATGGCTGAAAAACCACATGGCCAGCCCCTACTCTTCAGGGGCATAAAAAGGAACAACAAGCAACATTTCTGTTGTCATTAGATTATTCAATTCAAGCTTCGATTTTTCAAAATTTCCCATGGGAAGGCAGTACAACACATTCCTCACCAAACAGCCTATTTACTTTAAAATCATGAAATTCCAAATAAATTACAAGAAAGATCAGACCGAAATTAAAGCTATAATTTCATTGGATGACTTGTTTCCAACAGACAAAGCTGTTTTTCTTCACTTCATCACTTTTATTGAATTTTTGGGTCATTTAAAAGGATAAGGAAAAACAAAAGCTATATCCAGAGGGAATGAACTCGTACAATGTGGTTGTATAAAGCAAAAAGTATTAAGCGTCCCTTTAATCGTGAAATACTAATTTATAAGCATTGACAAAAGCAACCTTGGGTAGCCACATAGAAAAGGCAGACACCTGGAAGAGTTTCATATGGAGTAACAATATAGATTAGGTGCTGATGAAGTGGTTCAAAGGGTAAACTATGCTTGCTTCCAGCCTGACAACCTTGAGTGTGAACCCTGGAAGAAGAGAACCAACTCCCACAAGTTGTCGTCTGACTTGCACTCATAAACTATAGCACACATGCAGGAGCATATGCACTAAATGATTAAAATATACTAGATAATCTGACAGAGGGTTGGTATTTAAAATATATAATGACTATATACAACTAAAAATTAATAAAAGCAACGACCCAATTAAAATGGGCCATGGAACAAAACAAAACATTCCCAAACAAAAAATACAAATGACAAGTAAATACTTTTAAAAGTGTTGAATATCCTTAGCTGTTAGGGAAATGCAGTTTAAAACAATGTCCAGATTCTTTCTCAACTCAGTCAGAATAGCCAATGAGCACCATTGCTTGCAGGGATGTGCTGAAATGGGAACTTGTATTCACTGTTGATGGGAGTGTAACCTAGTGCAGTCACCATGGAAATTGATCTTGAGATCTCTCATATTGAAAATGCAGGCTACTCCATTTCATATGGAGTAGCAACACAGACAAGGGACTAATGAAATGGCTCAGCAAGTAAAATGTACTTGCTTCTAAGCCTGACAGAAATAGCATTACCCTATAACCCAGCTATGTATCACTCCTAGGCATATACCCAAAGGCCTTTAATATCCTACTTCAGAGACATTTGCATGTCTACATTATCTGAAGCTCAATTCACAATAGCTCGGAAATAGAACCAGCCTATATATATTGGACTGACTATATTATTCTGAAACAACAACAGGAAAAACAACAAAAAGATAGCAAAGGATTTGGGTCACTTTGGTGTCTCCAATATGGCTGAAACTATCTACCAAAGAATGACTCTAAACTATACCCACCCCCACACCAGTGAAGGTCATACTGTTCCTGGTAAAAAAAAACACAGAAACTTAGTCACCAGTCAAGCTCTGAACACCAGGAATAATCTTCCCAAATGTTGTCCCTCAAAGTCTAATGCCTCCACCAACACTCTTGAAATTCTATGTCCTTGATGACCATTCTATTTCCTCCAATCCCTTCTCATCAAAATCTTTCCTGTGTTTATATCTTATCATTATACCCCAAATCATATGACTTTACTCAACAACAAGGGATACTAGAAAAACATCTGACTTCTACCTGCCTTCTTCAAATGGTTCTTCAAACAAGGAAAGATATTTTTGAAAATTCTTTATAGTCATAGCACATGAAAATATACATACCATGTCTGCAAATGTGGTTCAGTTGGAAAAGTGTTTGCCCGGCATGCATCAAAGTCCTGGGTACAATGCCCAGCACCACATACACTGGGTGTGGCGGCATACCCTGCAACCCCAGCACTCTGGATGTAGAAACAGAAGTGTGGAAAGTTCAAGGTCATCCTTAGCTGCATAGTGAGTTGAAGACCAGTCTATTCTACATGAGAATGTGTACATGCAAATATATAAAACATACAAAATACATACTCATACTGGTCTTGACCACCTCTGGCCAACACTGAGTCCAGATGTTTTAGGTGGGGGAAGCATTAGAACACGCCATGGTAAAGACAAGACACACAAGCTTCTTATACCTCACTCTCACTCCAACTAGACAAAGGTCCTCATGATGTTGCTTCTTTTCTTTTAACAAAAGGTCTAAGTCAAGCTTTAGCTTCAGCCAGTGCCATGAAATGATGGGGGAAAGTGAATCAAAGAATTGCTGTCCCTGCAGAACACACCTACATTAGTTTTATAGAGGTTTTGTCTGCTTCACACACAGTAATGATTAGCTAACTATCACTATTGTATTTTAGCAAGTGCATTGAGCCTTGTTTAAAAAAAATAAAATAAAATGCTTCTATACCTCTAAGAGAACAAAGCTAAATATCTGAACAATGACAAATTCACTGGAAGCCACAGAGAGTGGAAAAGTTTCAAAGAATAACAAAGGCTATTTCTCACCTAATCACAGGCTGAAAAGAAGGCCATGTTGGCAAGACAAAGAAATTCGTTTAAAAGAGGGACTCAAAGCAAGCTATTGGGGTGAATCTATGCTGTTAATATCACAAAGATACCAGCAATTGTCTGGCTTGATTTTATGAAACAAAGATTAGTGACAGCAAACCAGGAGAAGAGTCAAATTGTTTGTGCTAAATGTATCTTTGAAAGGTAGAGTAAATCCTGATACTATAAGGAAGGCAGTTCAAAAATGATTAAGACACTTTTGACCTCTAGCAGAAACACATACCACAATATATATAAAAGCAACAAATCTTGTGAACATCTGAACCAGCTCTTAAAATTTTGAGAAAGCTGATTGTCTCGGACAATATTTATTGTGATTTTTCAAATAATTTTTTCTAGAAAAAAATCTTATAAGGGTTTTCATCTTAAAAGCACCTCATGCTTTAACTTTATTATTATCACTGGTGTTGAGAGTGTCTGTATACCTTGCCACAAGTGTCAAAGGTAAGTCCAAGGTGTCATTAGTTCCAAAGGAATCCTGGTGATCCAACTCAAGTTACCAACTAAATTACATTGGTCCAAGAATGCTCCATAATTTTAAATGTTTCAATGTCTTTTAACTGTCTTGATCACTCTGAAATGCATGCAGATAAGCATCCAGTGCCCATCTTGAGTTTGATTATAAGTAGATACACTTTTATACAGACTCAAATTCACACTTAAGTACTGTGAGTATAAAATGTATATCCAATTGTAGTTGAATTTTGTCTTTTATTTGTTAAAAACGGCAATGAATATATAAGAAGATCCAGGCACTGGACCCATGAAGAAGTGACCTCAAATTTGTTTTTATTAAGTTTTGATGGCCTTAAGAAAACTTGGGCACAAAAACTCAAACTAGTCATCGTTTTTCCCTTAAGCAAATTTCATGTTGAATAAAAATACTTTGATCAAAATAAATATTTTAAGCATGACAGCTTTAAAAGCATGCCTTGGGTGACTTTCCAAACTGTAGAAAAACTTAAAAATCTCGCCATTCAGTTCACGTAGCCGATTTCTTCAAGCCATGCTTTATTAAAAGATAGGCCTCTCCTAACAAGAGTGCAGCTGTCAGGCTGGATGAAATGCCTGACTGTGTTCTGCAACCAGCCTGCTTCCCAAGTCCAGCTGTTCCTCACTTTGTGCTAAGTAGCAGCCAAACTCCACACACCCAGTCTCCACCACTTTTCAGACAGTCTCTTGGAAAGGAATCATCGTTCACAATCCCCAAGCTTCAGAAAGAATCTTTCCATTTCACTTCCTAGGTTGTTCTGCAGGAAGTATAGCAGCTCACTCCCCTGTCTCCACTGACCTTGGGGAAGCAGCCAGTCTCTTGGGGACTGCTGGCATGGGAATGTTCTCCGGCTTCCACTGCCATGCTCCTCATCAACTGCAGAGACAGAGATGAATGGGAAACGTGGATGCATGACAAGCAGGTGATTTCCCAGACACTGTTGCTAATCAGACTGCTGACATTAAGCCCAGACAGAAAAGAATTATGCTCACAGTGAGATGGAGAGTATGCCCTTTATCTGAATGTTTCTGGGCATAAATAGTTGGTCCTGGGTGAAACAGTAAAGTTTAAGAAAAGTTTGCTCCAACTTGATGCATCCTCCCACCCCCAAGTTTCCAAGGTTCTTGCCCCATTGCCTTCAGCTGCTCTGCGCTATTGCAAGTCTCATATCTGGAAAGATGAAAATAAAGCCACTAAGGGTCTGCTTTGTAAAAGGAGCTACTCAGAGCAGCTAGGCCGAGAGCGAGACTAGTGTCGGTTTTCATGAGAGGCATCACTTAGTTCAGGACTGGTGAGTATATCTTCTAGCTGCTATGCTAGTTCAGTCTAAAAATCTACCATGACTTGTGTAAGGCATTGTCTCCTCCCACTGGCTCTGAATTTTGGTAGAAACAAGTTAAAAATCCCCCCTCCCTTTCCTCTCCTTCTCCTTCCTCTTATTCCTTTTTCCTCTCTATCCTTATTATTACTGTTTCAAAAGCCAAGGTAACAATACAAAACTGATTATCTATTTTAATGCAAAATTGTGAGTGATGAACATGTGTAGCTGGAGTAGACTTTAAGAGGAACTGCCCATGGCATGTGGAAGTCACTTTCCCCACATTACACACAGCCCCAGGGGACATTACCTCCATGCCAATGACCTGGCAGGACTAGCCATTCCCCATCCTTTCCTCTTCTTTCTGCTCTGCAAACTGGCACAGACACGACCTCCATTGCTATTGAAAGGGGTGGACAGCAAACCATCCCTCTTCTCATACTTGTCATTGGAATGGGATGAGAAGTCATCCTAATGTGCACTTACATGAAGAGCAGCTCCTGTGAAGGATGGGCTGAATGGTAGAGTTAATCAACCACTGGGCAAAAGGCGGTTTCTCACCTGAGAACTTAATTGCTACTGTGAATTTAACAAGGAGCTCTTGACATTCTATTTCATAAAAAGTATTTTATTCTCAAATTGTACCTTTGATTTATAAACCACAGAGTGAGGGCTCATCAATGGCCATGGGGAATTTTTCTCTTTCTAAATATCAAGGTTTAATTTACACATGTCAAGACAGAAGCTAATTTATTTGGCTTACAATATAACTCAAAGTGCCTCTAATTTATGTCATTGTAATTTTGAAAAATTACCTTGGAAAATAAATTAAACCATTGTCTATCTTCACAATTAGGCATTAGGCTTTGGAAATTTTTGCAAACCAAGGGTTTTAGTTATCACCACAAACTCTGAATGAAAAGATCCTGTCCTCCCTGTCCCTACAGATTTAAAATAGGAATAAGAGAATATTTCTCTGAATTGTTCAAAAATATTTAGGATTTTTTTTGTTAAGAATCTTAAGGGCAAGTTTACATTATTCATCTTAAAAGAATTTGCCAGAAGATTTAATGTGACAGACATTTTAGGCATACTTTGTTTTCAAACAAACACAAATTTTGGAGAGTAGTGATTTTATTAGTATATATGGGTTAGATATTGAGTCTATAAGTCAATATCTCAACAGAAAATACACAGCACACTCAATATGTACACTTCTTGGAAATTTTGTACAGTTTACAAAGGTGAGCTAGGGATGGTGATAAACAAGGTAAGAATCCAAAGACGACCGACATATGGGGACAAAGACAAGGAGTTTTCTCCAGATCCTGGAAGGAGAGACTCCAATGGTGAAAGCCAGTTCAGGCTCAGCAGCCCAGGCAAGGTTGGTTCATTGCCATGGAAGAGCAAAAGAGTGAAAACCTTCATCTGGCTCTTTTGCTTCCTTGATCTTTACTTTTTCATTCATCTTATTTTAATTTTTTGTTTAGAAACTTCTGTTTTCCAATACAAACTGGGGTCCAGAGAAGGTGACAGCTCATTAGTGTGACAAACAGTGTTTGACCTTTGGAAACAGGCAGTACACTGGAGAGAGATGGCCAATGGACTAAGAAGGGGCAAGGGGATGATGTCAGCTCACCTATCAAATTCAAGGCACTGTACTTAGTACTGGATGAGCGCACAAAGATGGGTAATGCTCCAGTCGGCCCTCAGGCAGCCTATGTTCTATTAGTGAAAGACTCCTGGAATTTAAATAAATAAAATATAGGGAGCAGGGCGAGAGCTCAGTCAATTAAGTGTTCACCACACAAACATGATTTTAGATCCCCAATAACTCTGTAAAACATAGACAGTGTCATGGACCTATAATTCAAGCTCTGGGAAGGCAGGGAGAAGTGGATCCCTGGAATTTCATAGCCAGATAATCTTACAGAACTGTAGGCCCTAGGTCCAGTGAGAATCCCTGTCTCAAAGTATAAAATAGACAGCAGTTAAAAAAGATACCTGACATCAACCTATGGCATTTACATTCAAAAACATGGATGTGTGTGTGTACACACACAAGCACAGAAATAAATGAAATACAAATGATTTTTCTATTTCCCCTGAAGGATTATAAATGAAGACAATTATTACATTGGCATTATTCTTTCATGCTTGTGTGGGAGCCCATCTCTTAGGAACAGCATCCTTACTGTCTATACGATAGTGGTCTCAGACTTGAGCAGGCAAGTAACTCACCAAAAATGGTTCACAAAACACAGACTTGTGGGATAGCCATCATTTGCCCCTTTTTCATTATTATTATTTTTCATTTATTGAAAATAGGTTATTTTCTCATGCAATATGTCATGATTATAGTATCCCCTCCCCTCCTTCTGTTCTTCCAAGCCCCTCCCCACCTCCCCTACCCTCCAGATCCACTCTTTTTCTGTCTTACAGTAGGAAAGAACAGGCTTCTAGGAGATAATAACCAAACGTGATAAAATAAAATACATCTGAACCATCACATCAAGGCTAGACAAGGCTACCTAACAGAAGAAAAACAGCCCCAAGAGTAGACACAAGAAGCATAGACCCACTCATTCATACACTCAGAAGTCCTATAAAACTGCTAGGGTGAAAGCTACATCATATACAGAGAGGACCTTTGTAGGTTCTGTTCCAGCTGTTTCAGTCTCTGTGAGTTTATATGCATCTTGGTGCCCTCCACCCTTTCTGGCCTTGACTTTCCTATTGTAGGGTTCCTTGAGCTCTGACGGGAGGGGTCTGATGGAGACATCCCATTTAGAGCTGTGTGTTTCAAGATCTCTCTCTCTCTCTCTCTCTCTCTCTCTCTCTCTCTCTCTCTCTCTTTACGTAATGTATCACTGTGGGACTCTGTATTTTTCCCCATCTACTTCAAGAGGAAGTCTCTTTGGTGATAATCATAATTTCTAATAGCATCCCAGGTGATATTGATGCTATTGGTGCCCAGGGACCTCAGTCTGAGAAGTTCTACTTTTTCTAACTTTCAAGCCTGTGCCTGTTGCCAAGCTGTCAACTCCTGCTCATCAATGTTGGGCCCACAGTGCATGCCTGGCCAATCAACATCATCTTCTCTCCTGAGTCCTCCAGGACAGCTTTGTACCAATGCCAACTGAAGTCACCCTGTCTTGGGACTTCCTATCTCATTGTTCTTCTCCTCTGGAAATCAGACCAGTTCTCATTTGCACACAACCTTGTTAATTATGGAAATTTATCTTCTGGGAAGAATTCAAGTGTCATGCCAAGACTTGGTAACAAAAAACAAAAACACATCACAACACTACTTACTATGAAAATGTTCAATTATTTGAGTTTGATGCAATAAAGTATGACAGAATCATAGAACAGTATTCCACAAACCTGCTAAAATTTTAATGCAAAAATGTATTAGAGGCTAGAGAGATGTCTCAACAGTTATAAGTGCTCTCTGCTCCTGCAGAGTACCTGAGTTCAGTTCCCAGTGCCTACATGATGTCTCACAACCATCTATAACTACAGTTCTATGGGACCCAGCACCCTCTTCTGGTACTTGAAGGCACTGCAAACTATTGTGTAATGTTCTCAACTTGGAGGAAAGCTCATCAAGACATGGGATGTTCTAAAGGAGGCAACACATTCCATCCTGCAGCAAAGTTTCTTAAACTCAGGAAGTAAACAACTCAAAGATATCAGAAAGTCTTGCAGCTGACCAGATTCACTCTTCTCCTCCCTTCTCTGGTATGGGAAGTTCTTCTGTATATGTGTTCCTTTTATTGGTTAATAAATAAGGCTGTTTCAGCCAGTGGCTTAGCAGAATAGGTAGGATAAGGCAGGAATTTCAAGCAGATAGAAGAGGAAAGAAGGGGGAGTCAGGGAGAAGCCATGTAGCTGCCACAAGAGACAGAAGCTCCCACTGGAGCATGCCAGAACTTTGCCAGTAGCTCACAACTTCATGGTGATGCGCAGATTATGGAGATGGATTATTTTAGAATATAAGAGCTAACTAAAAATACACTTAAGCTATTGGACAAACAGTACTGCAAATAATATAGTTCCTATGTGATTATTTTGGGTCTGGGCAGCCTGAAACAAATGAACAGCCTCCATCAACAGATTGGCATGCCAACGTGGAGCCAGCTAAATCCACATAAAATCTAAAATACTTGGAAAGGAATTCTAGACACAAAAGACCAGAGTTAAACATGGCTTTTTGGTAGCTGGTATTTTTTTAATGGATTCTGTTTGCTGACAGTGAACAGGAGTGCTGCAGCTCCTTTAAGAGAGAAATAGTAAAAACTGTGTGGCTTCTTTAAAAAAAAATGGTGGCTTTTTGGTTCGCCAGCACAAATGGCTCTGACTCTTTCAGGAGGTCTGGCTACAGAACGTTTAAATGGGGCTCATGAGCAGAGTGCTACAACTTGCTTAATGGCAACATAGACCTGTTATGTGCCTGAAAATATCAGTGAAACACATATGCTCCTGGTAGCACTAATCAAGTCAAGAGAACGATGGGCATCGAACAGGCTCCATGTGCAGTTTGTTAGTCATTTGGGCAAGAAACTGTTCTTTCCTGGTCTGCTTGATGTTATGTTGTTTGAAGTGGACATGCAGGACCCACAGAAAAATGACTGCTGAATTTGCCTAAAGATGAGATGGTCCTTTGTGGTTCCTGATTCGTGAAAGAAAAAAAAAAGAGTCTGCCAGACATTCTGCAGGACACAGAAGAGAGTGACTGACAAACTGCCAATATAGGTAGAACTTTCTTTGAAATTTCCTGCTTCATGGAAAAGTCTGCTGGATACTATGGGCCCGTAGACTGAAGATGGATACCCCAATGGTACAGAAGAACTTTGAGTGACTGTCCAGGCAGTGAGATGTCTCTGTCAATTCTAAATTTTTGAAAGTTGCTTACAATGCACTTCCTTTTAACTTAGGTAATATTCCATCCTTCTGGAATCTTTGATGGAGTTGAAGAATACATTGTTGTAGTTATAGCTTTCCTTAGTCATGATAAAAGATAAAGTAGATATAAACTATAAAACTATAAAGTAGATATATAACTATAATTCTTGCTTAATAACTGTTTTGTTATATGTAATTTTATTATGTTAAAGTTAAAACCTTCCTTTTTATTTGAACAGATAAGGGGAAATGGTGTAGGAAGTCCGTCTATATGTGTGCTGCTTTTATTGGTTAATGAATAAAGCTATTTCAGCCAGTGGCTTAGCAGAATAGGGCAAGGTGAGATTTCTAAGCAGATAGAGGAGGAAAGAAGACAGAGTCATGGAGAAGCCATGTAGCTGCTGTAGGAGACAGAAGCATCCCACCGGAGCCTGCCAGAACTTTGCCAGTAGGCCACAATCTCATGGTGATGCACAGATTAATGTAGATGGGTTAGTTTTAGATATAAGAGCTAGTTAGAAATACATTTAAGCTATTGGTCAAACAGTATTGCAAATAATATAGTTTATGTGTGATTATTTTGTGTCTGGGCAGCCAGGAATGAATAAAAAGCCTCTGTCAGCACTCCCCAATTATATATAAGCTGTAAGGACTGCTGAAAGACACTCTCAGACAAGCTGAGCTGCCTAAAAGAGGCTTGGACCAGATAACCAAGGTGATGTTGATGCTATAGGGACACCTATAGCAAAGATATATCCATCTACCTGGAAGAGGGTCAGCTGATCCACCCAGAAAGAATATTCTCTGAAATACTGAGCTGCCTGCAGGTTGTTCAGTGTGCTCCAGGGCTCCAGTTTTCATGAGTTGCAACCCATGCAGGTGTGGACTTTGGTGATGCTGAGTCATTTCTATTCCTTTAAGGAGCTCCTTGTCCATATTCATGTAACTATTCCCAATAAAAATCATTGCTTCACTACTTTGAGCTTTGGTAGTATCATTACTTTCATCACTGGTTTTCTATCCAGCATGAATAGATGTTAGCCCATACATTCCCAGGAACAGTATCACTCAACATGTGTGTGGTACACAAACACACACATAGGCATTCACACATATACCTAAAAGAAATAAATCCTTCCCCCCAAAAAAAAAGATGTATTACTTAATAAATGCTAGGAAATCAAGTCATGGGCTCTTTGTAAGCCATTCTGCTCTTTTAAAAAGCTTTGTGTTAACAGATCATTCCTAGATTGTAGAATAATGGCCATTGCCTTAGTTAGGGTTTCTGTTGCTATGAAGAGATGTCACAACCACAGCAACTCTTACAAAGGAAAAACATTCAATTGGGGAGGTTTTCTTCTTTCGAGGTTAAGTCCATTATCATCATGGAGGAGCATGGTGACATATGGGCAGACATGGTCCTGACTCCATCTTGATATGTGGGCAATAAAAAGTGGACTGTGACACTGGGAGAAGTATGTGCATAGGAGAACTCAAAGCCACCCCCACAGTGACACACTTCCTCCAATAAGGCCATACCTACTCCAACAGAGCCACACACCCTCATATGGCCATTCCCTTTGGGGTTATAGGGGCCAATTATATTCCAACTACCACAGTCAGATTTTCATTTTCTGTTTTACCTGTGCATTCTTTCCAAAATGATCATGCACTACTTGTGCATTCTTTCCAAAATGATCATGCACTACTTTGTAATAAAAACAAGCAATGAAATAAAATTCATTTTGAAGCAATATACACCTCTTATTCTAACTGTATTTAGTTTTTGAGCTCAAAAAAATAAAATAAACATTCGCATTAGCTTTCACTTTTTCCAGACCTCTGTACTTCCATTAAATTAAAATGTGTTTGCTATAATTAGGTGTTGCTATATGTGACCTCACACTCAAATTAAGAAAGGCTTAGGGCTGAAAAAGGTTTCATTTTCTCCCATAGAATTTTTGAAAGCAAGCAGTAAAGAGTCAGTATGACAATCTATGAATTTGTGGTGTTTGAAAGTAATTGGCCCCCATAATATCATAAGAAGTGGCACTATTCGGAGATGTGACTTTGTTGGAGTAGGTGTGGTCTTGTTGGAGGAAGAGTGTCACTATGAATAAGGGTTTTGAGGTGTCATATATGCTCAAGATAGCACCCAGTGACTCAGACCACTTCCTATTGCCTTCACAAGAAGTAGGACTCTAAGGTCCAGTACCAAGACTGCATGCTGCCTTGCTTCCTGTCATGATGATAGTGGACTAAATCTCCAAACTATAAGTGAAACATTTCAATTAATTGTCTTCCTTTATAAGAGTTGCACTCTTATAAAGAAGGTGTTTCTTCACAGGAATAGTAACCCTAAAGCAGAATTCAAGTAACTTTGATGTTATCCAATTTTCCACTTTTTGTTCATAGTCCACTACTCTTTAAAGATTGATACCATTTCTGAAATCTTACTCATTATGTCCCTAATCTAGTCAGTAAGTGGGAGAAAAGGAAAATACACTCTATGTACTGCTCTTGCTGGTATTTTGTGCCCATAAGATAGTTTTTAACCACAAAAGCCCCCACATAGCTGCAAGGGAGGCTGGGAAATAGCTTCACTTACCAGGGATAAGTATTAATTAATAATTAATAAGTATTAATTAATTAATAAATAATAAGTATTAATTAATAATTAATATTCATTAATATATTGAATTAAAAGTGTGAGTTCTATTAAGTAGAAAAATGAGTATATGTGAACATTGGTAATATATGACACACCATAGAAAAGGCATGAGCTACTTCAATTCCACCTCATAACTCCTCTAGATAAACCACGCCAGATAGGAAACATCTGGAAATATTTCCTAATTGTAACATGAGGGCTTACTTGTTGGGGTTTATGTCTTGCCCAGTTTTTTACAACTGGCAAGCCCCAAAGAAAATCATACAGAGATCTCCATAAATTATAAAATTGATTGGCCCATTAGCTCAGGCTACTTATTAGCTCTTGTAGTTTATATTAACCCATTATTCTTATCTATGTTAGCCACATGGCTCGATACCTTTTCTCATCTGGGCAGGTTACATCTTGCTTCTTTCGTGATTTGGACAGGAATGGCGGAGAAGCTTTTTGCTTTCCAGAATACTTCTGTTCTCTTTGCTCAGCCTCTACTTCCTGTCCAGTTGACCTACCTATACTTCCTGCCTGGCCAATCAGCATTTATTTAAAACATGATTTACAGAATATAGTCAATTCTCCCTCACCACCTAACAATACTGAAGCTTGATATGTTCACCAAAAATATACCACCAAACTGCCTTTGTTGTTGTTGGTGGTGGTGGTGGTGGTGGTGGTGGTGTGGTGGTGCTGTTAAGAAGTTTAGACACACCATTAGTTAGGGTCCAAGGAATGTTCAAGTGGAGAAAGGACTTGGAAAATCTTTATTCCCCATTCATTGCCATAATTTAAAGAATTACGCTATAGAGAAACTGAACACCAGTACATGAAGAAGCTAAATTGACAAAAGAACCTACTCTGTTCATGTTGTTTAGATCTTATACAAGACCTAACTTCAGAGGTGTTTGAAACCTCAGAGCCCACTCCCAGTGACATATCTCCTTCAATAGGACCACATCTCTTAATCTATCTTAAACAGTACTACCAATTGGGGACCAAACATTCAAATATATGCACCTATAAGAGTTATTCTCATTCAAGCCACTATACTGGGTGACTCATTAAATCTGAATCTCAGTTATGTAAGTATCCACAAGGCTGTTTTGTTGTTAAGATGAGCAGAATTGTCACAGAACATTCAATCTGAGAAAATCAAACATACATATCACCACAAAAAATACAAAACTGAACTGTAAAAAACACACTACATTGCAGATCCTCCTGCCTCTGCCTCCTTCAGCAAATCCATGGAGGGGAAGAGAGAAAAATGTAGAGATCAATAAAAATCAATTAAAAAAACACTGCAGAGAAGCTGGAGACTTCTTTCAGACACTATATTTTTTATAATACCTTTGGGGTGGTCCATAATAATGACAATATGTGTGCTTTCTTCCATATTGCTTTTACCTAGACTAGTGACTGGCACATTGAAAAGAAAGGATAAATAGTGTTGTATGGGTGAATGTTGAACAATGCCATGGGTATCAGGGTGTTCAGAAAAGTAAAGGGGTGAAAGTTTAATATGAAAAGGGAAGTCTCAGGAAGAGCTAATTAGATAGAAATGGAGATGAGAGAACTCTACAATCAAAGTGACAAATAACAAGCTCACAAGCTCTGTGATCAGAGGGAATGCACCTATCAACCCTCTCCAAACCCCTCTAAGTTGGAATCTGTGAAAAACAAAAATGTAGCATTTTGTCCTTTGACCAACTCTCTAGATAATTCTAGTGTGTATTAGTCACTACAGTAGAGGGTAAGAGAAAGAGAACAAGTATGACTAGCAATGAGATTGGAGAAGTTATCAGAAGGCCACCATTGAACACATACATAATTTTAAGGACAAACAGAAGCTATCAAAATGTTCTATTTGCTTTGTTGTATTTTTAATTTAGTCTATTGTTTTGGTGGTACACAACTGTAATCCAAGTACATGGAACGAAGGGGCAAGTTAAGACTCATCTTTAGCTACCTAACAAAATCAAAGCTACACTGAGATTTACACAACACTGTCTCAAAATATAATCTTAATTATTCACAGTTTGAAGTACATAAAAATGATGAGATGACTGGTGGACTAGCCTGTTATCATTTTGTAACATAAAGTGTCCTGAAACTTTGCCAATCCTTCTGTCTTAACCTCCAAAATTCTGGGAGTATAGTAAGCAAGACAATTCAAAACATGTATATAGTGTGTAATTATCATTAAGGTAGTTAATATTTCTATCTCCCAAGACATTTTAATAACTTTCATTAGCATCAAATCATTATAATTATTCACAGAATAGAGTGTTATTTTTAATAAAACATAATATTATACAAAATCAAATCAGATAAATTAGCATTCCCATCTCTTTGTTGCTATTTTGTGCTACTTTCTTTGGATGCCTCTCTTCCTGTTATTCATAAAATATATAGTAACCTAGTCTGTATTACTGTGAAGTGTCTTTGGTAGGCAACTCATGTGCACAAATTTAAATTGCTGTTCCTTTTGCCCTGGTGTGAACAATAAACTGAAAGGAGTGCTAGAGCAAGACAGCAAGATCAGCCAGAAAGCCAAAGCTTCCTGGAGGGGAATGTATTGCTGTCACCAAAGAACTAATGAGGAGCAACTTGAGGAAAGGGGGTTTATTTCACTTTGTAGTCTGAGGAACTATAGTCCATTATGGAAGGGTATACATGACAGCTCTCTGGCAGTGGGAGTGGGTCTGAGCTACAGACTTCAGGGCATACCATGCGGAAAGCCACTTCTCTAGCTTAGCCCTACCTTTGAAAGTATCCCTAACTGCCAAACACAGTAATGAAGCTGGGGACCAAATGGTAAAACACAGTTTACATCTGTGCTGGCTTAAATGAGAAGGACAACCATAGGCTCGTATGTGACGTGGGATTCCCCTCTGTATGCTGGGATCACCATTAATAGATAAAGAAACTGCTTTGGACCTATGGCAGGGCAGAACATGAGTGACTTAAGAGATCAAATGTGATCAAAACACATTTCATGTATATATGAAAGTTTCAAATATTTTTCTCAATGGCTGGTACTGTGGAACATGTTTAGAATCCCAGCATGCGGGAGGAAGAGACAGGCAGATCCCCAGGGCTTCCTGACCAGCCAGCCTAATTGTTAAACTTTATGGCAATACTAGACCTTATCTCAAAAACAAGGAAGAGGGTGCTCTGAAGAACAACATCCAAAGTTATCCTCTGACTCCTACATGAATGTACACACATGCACATATATACTTACACATATAAGCACATATACACACATACCCATATATACTTACACATAAATAAGAATTCTTAACAATGAAAAGGTATGACAATCAAAATACCATCACTTGACATAAAAGAGACTTAAGCCTAAGGAATCCTCTTCTTGAGATCATATATTCCTTCTGCCTCACTCTCTTGCATTTACCTCTTGAAATGTTGATTCTCAAAATTGACTTTGGCCACCCTACAGCATGCTAAGCTGGAAGTAGTTAGACATCATTTTCTTCTACCTCTAGCAAGACTCCATTTGTAGTGAGTTCTAAAGTATTATCAAAGGCAGTGATAAACTCAGTCCTCTAAGTCTGGAAGCTAAGTGAGGGAGTCCAATATTATTTTGGTCATTTGTAGGGAGTTCTTCTATATAAGAGACTCATTTATCTTCACTGATGGCCCACCCTGTTCTGAAAGGAATATAATATGGCTTCTAAAAATGCACATGTCACAGAAAAAAATAAATTAAAAGAAAAGGAAGACTAGACAAAGGGTAAGACACAAGGAAAAGAAAGTGATTTAGAACTGTCTAAATACCCTAGGACAGGGCTACTAACTTAGCTCTGAGTTTTCTAGAAGTCAGTATGTCAAGAAAGCCACAGAGACTTCTGAAATGCATGGAGTTCATCAGGCTAACATACACCAGTGCTCCAGAGAAGCCCTTAACACACAGGCCAGGAAAAGATGACTCCCTTGGGCTGCAGAGTGAGGGTTCTGAATAACTGCACAAACAGCATCCTTGTCAGTTTCCAAAAGCAGCCTTGAAGAACTGCTTCCTGGTGCTATGTTTTTGCAAAGCCAGGATTTAAGTTGGCATCATCTATAATTTAAGTGGTCTCCTTGGGGGTTGAGGACTTGATGTTAATATTTCAAAGTACTGTCTTAGTCACATACAAGGAGAACATAGAAGATAAAAAGACAGAATGGTCTCCTAGCCCTCAAGTCCCCAGGCTGTGTCTTGAGTCCCTCAAGTCAGATGGAGATGCCTCAAAGGTGGTATCTACAAGACAGCCCACAGTCTTTTTATTTTAGAGAAATGGACTTTCTTAAAATAATATAAAAAAATTAAGTCTGAAGAGACGTTTCAGTCAGTAAAGTACTTGCTGTGTGAGGATGAGAGCCTGAGTTCCAGCTTCCAAAACCCACATTTAGAAGGCCAGACAGTGAGGGACACACCTGCAATCCCAGCACTAAAAAGACAGCGACAGACAGATTCCTGGAGCTTTCTGCAAGTTGGCCCATACCTGAACAAACATGCAAACACACACATACACACACACACACACACACACAGAGAGAGAGAGAGAGAGAGAGAGAGAGAGAGAGAGAGAGAGAGAGAGAGAGGCCACAATATCCTCTATATGGGGTGAAACAATTTGATAAGTGAACATATGTCATCTATGCAACACAGCATCTAGGTTCAAATACAGAAACTGATGCAAGTTATGGAAATCATTTCTGTGGACCTTAGTTTTCTATAATGTTGAAGATAAAGAGATACAGATAGATAGATAGATAGATAGATAGATAGATAGATAGATAGATAGATAGATAGATAGATAAAGATATATCGATAAGCGAACAGGCAGGCAGACAAAGAGGGGGAGACTTAAGATAACCTCTTTCTCTATAGCCCAGGCTAGACTGGACTCACTAATTATTCCCAGATTGCCCTGAAATATCCTGTATTTCAAGGTAAATATCCTGTCAGGCTTTTGAACACTGAAATAATAACAGGCATGCACCACACCTGGCCAGGTGAGGATATGAACAGATGCTAGCATACTGGTACTTGGAAGATTAGCCTGATGCCACAGCAGAACACCAGCCAGACACAGAATAAGTATTCAATATGAGATGAGTAGCAGATGTTTGAATAGAGTATGGCCTTTGACACAGAAAGAGAAAGCTGCTGTAAAAATATTCTGTGCACAAAAGATGCTCCAAAAGAAAAGTGCTCTAAAATTAAGTGACCTGACACAAGTCGTATTATCATTAGCAAAACACTTGACCCCCAGGTCTCCTCACTTTTTCTCTCATCTCCTATCTACCAGGAAAGGCAAACAACTTCCACTTCTCTCTGATGGGCTCGGCTTTGCTCAAGCTCACTGCTCGCACCCATTGTGCACAACCCTGGAGATGGACTAGGAAGTAGCTCTCGGTGCGTGTGTGAGCTCCAGTTGTTCGTAGAAAAGTAGAGAACATTTTTCGATCATATTCAGGATTCATAGGGCTGAATACACCCCATTAGTTATGACAGCCACTGGGAAGGGGCATGCCTATAGATATGATACTACAGAAGATGCCGTGCTATAAACTAACTCACAGAGGGGGGCAATTAAGTCTAGGTACTGCCAGTTCTCCATAGCACATCTCTCCTCTCTGAGTGCATGCTAGATCATGTGTCAGTGTTTACAGAATGACTGATTGATTGATGATGAAATATTTAATGAGCATGAAAGGCAGTTGTGATTGGATCTAATGATCTTTTCTAACCTATACAGAAAGCAGTAGGGCTTGAGGCTGAAGAGTGTAAGCATTCAATTGTTTACTTTCTCAGGGTCCTCTTCATGTATAGCAATGCATAATGATTTCAGAAGGTCCATTGACTGAACAATGGGCAGGAACACTGCACTGGTTTCTATTAGGAGTGCATTCATTAGAGAAAGTCCTGGATCACTTCAGGATGCTTGTACACTGTCTGGCTTCAATACAAATTGCTTCTGAAGCTGAAATTGCTTATTTTCAAATAATTTCCACACTGCAAACAGTAATTGGGCTCTTACTTTATCCAGACACTGCTGCTAACTCTAAGTCATCGCAAAAAGAATCGGCGTTTCTAACTACCAACACAGAGATAAAAGCCAATGAATCTTGCTAAATGTAGGAACGTAGATTGCTACTAATATTAGAGCAATAAAGTGTTGAGAGAGGGGCGAGGGAGAGAGAGTGTCTCCTCTCCACCGCTAGGAACCCTTCCTTGCCTCACAGACAGAAGCTAACATACTCCTTCTCTGATGAAGGTCTGCCTCCTGCTCTGGATTCCTTGTTGCTTCTCTAAATTCAAAGTGGTGACCTACCACACAGCTCAGTCACTGACTGTTTTGTCCTTCACATTATAGCACATATATCTGGTGATCTAAAACAGCCTGATGGCATTAAATCGAATCTATCAACCTACAGCTACCATCTTGACATCTGCACTCTTTGTCTGACTCCTGAACTCAGAGTTGTATATCCAGCTGTCCACTGACATCTCCACTTGGCTCTCTGAAGACACTGTAGGTATACAATGACCCAAGCCAACTTCCAACACCCACTTCGAAACTTAGTTGTCCTGAGGTCTCCTCAGTACATTATCTTGTAATTCACTATGGATCAGAGTGCCCATTGGGCTAAAGCCCACAAGTCCTTTAAAGTCATGGCTTTGTTCATGACTCCTAACCAGTCCACAGTCAAAGCTCTATGTATTTCCTAACTCAGAATGGAACCCTATGCTCCACCTTAACTTCATTACCGTCATTCCACACCTGAATTATAGCTTTGCACCCCCAACTGATTCCTAGAGTCTGATCCCCAGCCACCTGCTTTTCTAAGAACAGCAGCCAGAGTGAGCCCATTAAAATGCAAGTCCATTGATGCAGGGACCCTCAGCCAAATACTAGGCAGAGAGAGAGACCAAATTGGAGATAAAAACCAGATCTCTCTTGCTTGAAGCTCAGGGAACTCTGCAGAAAAGGGGAAAAAATTATAAGAGCCAGTGGGGTGGTGGACACCAGGTGAGCAAGGCCCATAGAATCAGGACTCACAGGGTCTCACAGAGACTGAGGCAGCAATCAGAGCCTGCATGAGTGTAATCATTATTGTACTCTGCATATATGGTTGTTAGCTTAGTGATTTGTGCTATTCCTAACAATGGAAATGGGGTTGTCTCTGACTCTTTTACCTACTCTTGGGAACATTTCCTTTCTATCAGGCTGCCTTGCCCAGTGCTCATATGAGGAATTTTGCCTAGTCTTTTTTTAATTATTATTAATTTTTTATCATTTATTTTACATACCGCCCAGTTTCCCTTCCCTCCACTCCTCCCATTTCCTTCCCTCATCTCCCTTCATCCCTCCCCACATAAACTCCTCCTCCATCTCCATTCGGAAAGGGCCAGGTCTCCAGTGGGAGTAAACAAAACATGTGCCTCATCTTATTGTATATTGTTACGCCATATTTAGCTGATATCCCTGGGAGGCCTGCTCTTTAATAAAGAAAAATGGAGGAGGGGGGAGATTTGAAGAAATAAAGGGAGGAGAAACTGTGATTGACATGTATTTTTTACAAAAAAGAAAAAGAAAATAATGCAAGTCAGATAATTCAGCCAGTGTCCAAAGGACCACCTCCTGTTTCACTTAGAGTAAGCTACGCCCCCTACAATGACCTGGAAGGTTCCATTTGATTTATCCCACCCCAGTATGTCCTGACCTCCTCTCCAACTGTTCTCCCTCTTCTTCACAGTACTTTAACCACAATGCCTCATAGCAGTGTCTCCTGGTACATCCTAAAACACCCCAGGCGTGTCCATATCTGTGCCTCGGAACTTCTGCACCTTCTACTTCTTAATCTAGGATTCTCCTTTCCCCAGACAGTCATCTACCAAGACGCTGTGTCTTCAAAGTCCTTGTCTGACCACCCGATCTTGAATGGGAAGTTCTGCCCCCAATGCTTCCTGCAGTATCTTTTCCCTTGCTTTACGCCATTTCTTCTTAGACTAAATCATGAAGTGCACCGGTCACCTTTACACACAGTGACAAAATACCCAAGGTGTCCAAGAAAGCAGGAAGATTCATTCTGGCTGGAATTCAGAGGTTAGAGTCTGTAGTCGCGTGCCCCCTTGCTTTTAGAGGAAAACCATTCATCTCATAACTTCCGCGAAAAAGAAATCGTGGAGTGCCTCTTGCTTTTTGCTGTGCTTCCAGCAGGAGGAATAGTTAAGACCAAACATCAGGCACTTAGTAAGTGGCTACTCAGTGAATGAAAGAATGGGAAATTTAGTTCCAGATAGAGAAAGGGGCAGAGAAAATGGCAAAATGAAAAGAAATTGTTCATAGTCTTTTGATTTAAACAATTTATCACATTTTCAATGTGTTTTCTAAGCTTAGAAGACCAGAACAAGAAGGAGAAACATTTGCAATAATAGAGCTATTTAATGAACATGATATACTTTGTCTGTAAATTGCAATCACTTTTATTTAAACGTTTTATAAATGCATTTTAAAGTTTGATATGTTTTCAAGTGCTTCAAAATAGTTGAAACTTATTTTTGAAACGCTTTGCCCCAGTATAAAATCTTTGCTGAAAATTTTTGTAACCCATCAGCAAGTTTAGGAAATAAACTAGTTTAATACCCAAAATGTTTTCAGATTGTGCTTTAAAATGTTTGCCTTAAAATGGAAGGGGGAGGTAATTTGGGAACAGTTGTGAAAACCAAATGTCTCCAAATGGATTGTTTCAAAATTTAAAGAATTTTTTTCATAGCTAAAAAGAGGAAATAAATGAAGTGTTTCCAATTAACATATAACACAGTACTTCTAAGTATTTTAAGAAGATTCAAAAATCTCCAGGGTACTTCCTCACAGTCTTGTACTTAATAGTAAAAATTTGAAAATGTTTCCCTCAATGGGAAAATATGTGTTGGAACATACTGACAATTTGGGGGAGAAATATCTACAATCACGTAGGAGGCAAACCTCTGGGATGTCTGTAAGGAATGTTCTAGACTGGGCTGACTGAGAAGAGAAGGCCTACCCTGCTTATGACTGGTGCCATTCCACAGGCTCGGGCCCCAGACTAGGGAAGAAGACCTGGGCACCATCACTCACCTGTCTGCTTCCCTACCGTATGTATGGTGTGATACCGTATACCTCACCATCCTTCCCCGATAGGATGGGCTGTATCTTCAAACCGTGCGACAAAACGAAACTCTTCCTTCCTTAAGTCCTTTTGTAAGAGGAAATGACAATGATGATACAAAATGTAAGGTATTTAAAATGGGAAAGCAAGTAGACTGTGGAATAGCAAGCAAATCTAAGGCCTAGTTAATCCAGTCTTAGGATGAAATTCGTGTGCATCTTTGAGCACAATCCTGAGCAAACAGGCTGGAGCAATGTGCACTCAAGAAACTGCCATGGCTAGTGAAAAAGCAAGCAAAGAAAATGTTTGAGAAACTGAGAGAAATTTATATTTATTTGTGTGTGTGTGTGTGTGTGTGTGTGTCTGTGTGTGTCTGTGTGTGTCTGTGCCAAAGGCCAGAAGACGATGTCAGATCCTCTCAAGAGCTGGAGTTACAGGTGGGTGTGAGCCCCCAGGGATGGGTGCTGGGAACCAAAGTTCAGCCCTCTGCAAAGGCATTCTTAACTGCCAATCTATCTCTCCAGTCCCAAGTTTATTTTAATTATCTCCTTTTGCACTTTGCTAAGGTTTCTTGAAATAAGGTGAGTTATCTATCAGGGTTTTAAGAAGTAAAACTATAAAAGAAATTCAAATAGTCTCTATATCAGATGTTTTGAGATGTTAAGATAAATTCAATTTCTTCCTAACCTTTGGAGAGGTTTGAAGTAAAGCACTCTGAAATATTAAAGAATAACTGGCCTACAATAAGATAAGCATTTATCAACAGTACAAAATCCAGGAGTTATGGAGATAAAGAAACATCTAACGACCAGGGGGCTTTTCCCAGAAAACAACTGACAAGCACTGGAGGATCTCAGAGAGCTGGGTCAAGGACACAGGTGATTTCTTGGGGTAACTAGGGAGCTTAAGACTCCCTTGTGGTTGGTGCCAAGAAGGTGAGAAAATGAGTTTTTGGATAAAAGATGATTAAATGTATGTTTATGTCTTATAGACCTTATTTTGGTGCAGCTTCCAAGCCTGTGGTCCTTTAATGTTGTCCCCAGACTTTCTACTGCTAAGACCACTCTGGTTTATCTCCACTCTAGGGAGAGGTTCAGTAACAAAGGCACTTTCTTATCAGGCAGGAGGACCTGAATTCAAGTACCCAGAATAGGCATAAAAGTTGATACAGTAGAATAAGGAGATGAGAGAAGGACATGGAAGAATTCCCAGAAAATTGTGCATCAGATGTCCTGGTATATGCAGCAGAAAAACAAGGTTTGGTCTTGTACCAATCCGGGTGATATGCAAGGATCAACAGCTGAAATTGTCTCCTGACCTCCACATTCACGCTGTGGTACATACACATTCTCATTCACACTCATGAGGAGGCAGGTGGCAGTCAGTGAGGGAAGAAGATAGAAAGAGACAGAGGAGGAGAGACAGAGACAGAGAGACTAGACACAGCGACTATCTGCCACCCTCACCCAAAGCTGTCTTTATAAAGGCAAAATGACATTTATGACTCACTGATCTAAGGAAGACACTCTTCGATAATTTCCTCTTAGATTTGGCTCACTTTGTCTACTAACCCTATCTCTCTTATGTTGACTGATTTTCCTAATAACCCAGAAGAATAGATGAGTCAAAGTGTTTTATCTCCACATTGTAACCAACACCATGAAGGTCTTCAGACAAGCACTCAAGCAGTCATTGACTTGGAACTGGAAAGTTCATTCTCCTGTTTAGGATTTCAAGCAGTTCCTTGGATCCTACTATGGGATGGCAATAGGTCCCGTGGCACCATTGCAATAACAATACTAGAAGATTTTTATTTTTCCATGATATATCTTACAGGATGGAAGTTCCATTTTACTTTTCCATTATTGAAACTTCTGCAGGATAATCTCCAAAGATGTTAAAATTGATATATTCCTTCTTTAATTGAAAATATATAATTTCAAAAATAATGAGATAAAGAAGCTGGTGTTCTGAAAAGATGTGGAAGATGGGTGTGTTTTGCTTTGATCAAGAACTACCAACTTCACAAAGAAAAGACAAGTGTCTGGCACATCACCAGAATCTGACTTGGTGGTTGTCTCTCCTTTATAAACTCACTTCTCTAATTGTGCTGACCTCCGAGGGAAATAAAGCCCTCAGTGTATGGAAGTACTCCAATCTCATCATTGATATATGGGGATGGCAATCACAGTACTGAATGATGAGTAAAATTTATTTTAAGAACCATAATTTTGTTTCCTGCTGAGTTGAAATTGCAAGAACTAGATTTGATCTTATACCTGAAATAGCCAGGGAGCAAGGGGGCAGAACAGGAAATAGGAGACAATGGCTCTTCAAAACCTGCAGCAGCAAGGAAGAACAAGGGCATCTAAAAGACTGGGAATGAATGTGGTGAGCCCCAGGATTGTTCCGGAGAGAGTTTTTCTGAAAGAGTTTAGAGACTAATAAATCTAACAAGCAACATACAAAAGTCCAACCTCAGATATTTCTCCTAACAACTTATCCCAGAAAAACAAAATAATGTAAGAATAAAAAAACATCAAGTACCCAACAAGATAGAGGTCACAAAAGTTGGCATCTAGCAAACAATATTGAGAATGCCAAAGGAAGCTATTCTAGTATTGATGTAGTTGTTAGAATTGTCCAATAGAAGCATTAATATAATTACCATAACCTCATCCTACACATTCAGTAAAGCTGTATCTGAGATGAAGTATGCACTGAGGAGGATTGACAGCCAGTTAGCCTTTACTTAGGTAAACACTCTCACCCTGGAGACATAGCAGCAAAAATTATCAGTAATAACATACACAGAGACTAGACACCGAAAACTGAGAACCCATGAGTTGTGAGGCAATTTTTGGGAAGTCTCTGAAATGGGGGCTATATAGAAACTGGAAGAATGACAAAATTTTGTACAAATTTTCCTACAAATATATACACACACAGTTTCAAGAAAATCAGTAAAAGGGCACATGAAAGATAGAAGAAAAATAGAAAATCACGTCATTGTCAGATTACACAAAATTGGAGTAAAGGATAAGACTACTAAAGCAGGGAAAGGAAAGACATGTCAAGATGTGTCACACAAGGGAATAATGATAAGAACAATGGGAAATTCCTTCTTGTAAAGACCACGGTCAAGAACATGGAAGGACATCTTCAAAGCACTAAAAGAATTGTCAACTGAAATTTTCCTCTTTATTGCAAATATGTGCTGAAGAAGAATATGAAATAAAAAAATATATTCAGGTTCTTTTTAAAGAACTGAAAGAATTTATCACTGGCAGTTGGGCACTGCCATAAATTTCCAAAGAAAGTTGTTCAGGCAGAAGAACACCAGTAGGTGAAAATGTGACAATAAATAAAAAAACAAAGAGCACCAGGAATGGGGGTCGTATGGGACAAATGTGTTACATTTTCTTCTATTTAAATGGCCTATTTAAAGTATTGTTTAACTAAGAGTAGTGCTTGGAGAACTGTAAAAGTGTGATGGATGGTAGGAGTGGTACAAAGGGCAGGGCAGGAGAAGTGAAGGTTGGCATCACAAAGACTGTGTGGCGGCATGTGCACATGTGAATGTGGTACCCACAGAGGCCAAAAGAAAGATACTACAGCACTGGAATTATAGGCAATGTGAAGTGTTTAGTGAAGATCCTGGAAACCAAACTGGGGTCCCGTTCTGCCATTTCTTCAGTCCCAAAATCCAAGTGTAGATTGTATTGAATGAGTGGAGCCTGATGCAACCTCAGAAGCAATTACAATTATGACAAAGTATAGTAACAGATAGAAAGCCAGAAAAGGATATAAATCACAGCCATGAAGCATGCGCAGTTAATTCATAAGGATGTTGGTAAGGGAGGAAAGGACAGTATGAGATGAATAGAAGGTCGATAGTAAGCAATAAATGTAAGCGACCTAACCTGTGAATTTACATGTAGACATCAAATTAGACAAAAAGCAAAGATAAAGCCATTTATTACCTACAGTAAAAATATAACCTTGCCAAATTTTTAAATACTTATATAAATATATTAAAATAATAAGGTAAAAATCATGCATAATGCTAATCCCAGTTGAAAGAATTATGGGATGTCTCTATTAATATCAGAAAGTTAAATTACAGTGGAAGAAACACTATGGGTAACAAAACTCATCCTGTCAGGATAAAAGATGGTAAAAAACATTTCTTTTTTTCCCTTCTTGGTTGTGTGT